>NC_134951.1:123208213-123509559 GCF_965638725.1 Aptenodytes patagonicus
TAACAGAGCTAAATAAGCAGAGTAGTTTTCCCTCGCACTACCGCATCCAAACTCGGCAGTCATTTTTGAGACTATTTCTTCCTCAAAATTAAAGCAAAATTACTTACAGACACAGTCATCATCAGCACACAGCTTCTTGCTGGCAAGCTTGTCCATAAAAATTCCAGTTACAAGAGGACACATTAATCTGAGACACAAAAGTAGAACAACCAAATAAACACGTTGTGTCATTTTTCTTTGCTGCAGTGCTTGCTGAATGCGCGCCGGGTCCAGCAATCCCCATCTTTTATGGAAGAGGCAGACACCTGGACAAACAAGCCAGGCCAATGGGAAGGGGTTGGGGCGACATTCCACCCCACCAGAGGAGCCGCAGGCAGGAGGAAGACCTCAGGGTCCACTCACGAAACCGAATCCCTTCCCAAAGCCATTCTGCATTGACATTTCAATCAGCAACTGTATTATTTAAACATTTTAAGCCTTCCTGTAGTTGTCCATAATCTTAATCTTACCTCGAGCAAAGTTTGAGAATGAAAATTGTCAGAACCTGGTAAGCAGCAAAGGAAATTACATCCTTCCAAATCCTGAAGTTCTTCATTTTCACAAATGCTCACTGACAAGCGTAAGCTTCACTGGACCGTAAACCCTCAGTGGCAGAGATTTCCTTGTTACGGTCTACAGAAAGGACCTACTAGGACCCTAACACATGGACACAAATGTAAACAAAGCAACAGGGAGTTGAAACCCAGAAAAAAGGCTTTGCAAGTCAGCAATTTAAATCTGAAATCTAAGAGTTCAAGCACCACATGCTTGTACGGGCAGGATCCCTTCCACAGGGAGACGCAGTCGAGAGCAAAGCACACAGGTTACACCAGGAAGCAACCATTTCACTTTTATTTACATACATCTTACAATTGAGAGTTTGCAGATGCAAGACGCTGAACAACATACAGTGCCACAGGCTGACTTAAAAGGTCCTCTTTATGCCTTGGAGAGGACATCTAGAATTCATCTAACTTCCCAAAATCTTGTCCTAGCATACATGAGGCAAGACTTGTAGGGAGTATTTTAATTGAAATAGATGTGCACACACATGCACAAAAGGAACAACCACCGGAGTTACTGCACTGTAGGCGATTCACATCACAGCTGTCAGGCTACAGAAGGCTGGTCTGGATCAGTCCTTAAAAGTGACCGAGAGCAAGTTTGGGAATTCCCAAACTCCAGAGAACCAGCGCTACCTGATTCACAAGGAGGCCTGAAGAGCTGCTGGCTGTACCAGCTTTCAGTCAACAAGCAGAACAGAGGAAGCTGTCAACTGTCATCCAAAATCCCACACTCTTTCTTCAAAAGAGCATCTTGCAATTTCACCCTCCTGTTACAGCTGACTTCACCACATTCTCTAATCTTCCAGCCCATTACCCCTTCCTCCAACCTCCCGTATGTAGTGTCTAACTTCCTTTGCAGACAGCTCCACACAAACCCTTCTAAGTCAATAAAGGTCAAGAGCGGTAGCATGCAGTGGTAGTCTCATGTACGCAGACTAGTGGGATGCAAGGACAGCATAATTAATACCTATAAAATTATGACTGCAGAAGGAAAAACATAAGGTTCATGATGGAATAACATAGTCACTTTTGCTCCTGTGTTACAGGCACATTGAAACGATTTTTCACTTGCAAGTATTAGAATACTTGTGAAATCACACACACACAAAAATCACTAAAAAGAATGAAAAAAATACACGTATGAAGCTATGACTAATCGAGATGACGCTGGAAGGGACATCATCTTGCACTGTACTCTGGGAGCAGAAGAAGAAAGATTTTTCAGGTCTCGTGCAAAAAAGGTGGTTTATGTAGCTAGTTTTATGCTTACAGATGCACTGAAACATAGCACTTGCTCAGAAATTGAGTGGACATGCCAGAACTACCATATATAATATACCAAGAAGTATACCAAGATTTTATAAAAATCAATCATACTTTCCTGAAGGTGCAGCACTTTCTCCAAAGAACAGTTTTAAGTCAGATCTCAATTGTTTCAGAACACAAAACTGGGGGAAATAGATGCTCTGCAGCTACAGCCAAGCCCACACAACACAGGAAGGGACTGCACCGAGCCACGGTCAGAGGAAAGGCTATGGCCTCCAGCATCCTTCCTCCCGCCCCCATTGACCAAATTACTTTGGAAACAGAAAAAACCTCAACACTTGCAATGCAGCTACAATGCAAAACATTCTTCCTTGTAGTTTCTTGCCTAAATATCAGCTACTCCAATACTTACCTGAACTGCTTCTAAAGGAAACCATAAAGGAACTCTATCCCATTACTTTTTTGTCTGAAAGGCTAGTTAGAGGCCTCACAGAGAAGGTGTTCAAGAAGCGAGGAATGGTGCAACATGACAAGCGCTGTGTGACCGCTTCCTCTCAAACATTAATCTTCAAGGGTCCGATTGCAATCCTGCTAGCCAACACCATGCAACAGCTACTGCAAGATTCACCAAAAATATAATCATATTTTAAGGAAATTGCATTATTCTCTTAACCTAAAATATCTAGGTCTTCCATCACCGGAACGAAACACTTCAGCTTTCAAAGTGATTTTTGCACCCAAATATTTAGAACAGTTACAACTCACAAGACTATATCTGATTACTTCACTGCATTCAGTGTATTTCATGTCACACAAGACCTGTAAAGGTTTGACAAATGGGAAAAAAAAAAAAAAACCAAAACAAAACACCCAACAAACCCAGAAGCATTAGGACGTGCATTTTGGAAAAACCTGCCTAAAAATGGACCATCAGGCTCATCCACATTGTCTTTGTAAAGAGCCAGAAAGCCCTTTCTAAACCATTTATTAAAATCACTGGTAATAGGGCTGGAAAAAGCAGAAGAGAAGCCAACAGATAAACTTTTATGTTTCTTCCGTGGACCTGCTTCTACTACCAGCCATCATTAGAAAGACAAAACCAAGTTGAGCAACAGTGCTGTCAAACTGTAATCAATTTCTACCCATACCTGGAAGAAAACCTCACTAATGGTAAGTTGTTTTTCTTAAGTGACAAAATTATTCTTGCTGAAAAGCAGCTGTCCCCTTGATAATGAGGCTGAAGACTGAGTGTTGCATTTACTCTGAATATGCTGACATTCCTGCTCACGCTTTTTGCTCTAGAAAGACAGCTATTTTTCCAGCACTCACTTCTGAGAAATGAGTGTCATCTTAAAAGTAGCTAAACCAATATACTGAGTAAGCCCTGCAAGCCTAACAGATCAATAATAAGACAGATTCGAGGAAAAACATGGCTTGAAAAC
Organism: Aptenodytes patagonicus; assembly: GCF_965638725.1. Lineage (NCBI taxonomy): Eukaryota > Metazoa > Chordata > Aves > Sphenisciformes > Spheniscidae > Aptenodytes > Aptenodytes patagonicus. The sequence goes on from NC_134951.1 coordinate 123,211,527, forward strand.
AGCATAAACTGAATTTATTTTATAAAAATTAGTATTTCAACACAACACATTTACTATCCAGTAGATCCGTGGAAATCCTACGTCTGTTCTGGCCGTTGTGGCAATTTTACACAAGTCTTAAGTTTTCTGCAGAGAACAGCAAACATGCTAGTGGATCAAAGTATCGTCATATCAAAAAAACAACTATCCACAGAAGTCCTTTATAGGAGCATCCGGTTATTTCTTTGCGTAAGTGATTTTCATGGCATGAGATGGAGTAATCTTGAATCCTTGGAGAGCATCTCGAGCAGCTCCTGCCTGATTCTCATTTTCAAACTCCACAAATGCAATGTCATGGCGCCCAGGCACTAAGCGTACTTCTTTGAATCCAGGAAACCTTTAAAATAAGGTGAAAAAGTCAGATAATATTTCCTAGTTTCATAATTCATCTCTCTTCAGTAGCCGTAAGACCTTATCATAAGCATCTACTAGTATAATAGTTACTACTAATGAAAGATTTAATTTGAAGGGGTTTACATGTCCCGTCCTTAGAACCATGCCTCAATTAAGGATCATTACATGGAAGCAATTTAATCAGTCTTGTGCACATACGGAAGCAACTTAACGCTTGTTTTAAAACTGCTCCTGCTGTCGTAAAGTCTTTAATATTACAGTCACCAGCTTAAATCTGGTGCAGATTGATAGTAGATAACTTACACAATCAAAACCAGCTACAAAAAAGTTCAGATTTGCTTTCTGCACCAAGTCATCAGAACTGACATCTGTAATCTTGGCAGTAAGACAAAGAACTGAAATACCTTCAGAAGAAACTCTTATTTCTAAAAAGTCAGCTTGCCAGCTGAGAAAAAGCATACAGGTAACAGAAGAATTCAAAGGAGAAGGCCTTTCTATTCAAAACTTACTGATTGAATAACATGGACAGCATCATCTCATTCGTTTCCTCAGGCAAGTTATTAAGGAAAAGGATATAGTTTGGTGGGTTATCAGGCACCTGCAACAACAGAAGATCAAAGCTCAGAAGATGACACACAGCTATCTGTTCCTCTGCATCTGTCTGCATGATTATTTGAACCGAGACTCACATATCCTTAGTTTTGCTCATAACGCTGCTAGCTGGACTTCAGTATACCTTCATGCAATACGCAGAGCCCCTTGGTTCTTTTACAAGGATGTATTAATTTGGAGAGGCTCTTATTTCCACAAAAACCACAGTAACATATTGTCTTAAATCTCATATTTAAACTCGACAACTCAACAGCTGATACTGCAGTACTCTCAGCACTGCCAGGGGTGGGACCCAGGTGCCTAAGTACTGGCTGTAGTGCTGTCCAAGACACCTGTGTGGCCGCGGAAGAACCTGTGAAAGACTCGCGTCCTTCTGGAAGAGCAGTGGGAGGCCAAGATAAATACCCTGTTCACCTGCAGTAGTACTGAAATACTGAATATCTTTGGGCAACTGAAACCCACAAAACCCACATGGTTTTACTACAGTGCTCTGTTCAAACTTATTAATTAGAAAACCCATTAGATTTAAAGCTTTAGAGTCTTTAGCAGATTTGCCTGCTAATACGAATTTGTAGCAACCCACCAGACACAAGGCTGAGTAGTCCGTTTGCTGACACTGGACTGAAAGGCTGGAATCTCCTTAAGTCATCAAGGAGATTACAAAAATAAAAAGAAACTGGACACCGCAACTTCAAACGTCCTAATAATGGTGCCAAGTAAGGTAACGCCTCAGCAGAACAATTTCCTTCAGCTGATGGAAATATTCCAGGCAGCGCCATTAGAAAATAAACTTCTGAAGTTCAAAGAAAAATACCTAAATATTCAGTGTTGCGCTTTGATGCAAACTGACATACACATATTGTGCCTTGTTACAAATGACACCTGAAAGAAAACCCAGACTGGGAGCAAGACATTTTCCCCTGTGGATTATGTAAGCAATCCTCAATGATAGTACTCAGGAAAGAGACACAGGGCAGGCAAAGAGTCTTCTGTAGTATTTGCCTTCCTGCAAATCTGGGCTCTTTAGTACCTCCACTTCTAACACACACCAATCATTTAGAAGGCCACTGAGCGGACACGAGTGAAGCGTAGGGAGTTGTTGCTGCATCTCCACACAATCCTTTGGAAAATAAGACACTTATGAGAAAAAAGAAAAAGTGAGCAGAGGACCCCCAAACTCCTTTGGGGGAGAGAAAGGAAGCTTTTAGGCCGATATTCTGGCACCCTGCGTAGTCTTCCTTCTCCTTTTCTACTACTAGAACAAAATAAGTTAAAGGGAACTTATTAACAATGAAAAAAAAATTAAGAATCCTTCAACTGATACTAAGCACAGTCCAAATTTAAGAATCAAGTAGGATTTGTTAATAGTGCAGTTTTCTGTATAATAATGAGAAACTGCAGATTTTCATTTCATGTCAACCAGATATAGTAAAAGTGGGATTTCTTTTGTTTACTGTGATTTAGCTGTTAGACAAATGTCTCGCAGAACAAAAAGGAAGCTGTAAAATATATCCTCAAGCTTCCATGTGTAACAATTATTCATAGAGAATAATTTTAAACATTAGTGCTTTCAGTCACACACACACAAAAAAAAAGGCATTACCTGCTGATTCTGTGCTGCAGTCCCTGGGGCATTGGCTGAATTTTGTGTTGCTCCCTAGTAAATAAGTACAAAATAGTTTTACAATGGTGTTCTGTTAGAAATATATAAGCACACATCACCACGTTTCTGCACAACTCAAGAAGCATGTTAAGGTTTCTTTACACTACAATCCAAGGAACATTTGTTGCTTATGAGATACCTCCCAAAGGGAAACATAAAGCACGTGAATTTCACTGAACTCCAAAACCAGGCAATCAAAGCAAAAACATCAGTAGTATCTGATCTGACTAATGGCTGAGTCAGCAGATACTGCAAATCACTATTTCTCCACATTATAAAATTTGGTTTAATAGACAGGAAGGAAGTAGTTTTGAAAATGAAGGCCTAGTCAGGACATACCTAATAGGAGAAAAATAGGTGTTTCCACCAAGGACTCCAGTTTAGCAAGGATAACTAAAGCTATTACCATTATAGCTAGTAGCAATTATTTCTTCCTAAGAGATTTGTATATAACGATTGATTTTTTTAATAAATCCTGAGAAATCTGAATATTCTACCTAGGAAATGTTGCTTTCTATGAACACTTATCTCTCCTTGATACCAATTTGTGCCTTAGCAGGAAGCGTAGTTAAGTAACACAACATTCAAACTCTGTGCCTTGATGTTTTCTGCTATACTTCAGCACATAAATTACTAAGTGTCGTTAGATTAGGCCAGGCCAACCCTTAGTGGAGATACATTCCAAGCCAACTCCTCTCCACCCACCTGTAAATGAATTATCGTGTTCCCATTTACCATTCTTCAGTGCTTTCAGAGCAAATAGGGCATTAAAACGCCAAAGGGAAAAGCAGGTTGAGCACTTGAAGCCGGCATTAAAGATAAGCGCATACCCCCTCCTTTTTTTCTTTTTTAAAAAGTGGTTAGATTCTACTTTGGTTTATTGTACCTTTGCCCTACATGTTGGTTTTCATCTGGTAATAGGAAAGGGGGGGGGAGGAACGGGAAGGACTATGTAATCAGCCTTCAACTTCTAGTGAGTACTAGTGAGTACTCAAGAGCACTGGATATCAATAGACCACAACTCAGGGAATTGAGAAGTTCCAAAAGACAATCCTAATCCTAAAAAAATAATTTAAAATAGCTTTTGTGTGCATTTGTTTATCCTTTTTTAAACAGAGAAGCAGCTTACCTGGATAACCTTTTTATTTGCTGCATTTGCTGACTGCTCCAGAGATTTGGCCTTCTTCTTTTCCTTCCTTTTTTCCTTATCAGCAAAAGTACCACGCATTTTAGAGATGATATCAGAGTCTGTTTTTGCATACTGAATACGCTTTTTAAAAGGAAAAAAATCAGTACATTTTGCAGTTAATAATACTGAACATTGTGCATCGCTTTCATTAGCTGTGTTCTACTGTGCATTTACACATTTTTTGCAGGAACTTGATATTAAAAATATTGTTATAAACTGTAGGTATGCTTATAGAGCGTCTAATCCTCATAATTAATTCTGAACACAACTACGGAACTCTGAAAAACACCTAAGATGGAAATTACTAAATTTAACTCATTGAAATCGGAACTCTATTCATGTAACTGCATCTTTTTAACATCTGTCAAGGTAACAGATGTACAAAGCGATACAAGGACATTTGACAAAACAGGCACTAGCTCCTATTAAAAAACCTGAGAGGATTTTTTTAACCCCATTTTAAGGGGAGTTAAAGTTTTACAGTGGTTTCTCAGATCTCTGCACAAAATTGAGTTCAGCAAAACTCAGACTTCTTAAATAGAATGGCAAATACCTGCCTCAATCCAAACCAGATCGCATGAATCACGTCAGCAGCACAACAGCGCTGGTTTTCTGACACAGGCTGCCCGATGCACTAGTCGGGGGGTGAGCAGATTCGGCTATGAGTATACAGGTGTGCAACATTATATATGCACACAGTCCTATCGCTTTTACTATCAGAAACTACCTCAACACAGAATTACACAGCAGTTAAAGGGGTTTTTTTTTAAATGCTTTTGTTTAGTGCTTAGAGAAGAGTATGCATGCTGCAGGCAATATTCAAAGAGGGAAGTACACCTGAGAGCTTATGAAGCCTTAATCTTTTTATTTCCTGTTGAGTTTTACTGAGCACAAAACTCTCTAAGGGTAAACGACAGAACTGAACTTGCACAGTTCCTTGTTAATTATTTCATTAGAGAATCTGAAAGTGTTAACGAAAAAAGCTCATGGCTCAGCAACACAACTGTCTCTGCTCTCCTTAACGCTCAAAGCTGTGAGCTGAAAGCCACTATTAATATATCCATCCATCACTGAAGTCAAGTGCGCCATTTGCAGGTATTGTTACACCTCACAAATAGGTGCAAAATTCAGGGATGCCTAATTATCCAAGCAGGCAACGACGTGTCAATTGTTGTGCTATTCCGCACGTTATCAAGTACATTATTAAATCATGTTCTATCAACCAGCAGCGAATTTGCTTCACTGAAGTTATACTGAAATTCAGTTATTTGGCTTGGTGATCAGATGCACGCACAAGCAGAACTAGCCATCGATTTAAAAAATAAATCACCAGTTGCATCTGTTGATTTCTGGAAAGTAAAACTGCAGAGATCTTCACCCTACTCACTGCTACCTCAAAAAGGAAGCATCATATTCTAGCTATTTATTATGAATACAATAGTAATTCAGGTCACTCTAGATAAATTAACTGAAAGCACCTAATTTCAGTAACATTACAGAATGAATTTAATTGGTTCAACAGAAGACCTGATGAGTAAAATGGAAGTATTTAAGATCTTAAAAACTTTAATCCAGCATATAAAAACATAAAGCCATCACTTAGGAAACCTAAATGCTAAGTTCAACCTCTGCATGTGTTTTAACTACAGTCTCGCCGGCATCCCTCTAGCTTGCATAAATACATACATTCATCAGGACGTGAGGTGATTGAGTAACACTACAATTACAAGTACACGTGATAAGTTAATTCACAAGGTGCAAGTACCAAAACACTGTATCATACCGTGGCAACTTTTTTTTAATTTAGAAAGCTAACAAAATAACTTACCATTGGTTTCCCATAAAATGGAAAGCCTTGTAGTTGTCTCAAAGCATTGGTAGACGATCCAAGTTCTTTAAATATAACAAAAGCCTGTCCCCTCATCTTCATAGTCTTTAAAGCCACAATGTCGACCACATGACCAAACTGTGAGAATAACGCATACAAGGACCTCTTCAGCTCTGTTGGCCACACGAAAAAATAGATTATAGCAGGTTACATGCAAATGTCCACTTCTACAAGTCTGCTGTCCTTCAGGGACAATATTTTTTGCCAGCTTTAGCTCACACAGTGATACGTTACATGAGTTTAGTCAAAACTGTTGCGCGAGTACAAGTTTATTTGCCCAGTTTTCGTAAGTTGGTGTATAACGCTCGGTTTCTCACCTCAAGTATTCAGCTAGTGGAAAAGTTGTACCGCCATCCATTCTACCATTCTAAGAGAGTAAAAATTACACAAGGATACGTATATACGTTTCTTCATATACATATATACACACGCACTCCCTCACACGTTCAAGTATGATGTACGAAAGCCATCAAAGACTGATCAGAAAACCACACTGTAACACGCAATAGTAAAGAGGTATGACTTAAAACAAGAACACGGCAAACTAGTACCTACTTAAAGGCTAATTTGGAAATGCTGTTTGTAACTGTTTAATCAATTCTCTCACGGACATGAAATATTTTTTCGTATTCTGGATCCGAGTATGTTTTTGTACGATCACACTGTACCTTACAACTGCAATGGATTTATTTTCATTATTTAAAATCACCTGACTACACGCCAAATTAAACCTTAATCTTATCCAATCAAGCTAAATAAATCCTCTGCATTGCGTGATTATTCACTGCCTCTTGTTTATTGCTGTTGAGACTTGGTAATACCAGCCCACTGTCACCTCCCCCAGCTGCTCTTGACCAACCGCAGCGATACATTTTTTTAAAAAAGTTTTCTTATCAAAACATTTCCTTAAAAATAACTTCAAAAACTGCATTAAAAAAAAAACAACACATTTGCAAGCTTTACAGGTAATATGAAATCCTACATTTAAAAATTATAACCACGCAATTTCATAATGGAGACTTACTAGTTTATAGGGCACTTAACATGCTACAAAGCAAGCCCCAAGTCAAATTTATTCAGTAGAACCATCTTGACAAGTTAATAAATAACTTCTCAGCAAAGCTGTTTCCACTTTCAGATCTCTCTGTGGAGCACCCTGAAGAAACACTTAAGTAGTGCTAGTCTGACCCAGCCACTCAGTTCACAAACAATATCGAATAAATTACCTTGATCACTTTAGATCACAAGCTAAGCGTGAGTGTTAAGCGGATGGTTCTATGCAGACATTGAATACACGGCCAGATAAGGGCAAGAGAGGTTTGGGTTTTTTCGCACACTGCGAGGAGCTAAAATTCCTCAGCACGAAGCCACCTCTCGCTAGAGAGGGCTGCAGTGACTGCGAGGCAGTGCCTCTAACACGGTGACGCAACGGCTGGCTCGTGCCGATACCGAAATACTAGAGAGACATACGGTTTTCTTCGTCGGACTGTTACTTACGGTAACAGTGCCACGCTCGCCGCTTTCGCATGGCGCTGAAACAAAAGGGGAGCACACAGATGCTCCCACGTTTCAGTGAGAGGGGGCTGCTGACCACCGAACCGTACACCAACATGCCTCTTAGCACCCATCGAATATTCCGATTATTGCTATCGTCACAGTTATCCACCGACAAGCGAACCTAACGTATGCAATTAGCTAGGGAGCTACAGTAGCGAGGCAAGCAGAAGCTTCCTGAGAAACACGGGCCCTGGCTTACAAAAAGACTTAAACATCGCGCTGCGTTTGTCGACTCTAGCTGCTGCTTCTTTACAAGCAGCCCTTTGCCGAGCGCTCGGTTCAGGACCGCCACCCGTACGGCACCTCAGAGCGCCCCGGGAGCCCCCGAAGCCACGGCACGGCCAAAATGCCGAGCGCTGTGTGAGAGCGTAGGGCCAGGCGTGGAAGCCAGCCCGATGCGACAGCGTCCGCTTTCTAAAGGCGAGTCACAGGCACCGATACCTTCTTTCTTAATCTTGTCGTTGATGTTGTTGATGTAGATGGTGTGGTTCGGCCTGATGTCCATCCTGCGGGGCGGCTGCAGACCTGCCTGCGGGCAGAGCACACGCGGGAGCCGTTAGCGGCGGCCGAGGCGCGGTCCGAACCCCCGGGGAGGAGAGCTGCCAGCGCCGGCAACACCCCAGCCCCCGGCAGCGCAGCGTGCGCCGGCCGGCACCGCTCCCCCGGCTGCGGGACCTGGGACGGGCCCCCCGCCCTCCCGCGGGCCGCACGCACGCCCCGCTCCTACCCTCCCCGCGCGGACGGGTCCCAAGGACGGCGGGACGGGCGCTCCCGGGAGGCAGCCCCGAAGCAGGCAGCCCCGAAGCAGGCAGCCCGCCGCCACCCCTCCTCCCCCTCGCCCTCCCGCCCGGGCCCGAGCCCCACGCCGCCGCCCGGCTCACCTCCTCCCGCCGAGATGGCGGCCGACCTGTCCCGCCCCGCGCGCGCGGGGACGCAGCGCAGGCGGCGGAGCCGCTCCCGCAGCAATCGATGTGCCGAGCACCGGCGCGCCGGTGCCGAGCGGCGCCTGCGCAGCGCCGCCCGCCGCCCTGCGCAGGGGTTGCTCTGCTGGCGCCATGTTGGTCGGGCTCCTCAAGCCCTGCGGCGGCTGCTGGCGTGTGCCCACGGCCTAAGGGCAGCGAGATAAAAGGGGAGACGGGTCATAAAGCCGTTCGACAAGCAGCTCGATTTAAATAAAGTGGGTTAGCAAACTGTATCGGTTATCTGTTTCCGGTCCTCAGAGGCAAAGCAGCCTGCGGGCAGGCCTGGCCCCGCGGTGGCCTAAGGGCCCGGAGCCCCTGCTGTCTCAGCGGGTCCCGCCGGGATCGTCTGCCTGTGCTGGAGAGGTGTCGTGCCCGCTCAGCGATCTGGTGAAGCCCGCAGAAACGCCTCGGGGAGCTCGGTCTGTCTTTGGAACAGCGCCGGGGTGAGAGAGGGTCCTAGTCGGGGCTCCACGGGAATCAGTGAGGCTCGAAACTGACCGAAATGGAGATTTCCTGCCCCAGATTTTAGCTCTGCTCTGTGCTAATACAGTAATAAAGTTAGCTGTGATTTTTGTGTCTTCACAGTTAACACCTGATAGAGCAACTTGTGGAGAATGAAGAGAGGCAGTAACTTAAAAATGCCCGTAGACGTTCATTAGCTAACCTGTGTTTTTAGTTTTGATATTGAAAAGGCAAAGTATCTGAGCATGTTATTTCTTGAAGGTACTTTGAAAATCCCTGTGGTAGTGGTAGCTCAGGATAAATAAACAGAGCAGAGATTGAGGTTGCAGCCTTTGAATTTTTGGAATAATTTTGCAGGCTGCATACCTTCATTTCTATGAATAATATGCAGTCTTTCTCAGAAACAATTTTAAGTTGTAAAGGTTTAACCTGGTTGCATATCAAAAAGAAGCTCTTTGGGGGGGGGAAAAATACAATCAATCAATAAGATAGTTCTTGCTTAAACTACAAATTGTGTTTGGACAGGTCATCTCTTTGTAAAGAGACAGGAATATCAAGGAGAGGGTTGTTAGTTCAGTTACGTTTCAGGAAAAAAAACTCCAATATGACTTCCAGATTCTGGAGTTTGAGTGAAAAGAAACTGGTATTTAGGAAGCGTATAAAGAACAACATGGATTAAAGTGAGTTGAATGTAAAAGAAAAAAAAAAAGCTGTTGATTGAGATGTTACTTACTGGTGGAAGAGAACAGTGTGTTCTTCAGTTGTTCATAGCATTGCATGGCATGGGAAATACCGTGTGTTGTGCCAGTACGACGCTATATGCGGTGTATACGTGCCACAAATTCAAATTATGATAGGCAGCAGTTCCTGTCAAATTTTAGGGTCCTCTTTATTTTTCTTTGTTTATTCTCTTAGAAGTAGTTGTTAAGATAAAGCATAACTTTGACATCCAAGCATGAACAATACATTAAAACACTATTTTTCAGAAAGGCTGACTGTGCTGTTTTATGCATTGATCAGCAGTATAATCCATGTAATTTTATAATTTAGTAACAATGTTCAAAACTACTTATTTGTTATGGAATCAACATAGCTAAGGAAATTTGTCTCATAGAATCAAAAATATTGACATACTATGAATGACCTTTAAAATAAAGTCCTTAAACTGTTCATAGAGAAGACACTCTAAAGAAAACAAACACACGAAAAACCCCAACCTGACACAAAGTAAGGAAGAATTCATGGCTTCTAGAATTCTTCCAGTGCAGTATGCCACACTCATACTTGCTCAGAGTCACTTTAAGCACAGCTGATTTATTCTTGCAGAATTTGAATGCAATAAAGCAGAAAAGCCGTGTCTTCGCTGCTCCTCAGGTGGGATTTCACAGTCTGCCTGCCAGTTCAATAGAAGTGACAGTCATTCCTTAGGTTGGCTTTCCCCCCTCCTCCCCAAGGTTTATTTGGATTACTTTTGTTTTCTTAATCCCCAAACAGAGAGGTACAGTGCTCTCATATTCGCTAAACCAGTCATTTGTTTAAAAGTCCCTGAAAGCTTAAAGTATTGTAGAAGTTATTTCAAGTTTCTTAGCAAGAATGCCCGTGGTGACTTAGTAAACAATTATAATTCGTCACCAATATAATGGGCTGGAAACATACTTCCAGCTTGAACAGGTAGCTGCTTTGTCAGAGGTTGTCAAACAGGGTTGGAGAAGCAAAGTGAAGAGTACAGGGTTCTTGAAAATATCATTGTAGCCGCTGCTCTTCCCCCTTCCTGCCCTTTGCTCAAGGTCAAGGAAACCTAGCATTTCATTATTATTGCTGTTTGTTACGAAACCTGTAATAAAAATAGAGATTTTTTTTCCTTCGTCTTCCTTTTCTAAATTCATTGCAGTTCTCTGAACTAATACAGGACAATAAACGAAGAGCTGCGTATAGTGGAAGCTTCACAACATCGTGCAATCCTCACAGCTTTGATTGGGTCCACATACACATAATGATGCTTCACACTTTTCACAGTTGTTATCTTCCTGTATGAAGATTGTGGGACAAGTAAAGTTACTCTAATTTATCAGTATGGAAATATTTTCATCTCGCCTCTGTGTGTATGTGTAATCAAAATCACATGCTAGAAAGAAACACGAGTGTGAATGCTTTGTGATATGGCTGGATTGGTCTTCAGTATTTTGGTTCTACCCTTTGACTGGTGTGTTCTGTTGTGTCAAGGGGTATCATGATACAACACATCACTAACCACTGGAACGTGGACAAAGGCAACGAACAAAATGACAGGAAATAGGAAGTTCCCTAGCAAGTACAAACGTATGGCAGTGGTGCTGTGAGCACTTGCAAAGTCAATATACATGAAACCTCCCATTTATGACAGAAAAGGTTCTTTGAAGGGTGAACAACTTAGGCATCTATATTCAATTGGAAGGTGGAAAAGAGAAGGAATTGCGTCCTATAAATCAGTGGTTGCTGGGCAGTCATACTGACTGCCATCCACTAGTGTAAATTGCCAGAAGGAGCTGAGGAGGCTGCAGTGATTTACAGATTATTGTTCGCAGGCTCAGGATACGTCGTCTCTGTATGAAACTAACTAAACTAACAAAGCAGAGTGAATGGACAACGTGATGGCAGGAGAGATTGAGTATTGACAAATGCATGGCAAAGCACTTGGATCATTTGAACCACCTGAATGAACAGTAACCACGCAGGAGGAGGAGCCAGCTGACCCCCTTTGGGGGACAATAAAACACCCAGTGGTAGGGAAAGAGGCAAACAACACCACCACGCGGAAGGGAAAAAATGTACTGCAGTTCCTTTAATAAGGCTGTTTCATAATCTCTAAAAAGATGCTTGAATGTATTACTGCTTGAGCTAAAACAAACAAAAAAAACCCCTCCACACATTCCTCTGACATTTGTTACTGGCCGTTTATGTAGGGCTCACCAGATGACAGCACCTATCACTGCTCTATTAACATCTAAAAGTTTCAATTAACATCAGGGCTTTTGGAAACCAGTAACAGACCACCTCCCTGTCCCCCCAAAAAAACCCCAGACCCGAGAAAGGAAGGGTCTGCACCCCAGAGAACGTGCCAACCTTAGCAGACCCTTAGTTCAGTTTGCTCTGTGGTCGTTTTCTGCTTCTAGACCGGCCTTTCCTTTACGGGGGAGCCTTTTCCCTCTCAGACCAACTGCTGTCGCTGACAGTCGCGTCTCTTGCGTTACACTGCTACTTCAATCCCCTGGGGCAAAAGATCATCTGAAATTGCAAGTATGCCGAACACTGCCCTTAACTGACAACCCCTCATATTTGCTATATTTATCATTATGATGATTCCAAATTAGTTTGGGTGTGCTAATATAGTGAAAAAGATGAAATATGGGTAGCGCTTTTAATTTGTGCCAGGGTTGTCTTTTTATTAGTATTAATTGGTGGCAGTGCCATCTCCCCACGCTGGAACTTTTCACTGGGAAGAATAGCAGCGCACTGGTTTGATTTATTACTGTGCAAGAATACCTGCATTCCTTGCCTTGTTCTTTCAGCCTGGGTTAATTTTTTAGTTTTACTGGAATCAGCATACTAGTGTAGTGTAAGTGATGTGACTTACATTGGGCGTTTGAAATTGAATACTTTTCAGTCCTGATACATGGCGGTATAATGAAATCAAGACTTACCTGCTTAGTTGTATAAAATTGCCTGGTTGTTTCCGTCACTTTTTAAATCCCACAAACTGCCGGTTCCCCATTGTGAACATCTTCACCCACAACAACACAAACCTGTTTTAGCTGCAGCTCTTGCAGGGTTTCCCCTGTGCACAAGTTCTCAGCACACCAGGGGTGTCCTGGCTGTGAAGCCGGGAAAAGTAGTAGAGCAGTGCTCTGTGCAACATGCTCACGGGGGGCACTGGGTGCAAGAGGGATGGGCTCTCACAGGGCATGAAGCCCTGTCCAGAGCAGAGCTAGGAAACTAGGAACTGGCTGCAGAGCATGACCTGCTGGAGGAGCAAGCCTGGGTGATCCGTGAAGCCAACAGCGTTTGGTAAAACAGCTGGAGAAGGCATCACTGTCTGTTAACAGGGAAATGGAGGCAGAGGGGCAGCCAGACACCTGGGAGGGATGGGCTAGGGGCCCTGGTGCAAACTGCAGATGCCTGAAGGACTGCTGAAGGTGGAGATGGGTGCTGGGAATGTTACCTGTATCTCTGAGCTCGAAGCAGCTGGGAAATAGGAGGCTGGAGGTGGTTTGCAACAGCCCAGATGATAGACTGTGGCAGAGGTGAGTAGGAAGCTCAGCCTGCTTTAAGCAGCATTGCTGGGCTGGAAGCCAGGGCAGTGGGTGGGCATGGTGGTCTCAAATAGCTGGTGGCACCACTGTGGAGCTGAGGAACCCCTTCCCCAGATGGGGAGGGAATAGAGTATGTCCTGGATGGAAGGCCAAACCTGCCCTTGAAAACACAGACTGACAGGGAAACAGAGACAGGTTTGCCCAGAAGGAGGACCTCAAGAGCAGAGTTGGTTACACCAGTCTTACCTGAGGAGGGAGGTCTGCCCAGCTGAGGGTTTCCACACCGCTTACTGGCAGCTTGCCATCAGCATCAAGTGTGGGGCTCCGTGAACAATAAGATCCTATAAAGAAGCTCTTAGATTTCCAAATGCTTCTTTCTCAAGCCAGCTCAGCCTTGAAATTGCTAAGACCCATGCCAGCATCAAGCTATGAAGCCATAAATAAGCTTGTTTGTTACTAGTCTTGTAGTTAATAATTACTGTAGTTTGGACAAACAGCAGTAGTAAGCCCCGCTAACAAGTTCTGCCTGGGCTTGTGTTGAAGCTCTGCCAGTTCCCTGTATAGATACTAATAAAGCTTGTGAGTTATTTTGATTGTCTCATTCCTTCAAACATTTATTGATTTAAATCATTTAGTTCTCAGTCACAGCAGACACTGGGGAGCTGATGGTAAATCACACCATCTCTGGTACTTGAGTTGGCTGTAAATTTACCATATCTGGTAGACTCGAGCTGGCTATAAATTCTTTTAGTGCTCCGAAAGCTTGTCTGGCTGTGGAGAAGACTGCACATGTTGTGCTGCCTTATGTTTGCAGCCGTGCTGGGAGTCAGAGAGCCTTTCAGTGCCTATTTCTCACTTAGCCTTAGTGTGGTAGAGCCCCTTCCAAATGTTAGAGTTCTCCTGTGCCATCCCCTTAAAAAACCCCTTACATCAACAAATAGTGTAGGTCAAGAGCAATATCAAGCGTGGCTTCAATCTCCTCTCCATCAGAATTCCACCGCGGAGCAGCTCTGTGCGTGTTGGCTTTCTAAAAGACTCTGTTCCGACTATGATTTACACCATCTTGCCTTCAGTAATGTAAAAATAAATCTCAGCTCTGTGAGATGAGATCTTACTTCTGAATGAATAAATTTCCCACCTCCAAAGAGGGAAATGAGAACAGGTGCTTGGATATATGAACATATCAATCTGCTGGCTTAAAATTAAGTGCGCAGGTGGATTAAGACAATCCTTTCCACCGCACTTCTGGTTACAAAGTAAGGCTATACAATATTAAGCAGTCAAGATCCTAAATCAAATAAAAATTTCCTGTTTTCAGCCTGAAAGGCAATTGTTTCACATACAGCTGGTCGTAATTTTTCAAGAGAAAACTAGTAGTGACAAAAACCCTTTTGTCTAAGAGTATTTCTATAAATTATATTAAATTTTTACAAAAGGTTTTTGTTCTTCATAAAATGGATAAAACACTTGAACATTTTCAAGCACTGAAACATTTTATTAAAAAAGGTATTTTGTTCTTTTCTTGCAAGACAGAGGAACTATGAAGTCTCCCCATACTCCTCCTTCTGCCTCCTTAATTCTGTGTGAAGTGATAGTTTATCCTGGAGAATCCCATTCAACCGACACAACTTCATTATGTTGAGGTTAGTCGTTTTTCAGATACATGTGAAAATGTGATCTTGCAGTTGCTATCTGAAGGTAAGTCTACGTCGCTGCCGAAGGTATGATTTCCAGCACAGGGAGATATTTCTGCTCTAACAGTAATTTAGCTAGCTCGTGAAGCAGTAACATCAAGGTGACAAAAGCACAGAAGGGTGACTTCTGCAAAACCACTGGTGATCTCGGGTACTTGGATGGCAGCGTTTCACTGCTCTTCCGTCCCCTGCTTGATTCACGTAGGTATTGAAACCAGGTAAGAATGCATGGAGAAGCGCAGCCGTAAAGCAGACGAGAAAAGCGATCTCCCCACCTCTCCTCCATCCGAGAGCATGGGGCAGGACCGGCAGGGCAGAGCCAGCTTATATGAGTTTGTCAGTGAAGATGCAGCTATTGGGTAGCGTTGCCTTAAAATACAGTGCCACCTTCTAGACTCCCCTCTCCCAAACCTGCAATAAAGTGTTAGAAATATAATACTACCTTTTCCACATTATATAAAATCTCAGCTAAACAATGTAGAGTAGGTGTAGTCTCTTTCTGTTTGCTGATTGCAAAGTATTTTGGAGTTTGGGATTTTTTTGTCTAGGTTTTAACTAATCCATCGGTCACTGTGAATATTTAGTCCTTCCTAACACTGTGTTAGGGATAAAGCAGTGTTAAGCATTCACAAGTAACGACAAATTGAAATTTGGTTGCTGAAAATGCATTTTCTGTGAAAGAGAGGAAATTTCTATAGTCTGTCCTATGCAATATTATTAATATCAAATAAAGGTACAAACCTATTTCTGATCCCGTTCTCCTATACTGGATTTGGGTGTTCACATTAAAGACTCCCCCTGCTTCAGTCTCCATCCAAGCACCAGCTGCTGGTCTGCAAGCAGCCCTGCGAGGGACAGCCCGAAGCTTCTCAGCTCTGGCAAATCCGCCTCTAATCTTCTGAAAATGGGGACTGTGAGTAGGAACTGGCATCCAAAACATGTCTGAGGGAGAGTCAGCTAATCGGTTGCACCTGGACTTTATCGTGCTGCATCCGTGCCTGCTCTTTATAGCTAAGCAGCAAACGAGGCTTGGGACTGTCATTGCCCCTTTGGACTTCAGCAAACTTTGAACTCTCATTTTCAGGTGATACTCGAAGGGAAGAACCCTCCCTGGGGAGGGAATAGCCTGTCCTTTAGCCTAAGTGGTTCTATCAATGAGGAGAGGATGAATATTGTTCCTCGGTGCTTGGCGCTCACGTCTCTGCACCCTGTGTGACTTTCCCCAGTCCATCGTGGCCGTAACGGTGTCACCTCTTGCCCCTGCGTACTGAGACCACACGTGTGTATAAATGACCACAGCCGTGGATTGTATCACAGCTCCTATGTCAGGGGTTGTATTTCCCTTCTTCAGTGAGTCCTTCGAAAATGTTAATTTTTCTGTGGGACATCTGCTTATACACAGGGAACATCCCCATGCTGACTTTGTTTAACAGCCACAGCCTTTGAGCAAGTCAGCTGGGGATGCTGTCACCCTAAGAAATACTGCTCCGCAGCCAGATTATATGCCATGAACCATTTCTTCAGGGAATCCATCTTAAACTCATTTTAGGCTAACACAGCCAGAGCCATATATTACAGAAAGGGGCAGCTAACCCTTTAGATCTGCTAAGTGTGATTGAAACACATTACTCACTTTCTCACTACCTGGACAGTTTTATGCAAGAAAACAATCGTTGGGGGGAAAAAACTCGCTATGCAGATGGTCATAGAGCAACGTTAATGATCCAAAAGGTTTCTTTTCCCTGACTTCAAACCAGAGCCAGCTGCCAGAGGGAAAAGCACAAAAAATTAACTGTTCCAGGCTACACCCAGATCTTTTTCGAGTCAAACAAATTTTGCCTTAGGATATTAAAGTATTAACAATATTGGCAGCATCAGTACAATCCTGAGTATTGATTCTTTGTCAATACAGTGTTTTTTCTTGGTGATAAGACCATGCAATGTATCTTCTCTGTATCCACATGCTGTGAAGCTGACAGCATTTTGGCATGAGCAAGCCCTTGGGGAAGGCAGACACAGTGCATAAAGGTCTATTCATTTGTTAAACACTGCAACATTAACTAAAGCCTCACCAGGGCTGGGAAGGGAGGTTGTAAGGAGTGAGAGTCAAACGAGATGTTCATCAGAGGACTGCAGATACCCTGCATAATCTAATACAACCAACATAATGGAAATGAAAGAGAGAAGCCTGCTGGTATCAGAATACTCGTGGAAGTTCTTGGTAACCAAGAACAGGGAATAAGTCTTTTCCCTTCTCTTTCCATATACTTGAAAACCTGTCCTAATCCTAATTCAGCAAAAATATTTTTGGTTATTTGATTGCGTTTTTTTAACCAGTCCAGGTTTCCTCTAGACTGAAAAAGATGCTTGCTAGAGGGTACTGTTTCAGGTGACAAGTGCAGCTGAGAAAAGCTTCTGGTGGACAGCAAAGTCCCCAGCACAGCAGAGAGGCAGGAGCCTGGCGTGCAGCCCCCCAGAGTAGCATCGCAGTAGTGTGGGAGGATCCTGCCCCTTCCCTTCCCTTCCCTTCCCTTCCCTTCCCTTCCCTTCCCTTCCCTTCCCTTCCCTTCCCTTCCCTTCCCTTCCCTTCCCTTCCCTTCCCTTCCCTTCCCTTCCCTTCCCTTCCCTTCCCACCCCACTTTGGTTCAGTTCAGAGCCTCCAAAACAGCGGCTAACTATGGGGAGGAGGGGAAAAGAAGGTTAAAATATTTTTTATTTGAAAAGACTTGTGAGAGTTGCTCTTTCTCCATTGCCTTTCTCACCCCTTGCCTGCTCGAATATCAAGGAGAACTTGCTCTTGGAGGGAGCAGTTCTCTCTGCCTGTGCATTCATAACAGTTCACAATACAAAAAGCATCTCCTTTTCCTGCTTTTCTGCCATTAGTTACTTCTGCCTTAGTTTAGTGCTAAGAAGGTTCAAGAGTAACATCACTCAAACAGGAGAAAGCCTAACATCCTCATGACGTGGCTCTTTGTCTTTTAGTCTTGGTATTAATGAAACAATCTCTCTGCCTAAAAATGGAAACGCTAATTATTTTCCTTTTTAAAATAAAGATGTTATATGCCCAGTATTAGATTTGTCGCACTACCACACATTGATCCTGTAAACTGGGAAAAAAAACCCCAACCATCAAACTTCGCAGCTGATAAAGCCAAACCTGATAAAATCAGGCTTGTTCTACACAAAATGAACAGAAATGGGATTGTTATATTTTGAGGTGAAATAATATGGTATGACTCCAAAAATAAATGCCTAGAAAGAAAAATAGAAGTGATTTTTAGATAAAAATCACATTAATAATGCTTTCCCCATGCAGAAGAAAAAAAAGATTTTGTGTTTGAGTCTGATACTGCAGGAGCAGATACCACTGATCCACCCAGTCATTTCGGCAGGGCTCTCCGGAAACGTCTGCCGGCGGGATGAATACGGATTGTTAGCATTCATGAAAGTGCCTCGGCACTTTGTTGCCAAGAAACGGTAATGAAAGTATGGGGATGCCAGCTTGATGATAGGGATACAGGGCAGCGGCATTAATCCCGTGCTTTGCAGACACGAGATCTCTATCATTTGCAAACATGAATGCCTGCACAGGCTGGCGGAAATTTCGGAAGGTCGTTTCACTAATGGTTTTGTAGAAATGTGGAACATTAGAAAAGCTTAAGCCAACAACAGCATCACGCTAGAGCTCTGAAAAACATCCTCTACCCTGTACAATACAGTTTAATGGGATATTATACTTGTGCGTAAAGTATGTGTGCTGTTTGCTTTTTAGGTAAGGAGAGTATAACTAAGGTGACTCGCCTCTGTGGGGAACAGGGACCGTCAGGTGTTATCGTTAGTTAATAAGCAGAGGGATGCTCATATTTTCAGTGCAAAAGGCAAAGAAAGAACCTGGTAAATTGAGATGGGGCTTTTCTAGATAGGCTTGCCTGTGAGCAGAATTAAGACAAGACCTTTGGTAGGTCCCAAGGGTGGGGATGCAGTGGTCAGGATTCTACCTAAATCTGAGGGCTGTTATTTTTTGTTTCTTGCGTGCAATATTTTCTAGTGTTCACTCAGTGGGAAAGACATAAGGTTCATATCTGTGCATTCATAAAATGGTAGCGTTTCTTAAAGGTTAGTCCCATACAGGGCACTTTATGTTGTCCTGCTGCCTTTCAAGGGATTAGCATCAGTTCCTAGCAAGGGTAATGAAATCTTGTAAAGTTTTATGATTCTGCTTCTTTGGTTTTTACCACTCGTTCAGAATAGTTTGTTTAAATGTGTATAATAGGAATACAGTGAACTATAGCAAAGACTTTGGAGAAGTTGAGAATATTTTTTTTTTTTAAAGCATCAGCTGTTTTTCACTCTGACCGATCACTTGTCATTAGGCTGGAATTTTCAAGGCAGGGAAAAGCCCCATGAAATAGAGGGGAAAATCTCAGTGCCCTTGAGCTCTGCTGGACTGTCATACAGGAGACTTCTTGCAAGGCAGAGGGCTGATTATAATGAAAGTCCGAGCTTGCTTTTAGTCCTTCTGTTCTTTAATCTTCAAGAAAAGCAATCTTCGTGTGTATGGCTCTTCTAAAATGACTCCATACATCTTTCATAAATGCTCAGTGGAAAGTATAGCTCAGCTGAAACAACACTGGGGATAAGGATGTAGGCTGCACGTCTCCTTGCCATTAACAGTGCCCATCACCCTGGAAAGCTCGCTCGTCTTCCAAAAGCCAGACTGCCATTTATGTGTCTTCAACTGCCATCATCGTGAAAGCAGAAAACCTGTATCTTGTTCTTAATTATTCAAATAGCGCTTCTTGAGAAATGTTTAAATTCGTAATAATACTCAAAACTTCCCAGGATGGAAAGTGATGCAGAACTCCTGAGCGCTGCTCTGGGGTCGCACGCGGAGAGGCTGTTTTGTACCATCGCTTTGGAAATTAGATACCGTGATATGACATTTCCTTTTAGCAATCTTGGGAAGCTCTTCCAGTGCTGATAGCAATCATCTCCAAAGAAAAAAAGTGCACTAACCTCTGGTGAATATATCTCTTGAGAGAAGCAAAAACAATCTTGTGAAAGGTATTACCTGGCTTCTGAAGGAAGGAGCCTTGGTAAACGCGCCTGTCGTTTTGACCTTTCCAGTCGATGGGACGTGAAAATGGGGAGATTAAAGAGGCAGAGCTCGTTCATCAGATGGGAGCTTCTGAGAGAGGACAAAGCAGAACAAAAGAGAGCCCCAAAGCACTGTGTTAGAGGCCTCCTGTAAATGGATTCAGGGAGAAAGTGAGAAGTGAAATGGTTCCCTGGAAGACCTACGGCCCTGTGTAATGGATTCAGCTGCTTCTCTCTAATGGCAAGTGCTTTCTTGCCGTACCTGCCTTTAGGAAGATGCCTTTCCTCAGTGAGATGAATGCCGACCTTGCACTGGCTTGGTGGTGGGTGGACACCCAGAAGATGTCCGTGGTGGAGCGACCAAGCAAGCTACCCTTAGACAAAGGGACGTCTTTTGGGACTCCGTTATTTGACAGTTCATTTAGGGCTACATTACAAACATAATGGCTGAAAATTGTGATCATATTTAACCTGCAAGAACCTTCACTGTCCAGGGCTGCTTCTCCACTTCTTCAGGAAAGTGATCGTGCCCCTGTACTCGGCCCTGGTGAGGCCGCACCTCAAATATGGTGTTCAGTTTTGGGCCCCTCACTACAAGAAGGACATCGAGGTGTTGGAGCGTGTCCAGAGAAGGGCAACGAGGCTGGTGAGGGGTCTGGAGAACAAGTCTTATGAGGAGCGGCTGAGGGAACTGGGGTTGTTTAGCCTGGAGAGAAGGAGGCTGAGGGGAGACCTCATCGCTCTCTACAACTACCTGAAAGGAGGTTGTAGCGAGGTGGGTGTTGGTCTCTTCTCCCAAGTAACAAGCGATAGGACGAGAGGAAATGGCCTCAAGTTGCGGCAGGGGAGGTTTAGATTGGATGTAAGGAAAAATGTCTTTACTGAAAGAGTGGTTACACATTGGAACAGGCTGCCCAGGGAAGTGGTTGAGTTACCATCCCTGGAGGTATTTAAAAGACAAGTAGATGAGGCACTTAGGGACATGGTTTAGTGGGCATGGTGGTGTTGGGTCGACGGTTGGACTCGATGATCTTAGAGGTCTTTTCCAACCTCAATGATTCTATTCTATGATTCCTTTGCTAGCAGCATGCAGGAACACACTGATTACCGCTGCTTTTCCACATGGGATTAGCGACGTATCTTCTGACTATACACTGTTATGAGGTGTTTCATTTCAGCCTTTGAGCAGTAAATACACCTTAAAATTGCATTGACTTAAATTTCAGGACTTTATTGATTTACTAGACTCAATTTCATACACGAGCAGGTTGGATTTTGTTTAGAGGCAGGGCCCGTTTCTCTGTGGCATGCCAGATTGGGCAGGTATATGAGATAAAACACATGCAGGACACTATATTGTTAGTCTTTTGCTTCTTTTTAAGCAGTGGAAGGATTAGATGGGGGGATGCAGGGGGCTGTTCCTTGGTTTTCTAACAGGACGTACACCGAGCTCTGGCTGTGCCCTTTCCATCAAGTCCGTGTGACCCAGGTGTTGGGCTGTGAGCATATGGTTCATAAAACCTCTGTTCATAAAACGTCTGTTCTCAGGTGCTCGTTGACTTCTTGTGTGACCCCGTGCATCTCCTTTCCCTTCTTTCTTCCCATCCTCTTTTAGCTATCTTCCCTATTCAGCTGCAAATTCCTGGCATGGAAGGGGCTACGCTGCAGCATATCTGCTACCATGGGCTTTCCGGCTTGACTGAGTGGATACTCCAGACATTTTATATAGCAATATAAATCGTTATTGCCAATAATAATATTACCATATTTATCCCAAGGCAAGGAAGGGAAACATAAATTCTCTCCGGCAATGCTTATCATCTGAAAGTATGTGTACAACAATATCCCATGTAAATTTTCTAAATACGCCATCATCATTATAGCAGCAATGATGCTTCTCACAGCCAATATAAATGCTATCAGTTTTTTTAATGCAGTCAAGTATCGGTGAAATACTGTATTAGTGTTTTATGTGTTTATACACACCACTTTTTGCCAGTAAGAAAGTGATATTACTTTAAATAAATGAAATACTGGTTATACCTCATATCAAATATGGGAAACTGTATCAATTTAAATATTTAGCAAAAATGCATTTGTATCTTAGTGTTTCTTCTATTTTGAACTCTAGCAAGGAGCGGCGACTTTTTAATGTGATCATTATATGGCAGATTAGAAATGGGTTTTGTGCTTTTTTGCTGGATCAGTAATTCAGCAGTTGAAAGGCAGCTGGCCCCTCTCCAACGAAATCATTTTGACTGTGGGTTTAAAACAGATGATTCTCCCTGTAGCTCATGAAGGAGGATGTGCAAGATCTCAGCGTGCTGCCTTTGACCAGCAACATTAGATCTGTTAGTGAGACATTGCTAAGCAGAAAAGTAGACACTTGAAATGAAAAGCAGTTTCAGGTCTTCTTCACTCTTCTTTCTTTTCCAGCATGGTATGATTTATCTCCATGAGAGGGTTTTTTTTTTAAGGAGAAGCAGTGGCCACTAGAGGGAGAATAAGTTATGCGTTTGTTTCAGACATGCATACTTTTTATTCGTGTTAAATACCTCTTCTATATGCAGTTACTGACACATAAAACCTGTTTTTCTTGTTCTGGTTTGTGTGATCCTAATCTAATTTTATCTCATTGAAGAAACACAATGAAGTAAGAATGACAAGCTGTAGTTTTATTAAAATACTTCGCTTGGCGTGATTTGAGTGCAAATTGCAGCGAGCATTGCCTAATGCCTTTTGCGGATATTATTAAAAAAGAAATAATGTTGCAAGTCAAAAGATTACTTAATAATAAATGAGTAATTTCTTATTAGTAAGGGCTATTTCTGAAAGGAACTAGGACCAGGTAACACTGGCAACTTGGAAGAAAAAGATCTTTCTGATGGTGTTTAATTTCTTGCTAAATTCTCCCAAAAAAGCTTTTATAAATATACACCAGTCCCCAAATTTGGGGGTTTTTTTTGGGTGGGCTGTTTAATGACCTTGTCTGAACATCCCTTTCCTGCTCATGGACAGTGTATTTTGCATCACTGAATGAAAGGAGTCATCTAAAGCTGTAGGCTAAGGGCCATGTTTGGGAGTGTGTTTCACGGGCTTGGTACCTTGGCACGCCGTAAAGGGATGCCCTCTTTGTGGAGGCTGCTCTGCAGCTGGAGCAGCACTGACAGCGATTTTGGAGAGCACACCAACTCTACCCGTCCAGCTGCCTTTCAAAAGAGGCCAAGTCCTGCAGTTCTTATTCCTTATTCAGGCAAAACCAGCCTTTGAAGCCAATAATGAAGCTTATTTTATCTTGTGGACAACAAAAGTGGAGTCAGTTCAATAGATCTCCAGGGGATGGGCAGGAACTGCAGGGATGGATGTAAGCAGTGGGCTTCTCGTGATGTTCCCCTGACGGGCTGAATCCTCCCTTGTCCACCCCGTGCAGAAACACAGCTTGTATTCATCTGTCAGTTGTTCTCCTTGCACTGATGCTTCCCATGGGCTCCTTTCTTCAGCAGGAGCCCGCCTGCCCTCCCCAGCCCCAGGCAGCAATCTCTCATCGCACCCTTGCCTCTGTTTGCTGTTTCTTTTCTTGTGGTCTCTTTTGCCCCTTGAAATTCTCAGCGGGACTCACACACTGGCACACTGAGTGGTAGACTTGGCTTACTAGCCTGATTAGAAAGAAGATTATGTTTATTTTCATAAGCAAGTATCGGGAAAATGGCTTTCCAGACTGCCTAAATATTTCATTCCAGTCGAGAGGAATCTGTAGATCCTTTGAAGACGTGTGTGCCGCCTTTCAAGTACCTCCTAAAATAGTTTTCTTATGGATATTACCATATTCAGGAGCTCAGACCTACACCTTCTCTTTCCCTGGGGATTACAGATAAAGCCTTATCTTACTAAGAAGGCTGACCTGTACTCCAGTCTATTTTTCCGCTGATCCTAATCTTAACGTTAAATACAATAAGATTTCACGTAGAAGCAGTGTATAAGGACATAAATGTGCTCTATACTAACTCAGAGTAATCTCTCTATTTCTCTCCAAATTTGGCTTATCCAAAACCTCTAGGTGTTTTCTCAGGGAACATAATTCCAAGAATATATTTGTCTGCTCTTACCTGTAGATATGGATCAAATTGCACTGAAGTCAATACAAGATTTCTCAATGATTTTCGGTGTTTTACTTTCAGCTTTGCATCAATTTATATTTTTCTGGGTTGTTCTTATTTTATTTTGAGCTTGGCTATAACACTAACCTTCATTTTCATTGGAAATCCAGTAACTGCTAAAGATCAGGGAACAAACTGAGTGTAAAATACACGCAGCAATACTTTTTGTGCCCACAACCTTCCAGTGTCCAGCCTCAAGCAGTCATTCATTATCAGTTACCCTAAACCCACAGTATAAATCGCTCACTAATTCCCACCCTGAATCTCTCTAGGCAAAGGAAAAGGGACTTCCTGTCATGAGAATAAACAGAAATAACATTGGAAATACAGAAAGAAAGCGTAATTATTATTCCTTTCCCGTATGCCATCAACCAAACATTCTCTGGCCTCCAGGAAAGCTTCTCATGCTTTTTAATTTCTTTCACACAACTCATGGCCTCTGTCTGCAGCCTGATGTCCTCCAAGGTGGATATCTGAAGGACACTGTCCTGCCTTAAACCTAGATACCTGTGCTGGTTTTGACTGGGATGGAGTTAATTTTCCTCATAGTAGCTAGCATGGGGCTATGTTATGTGCTGGAAACAGTGTTGATAATACAGGCATGTTTTCGTTATTGCTGAGCAGTGCTGACACAGAGTCAAGGCCTTTCCTGCTTCTCATCCCACCCCACCAAGCTGGGGGTGCACAAGCAGTTGGGAGGGGACACAGCCGGGACAGCTGACCCCAGCTGACCAAAGGGATATTCCACACCATATGATGTCATGCTCAGCATGTAAAGCTGCGGGAAGAAGAAGGAAGGGGCAGATGTTTGGAGTGATGGCGTTTTGTCTTCCCAAGTCACCGTTACGCGTGACAGAGCCCTGCTTTCCTGGAGATGGCTGAACACCTGCCTGCCGATGGGAAGCAGTGAATGAATTCCTTGTTTTGCTCTGCTTGCGTGCGTGGCTTTTGCTTTACCTGTTGAACTGTCTTTATCTCAACCCACGAGTTTTCTCACTTTTACCCTTCTGATTCTCTCCCCCATCCCACCAGGGGGGGAGTGAGCGAGTGGCTGTGTGGGGCTTAGTTGCCAGCTGGGGTTAAACCACAACAATACCCTGACAGCAACCATAGCTGAGCTCCTGGGTTTAACATGCTGGACAGATGCCCTTCACAGCCTTTATCTCTTGCTTGGTGAGGATGTCGGCATCAGCATCATCTGTTTTGCTTCTCTGGATGCAGAGTGGAGAAGCGGTTCTGGCTGCTAAAGTCTTTGGTCCCTCCAGCACTGTGGCTTGTTGAGGTGCGGTGTGGCTGGGGATGCGAGATCACAGCAGGTGGGTGCTCAACCCCATGTCTCACTGAAAAGTCTGGAAGAGTCTTCTCTGAAAGAGGCTTTGCAGCCCCAAACCTCCTCCATCTTTAATGCCAATAAAGGTGATAAAAGGGGTCCTGGAGCGAGGAGTAAGGGGGAACGCACTGCCTGTGTTTTAAAAACCCAGGAGTAAATGGCAGTGCTGTATGCAAGGAATTTCCTTGGCCTCATGGATAAAACTACACTTGGCATACCCAAGAAGTTGGCCCTGACATAGCCTCGAAATATATGGCTATTCTTGATCCCAAGTAGTGACATGTTGATGTGTTGTGTAAATCCCAGGGTGCTGCCAAGAGAACATCTCCAAACATGGCACTGCGATGATTCATTAAACGTTATTAGATCTTTCTGCAGCTCGCTTGCTTATCAAGCCCTGTCATATTACCTTTTGGACATAACAGATTGCCTCTGTGTTAATTGAATGATACACCAGAAAACAGAACAAATGAGAGAGCTCAGAGGCTGCCACCATCCGTGAATTGTAAATAATAAGAACTCAATAAGGAAAAATAATCAGAACATCTCCCTATTATATTTAATAAAGAAACAACAAATTGCTACGTTCTTGGATGGTTGGGAAAAATAATGAGTTGAACAATAGACAACCTCATTTCTCTTTCCAACTGTGCAGAAATTAAATGTCAACTACAACCACTTATTCTTCATTTCCACTTCTCTGTACCATACTTTTCCTTGTCAGGCTCCTTAACTGAAAGTGAAGCAGGAGAGGGGACAAAAACAACCTCATTTCTAAGAAGCCAACAACATGTTTAAAATGCTAGAGCATACTCCGTGAAACTCATGAGTGCTGTTGGTAATAACGGAAGTTTCTGTGTAGGGCAAACTTCTATTGTGCAAAGCCACCTCCCATTAATAGTTTAAAATAGAAATTAAGTGGCTGTGTTTTCACGGTTAGAGTTCAAGGTGACAACTGTGTGTCAAAGGAGAAAGTCATCTCCTATAGAATATATATACAAATATAAGCAGTACATTTGTTTCTCTGTTGTTACATACCCTACTTGCTTATTCCCACATGAAGTATGTTTAAAATGCTTTGAAACTCAACGGAGGTGGAAAGCACAGCAAAAGGAAAATCAGCTCACAGAAGAATTAATTAAGCAATTAGCAGTAGATCAAAGCAGCAGAGACTCAGGCCGGTGACTTCATGGTTCAGTTCTAACTAAGCTTTGGCTGAAGCTGTTCTGGTTCAGTTCTGGATCAAGCCTAACACAACAACTTGAAAATGATGATGTGTACCCAGTGGTTTGAATCTTTGCTTGATTAATTCTCCCAGATGATCAAACTCAAAGGCTATTTACAAATTGTTTCTTCTTTAGTGTGGTCTAGCAGATCACAGGAAACTTTTAGTGTGGAGTTTGGTGTTTCCCCATCCTGCCACAGCTGCACCATGGTGGCTTTTTGGGTCCCTCCATGGCGGGGCAAGGAGCTGTGTCTGCTTCCCCATCCCAATGTGAGACCCAGTATGGCTGTAAACCCTTTGCACCCTCCCTCGTGGCTCAAACGAAGGTCTGTGTAAGGGCGTGCCAGTGAGGACACCCTTCAACCCAGCTAGCCATCTCCCTATATCCTCTGGCCAGGAATTTGGAGGATCCCTGCACGTGTGCTGTCCGCACTGGAAACAGGCTCCGTGTCCACCATCTTCTGTACAAACGTCTTGTGATGCAGCCTCCAAACGTGTGTGATGGGCACAGGGCTCTCCAGGAAGGGATGCCCCTGGAAAGATGGGCAGCATTCACCGACCACGACATCCAGCTGCCGGGTGAGCTGCTGATGGTCCCTCTGCCAAGCGCGGCAGGAATGGTCACATCCTGGTTTATATTGTCACCATTATAACAACGAAGGTCAACAAGAGGGCTGGATGCAAATGAAAATGGACCTGCTAACATTTAGTTTAAGCTAATTTCCCAAATTGTGGCAAGCAGAGCGCTGGCACACAGCCTGGCACACAGCCTGGCACACAGCCTGGCACAGCAGCGGTCGCTGCCGCTGCTGCCAAAGGCACCAAGTGCTGCCATTTCTCCTGCAATTGCTGCTGCTGCTCTACCCAAATGCCGAGGGCGGTGCTGGCAGTGCCAGCTCCAGGCGACCCTCCTGGGCTGCCCCAAATTCATTACTCGCACCCTGAGCTGCCGGCAGCACCCTGGCAGGTGGACTGGCTCCGTATCCACAGCGTTTCATTAAAAAGAAAAAGGCAACTGCAGGAAAGAGCAAGGGGGAAATACCAAAACCCGGCACTGGTGGTAGCTCATTAAAACCACACAGCTCCAAAGGAGAATTTCAAGCTGACAGCTTGATGCTTATTTACTTGAAACTGCATGCTGAGACCTGCTGGAAATGGGATAATTCTCCTTGTTTAGTGTGGATTCATGCAGCACTTTGTTTAATTCTTAACAGAATGAAATCCTTTATTTTTCAGCCATCAGGTGGCTCCGTTTGGACCTTCCATTGGGAAGCTGTAGTGAAGCCCTGGCACTCGCCGGGGCTAGAAGAGCCGTCCCCTTGAGAAGTTATCCATGGCAAGCTCCTCCATCTGAATACAAGTGTGAGTTCAAACCGGAGGTGTACAGCCGTGTTTTGTGCAAAGTGGGTATGAATATAGACCCGAAACTTGGCTTGGGAATGAGCTCAGGAAAGCAAACTGTGTGTACGGATTAAAAGGACTGTGTTTGTGTGCTGCTGGGAATGGGCAATGCTGTTTATTCCTCATGATTTTGACAGATTGGAAAATCAGAGCAGCCCGAGGAGGAGGACGATTCCCCTGGCTGAGATAAAGGAGTTCACAACACGTCTCGGTGGGGACAGCAGAAATGACATCTGACCCTGCGTGGCACGTCAGGTGTGAAAAGCCCTGCAGAAGCAGGCTGGAGGACGATGCTGAGCAAGTGTTTTCCCCAAAGGATTCCCAAGAGTGGAGAGAAGGATAACTTTCCTGATGGATGGATATGTGACAAGGTAATACCTTCTCCCAAATATTGGCCGCAGAGGATCCTCTTAATCTCTTTAGCAGTGAGCGTTGAGATTTCTGCATCAAATTAGCAAATGCTGATTTGCTAATCAGCAAATTGAACCGAGGCTGATGGCGAGCTCCAGCCTGACGGCGAGTCCCATGGGATGGGGAGATGCCCGTCCGTCTGTCCCCTCCATCGTCTGCCAACTGGAAGGGTATCTCAGCACGCTCAGGTAGAGATCCTGGTCGATGTCTTGTTCTCGGAAACATATTTCAAACTGCAATGGGAAAAGAAGATGATGGCAGGTAAGATGTAACCATTAGCCGAGTCGTTAATTCCTGCCCTTCCAGGCTATTTGCATATAAATGCAAAGAAAGGCAACTGGTGATCGTCACGAGGAATGTGCATTGGAAGGGCTTGAATGAAAGACTTTGCACCACTTGTAAGTGGTGCAGTAAGGTCCAGCCTGTCATCTCCTGGGCTTGGGACCTGTTTTGCAACCCCAGGAAACGAGGGTATGTGCCTGAAGGCGCTTCTGACCGAGCAGGTCCATCGCAAGAGGTCAATTAGGAGCAAGAAGGAAGTGCAGCAGACGGTGGTCAGGAGTCAGTCAGGTACAGTGCCGCTCGTCTCCTTGCCAGTAGGCTGGAGACTCGCAGAACCTCCAGAGATGCCACCTCTGAGCCCGAGCATCATTTCTACCGCAGGCGGAACTGGCTTTCCCAACTCCGAGTGAAGGGTAGCAGAGAGGCTCTTTGTGATAACGCAAGGAAAAACCTTGGAAATGCTTCGTTAACCGTATCTGAGAACCGTGTGTTTATTAAAGACACTCATACCCAAGGAGTAGAGAAGTATTTTGGAGCTTTGGGTTTGGTTTGGATTTGGGTTTGCAAACTTTGCCAGGTGTTTCCGAGTGTAAAATATTTAGTATTTAGAAACCGACAACTGTATTTTCCACCAGGTTTTTAAGGAAAGGAGGCTGAGACACTTGCTGTGGGTATGTATATTTACATACCTTTATATTTGCTTTTTTTGGATTGATGTCTACGCACTGTCATCTATGTATGGAAGTCTCAAAAATGTCCCTTTCTGGCAAGTTTTGTAGAAGTCAGGGTGGGAACAGAGCGAGTTTCCTAAAGCCTCAATCCTTTGAACATCCGCCGAGCAGCGTAATTACAGGATGCAGTAATTCTGTTTTATATATAAAAAAGATATATATTTTATAGGTATATATAGGTGTATATATATAGGGGTGTGTATATATACAGGGGTGTATATATAGGGAGAGATATATATGGGGTGTATATAGGTGTGTATATATAGGCGTCTGTATATATAGACACCCCTACCTACAACCCTATACATCTATATAATGGGGAGGTATATATTTCTAGGGGGTGTGTGTGTGTATATATACGTGTATATATATGTACGCATACGCATATACACCCCCCAAATATCTCTCTCTCTATACACCTCTCTCTATCTACCTATCTATACACCTCGGAGGAAGGCCCTGTGGAGAAGCACCTACCCACCGTAACGGTCGCTACCCCGATACCCCTCCTCCCCAAGGCCCCCCCCCCCCGCCCGCCTTCCTCCTCCTCCTCCTCCTCCTCCTCTTCCTCCTCCTCCCCCGCCCCGCCGCGGCTGAGGGCGGGGCCGCGCGGAGCAACGCCCTGCGACGTTGTTTGTCCCTGTGCTGCCCCCATAGCCGCCCGAGGGGGGAGGACGCTGCGGGAGGGGGGGTGCGGGCGGGCGTTGCCATAGCGACATGGCCTAGGTCGGGGGGCGGCCTGCGCTCGGCCCCGGCGGGCGGGCGGGGCGCGGGTCGGCGGCGAGGGCCAGGCCGGGCCGGGCC
Source organism: Aptenodytes patagonicus (assembly GCF_965638725.1). Taxonomy (NCBI): domain Eukaryota; kingdom Metazoa; phylum Chordata; class Aves; order Sphenisciformes; family Spheniscidae; genus Aptenodytes; species Aptenodytes patagonicus. Next base: position 123,241,674 of record NC_134951.1, read on the forward strand.
GGGCCGGGCGGGGCGAGACGAGACGAGACTGGGCGGGCGGCGGCTGGAGCAGGTGCGGGCCCGAGCGGCTCGGCGGGCATGAGCCATGGCTTCGGTGAAGGTGGCCGTGCGAGTGCGGCCCATGAACCGCAGGTGAGTGCGGCCCGGCGGCGGGGCCGCCCCGGCCTTTCCCGCGCCCCGCTGCTGAGGGGCTTGCGCGGCCCCGGGCGCAGGGGTGCAGCCCCTGAGCCGCCGCCGCCGCTCGCAGAGGGTGCGTGAAACTCCGTGTCCCACCTGTGCAGGCGGTGACAGCCGTTGCCGCGGTGGAGGTTGAAGGGAAGCTCTGCCGGGGACTTCAGGAGTTTCTCGGCGCTCGGCTGAGCGGCTCTGCGTTGCAGGAGCGCCTGCTGGGAGCGCTTCTCCTGCCCGGCAGGCTGGGACGTAGCTCCCGCGTTGTGCTGGGAGGTGTGGGGCCTTTCCTGGGAAGTTCAGTCTGTCATGGTCTTAAGCATTGGTTTGTCTGATCCTTTTATAATGACGAAAAGGTTACTTTGGTGAAGATAGGAAACTATTGAGAGGCAAGGGCCTGCCAAGAGTGTACAACCAGGCTTCTAAAGTGTGAAAGCAAGCTACTTCTTTGTTTCATCTAGAACTGCAACCCCTTCTACCCACTTGAGAGAGATTGTTGTCTAGTTCATCTGTAATGCCAGCTTTTGTGGAGGAGCCATTATGGTAAAGGTTATTAGTAGGCTACTTAAGCTCGAAGTATAAAAGAGGCAGTCCACCCCATTTACTGTATTGACAGGAGTTTATCACCTGCTTCCTGAAATGCTGTTTTCTTTGGTGAAATAAATACATAATGTGCACAATGGAGTTAATTTTTAATGATATAACTTAAGAACCATATGTAGAAAATGATCAGATTCTACTGGCAGTGCTCTTACTTCTCCTCTTGCTCTGGAACGATGCAGCCAGTTAAAAAGAAAAGTGTTTTAAAAGCACAGACAGCCGATCAGGCTCCCACCCTTCCTTGCACTTGATCTGATTCAGGTATTTAAAAAAAAAAAATTTCCCAAGTTCTGAAAGTCAGTTGATATCTTGTCATTTTCAGTGGGGAAAAACAAACCTTATGAAAATAAAGTTGATGAAGGTTGGAAGGGGAGAATATTGCAGGTTGGTTTCAAGTAGTTTAGGCAGTTGGATGGAGCTGAGTGGTTAGAGGTCAGGGTTGGTGAATAATGTTGTCACACCCTCCTGCTTCCCCCCGCTCCCTCCCCCAACTTTAACCATATGGTTCTTATAAATTTTTAAAATTATTCTATGAGTACACTTCACTTTTCCTTCGAGAATCTCTGACAACAGGTAGCATAGGTCTTTAAAGTATTAAGGCTTGTTATTTGTAGTGTTTTGGTGGCACGGAGTAGTTTTGTTTGTGGACTAAAACCGTGGTCTGCTAAGAGACAGAAGAGAGAGGGAAATGGAAGGCATATGACAGAAGGGAAAAGGGCTGGTAATTGTCATAGGCGGTAGAAACACCAACTGATAGTGTGAGCAGAAGTTTGCAAGTGTTGTGGCAAAAGAATATTACAGACAATGACTCTGGACCTCGTGTCTGGAATGCACATGAGAGGATAACTTGGATGGGGCTAGATCAGAGCATATGTAGAAAATGATGAAAATTGTGATATGATGGAAAAGAAAGAGCCTAAGAGCAGGGCAGCCAGAGGCCTGGTGTAATCAGCATTGTCTTTGACACCGTGTACTGAGTGGCAGTGAGTAGGCAGTGAATAAAGTTATTCTGAAAACTAGTAGGTGTCTGACTATGGAAATAAGCAAACTGTGAAGAGCCTTCCAGTTCAAGTTGTTAAAACCTTGCTATTTATGGGATGGTGCTTGATGTTTATAAAACATTATCAGGAAGCTGGATTCGATGTCATGGGATGTTGCTTCTAAGTCTTGATTTTTCAGAGGCACGGTTGTTCTCCGTGACACCCCATACTGCAGCCCAGGAGTGGTGCTTGGGTTGGTGGTGCTCCTCTCCTTTGGTCAGTGCTGGACTCGTGTGTTGTATATTGTAAAACTGAGATCCTAAGCCTTAGAGGATCCAATAGCTTTTTCTGTTGCGATAGTGAAGGTATTGTGAACCATAAGGCAGGAGCAGTAATTATATTTTGCCTATGTTGGTTTCCCCTGTACATGTCTTCTCTCAGCTGTGCTCCCTTCCCCTTTATGGGTCACTGCAGTGTTTTATGGAGGAAGGACCTCTCTGCCCGTTCAAAGGAGCTTTCCCAATTGGGTGTTCATTCTGCGGCACTTATTTTCAAAATCTTTAACATGATACTGTATAGAGTTAAATTTAATTTCATGTGTGTCTCTAAATTTGGTTTGGTTTGTTCAAAGCTTAATCAAATAATGCAGCTTATTTCATGAGTCATTCTTAATTAGAGAAGACAGAGTTAATGAATGGTTATTGGTAAGACTCCTGCATTATGGAGCAGTTGCACTGTGTGGTGTCATAGCACTGCTAATTGTGTAATAAGTCATGAACACGGATCTTGGAATGAATCATGTGATAGGGAGGGGGTTGTTGTTTAAGGATTACTTGCTGTTCCATTGCTTAGATGACAAACTTTAGTCTTTTTTTTTTTTTTCTTCTGCTGTGATTTATTTCTTGTCTTCTCGTTCTCTGGCTTGACCTGGAAGGAATTCATTCATTTCAGTGCTGTTGTCAAAGCCCTTGACCATTTTTCTTAAAGTAGTTAACATCCCAAATTGTGTTATGCAGAGGTTACACTAGAGGTTTTTGATTATATCTCTGGCTAACATAATAAAAAAGATGTCTAATGGCTTTACAGTTACTGCTTTGAAACCAATTGTGAGTGTGAGCTTAGAAAGTTCAGTTACTTGGTGAGTCTCCACCTGTCCTTTGGTCTTCCTAATTCAATACCGAATTGCAATGACAGCCTTTCAGTCTGTGCTTATATTTTAGTGTTTCTGTAGAGGAGCTAAAAACCTGCCAGCTGGCAGAAGACTAGGTTTTCTTCATCAGGTAGAAATTTGCAGGGAGGTGAGGTTGGGTGGTTGATGTATTTTGCTCTGGCAAGTTGATGGTTTTGATCACCACTGTTTCTAAGGTTCATTTTCCGAAACAGTAATTAGAAGCATTCATTTATTGTCTTGTAATTTGGAGGACTTGACTGGAGAATCCCATACCTGGTCCCACAAAATGCAGTTTCTCATCAAGATTCTGTCATGCCTCAGAATGGCTGTTTCCTGGGCAAAGTAATGGGATTATAGAGAAGTGCAATTGGCTTCGAGGTACTCTTCTGTTCACGTACTGAACAGATGACTTTGGGTTATTGGTTACTAGTCACTGTCTTCTGCATAGTGTGAGATATTTGGGATCTTGTTAAGCCTAATCTAATTCTGGCTCTCTGTTTTGTATTATGCACTGCATCTGCACAGTTCAAATAAATACATTACTTTATGTTCATCTGTTCTGAGTCTTTTAAGAAGAATGAGGGGGTAATCTTTTCTTACTTCTGTTTTATGTCACGTTTTCTCTGCATGAAAACTAGAATTCAATTAGTGTTCAGGAAAACCACTTTTATACTTTTTTTGGGCAGGTAAATAAAACTATCTGAAGTATGCTAAATAAGAAATTTTTTTTTGATATTTAATAAAGGGAATATCAACTTGATTGTTTCAGATACTATCACCGATTCTTATGCCCTTCAGTTTCTTACACCTGATAGCTCTGTTCTATTTGGCCTTTAATTCATGAAGTAATAGAGGAAAACAAGCTTTTTCTGATTTTTAACCTTTTTCATCTGTTTCTTGCATTTGCATAAACTAATTATTGTATTTAACTGGTTGAACAAACTAAATGAGTGTCATATGCTGTCCTTACCTGCAGAAGATGCAGCTGACATCAGAATGTGGGTTTGCATGGCAGTAAGAAGTTCTTCCCTGTGCTTATCCAGTGCTCTCGATGTATTTAAATGAGCTGTGTAGACTATGCCACAGCTCTGTTGTTATTTCCAGTATAATGAAATAGAAATTCCAATTTGATTTACTTTTTAAATGATCAGTTCTTAACCCCGCGTGCACACACTCCTTAGGTTTGCTCTCCAAACAGAAGTGACTGATGGGGAGGCAGAAATGCGTGTCGGTGGCTTTAGTGCTTTGCGTGGTTATATGGTCAGTCACAATTACTGCATGAAGATTAACAGCTTTTATGTTTGATAGCAGGGAGACAGAGAAAATAGGTTTTATTGCTCAGAGAAGGCTTTTGTGTGACTCTGGGATTTGTTTGGATTAAAAACCATGCCAATGTCGATGCTTTAATCCACAAATACATTCTACACAATTATTCATTAGACGTAAGGCTGGCCCTCTTGGTTTTACATTATTACACCTTTCAGTTATGCTTGTAAGTCTAAGTAACTCCTCTGTGTGCAGAGCTGGAGTCAGAATACCTTGGGAAGTTTAGGACCAACGTTACATTATCTTTAAAAATAACTGCTTGCACAGTCCAAGCCTTAGTATCAATAACAGAGTTTTCAACGGCTCAAATTAATATAGCAATGCAAAGGACAGAGATATAAAATAAGCTGTTTCATTTTACAAGGAACATGTGACTAGAGTGTTTTTGTAGCAGCAAAAAGAGATAAGCAAGAAAACAGTGAAGAGCCAGCTGAAATCTCAATTTCCATTCTGAATGTTTACAAGTGATTTAGGTAGGAGCTTACTGGGAGTATGAAAGTTATAATTAACTATCTATGTTTTTTAGAATTGAGAAGCAAAAGAAATACATGGAGAATATATTGTAGAATTTCCAATGCAGGGAAGAGGGGAATGAATTGGTGTCTCGTGATGAATTGCTGTGTCTAAAATATAGGTTACTGTGTATGTTTTTAATTTTCATGAATTTATAAAGATGGAGTGTTTTGACAAAATACGTATAACATCAGTGTAACACAGGTAGAGTGAGAAAAGATGGAGTGATTACAAGCAAGGACACCCATAGTTGAATATCATGTTTGCCTCTGAAGTGCATAGTGAAATTTTTGCGGTGTCTGTCTCTGAGCACTGATTGTTGGTTGTTGCTTTTAAGAGGATCCAGAGTGATAGCAGAAACATAACTCAGAGCTTAAATATGTCCAAGTGTTGCAATACTGTCACTTCCTAAACTACAGTACTGATGAGGGTAAGCCATTTATCAGCAAGCTGAGTTTGCTATTTCTTATGTTAAGTCTTCAAACTTCTGTTTTAATAATGGTGCTTGTGATTTGATTTACAATCACGTACAGTTTCTCTGCTGTAAAAATAAGTTGAAAGATCTGTAAGGGTAGGTGAGGCTCTAGTGTGCCTGGGGTGAGTGTACCTCTCTCTTGCCTCTGCCTTTATCTGTGGGTGAGTCTGAATCCAATAAAAATCTACTTTGATGCTGAGTTGGCAAGATAAACTAACTGTTCTGCATGTGGCTTTTTCACCTTAATGTATTTTGTGTCCAAACCCTTGAACCCACTTAATGACCTCCAGCAGATTTTTTTCTTTGAGAAAGTGTTCAGAGTAGATACGCTTCTCTCCCTGGAAGTAAGCTATGTGTAAATATGTATGTGTATATATAAAAATATATAAAAATGACCTTCATCAGCATGCTACTTCTGTTGTTAGCATTGGACCAGTGCGTAAAGGTGTAGACTCCGATCTGAGTTCTTGGATCATGTAAAGTTGATACTAAGAGAACTTGAAGTTCGAAATTGAAAGTATTGTGCCAACAATAAATTGTGACATAAACATTTATAATTATGTAAAAATGCCCTCAAAGATGATAAAAGTCTGGTTTTGTGAAGTACATGAGGAAACGGTTTTATTTTCTATTTATTATCTCTCACCTCTTCAAGAGAAGTGAACAGTAGTAAGAGTTTTTATCCTTCAACGTGGTCATGCTCATCTCCTCAGGGCAGATCCCTTAGTACAGGGAGGACCAGAGGGGTGAGCATCAGCGTGACAACGTACACGTCACCTCTCCTTAATAATCACTACCTTTTAACTGACCTGAGTAAAGATGTGCTTAACAGATGGGTTATGATTGGCAATAGCTCGGTGATACCCAGTGGGTATGGCCAGGTTCTGGGGTGGGGTTAAGAGCAGTGGGCTGCTTCATTCATTTGGCCTTGGCAGCTCAGCACAGTGAGGCTGCCAGGTGTGAAAGAGCACAAAAAAATCTGGTACTCGTTCAGTTGTGAGAAAGAAGTGTAGAGTATGATCTCTGTTTCCTTATAGGTGAAATGAAATGATCGTTGTATGGGCACATTACCTGGTTGTTTAAGGTGTAGGACTTTGAGAGAGAAGAAAGGAGAGGTGGGTAGGACGCACAGGTGGGCCTGTTCTGAAGGGGCTGTTGGTCTCTGGTTTTGATGGTATCTAACCAGTGCTAGGGAGGGCTCCGCTTGTTAAATGCGTCGAATGTGTGTTCTTCGAGCACGGGTGCCAACAATAAATTGTGACATAAACATTTATAATTATGTAAAAATGCCCTCAAAGATGATAAAAGTCTCAGTGCTGGTAGTTTATGGCTGTTGCTATTGCTGTATGTAGTTCTGGAATAAAGGTACTATTGAGCTAGCAGTGTTTGCTAGGAAACGTAGGTGCTATGTATTGTGAGGCTCCTTTAAATGGTATCTGTAGGGATTGTATATTTAAGAAGGGAATGTGGTAAGTTGTGTTATAAAGCTGCAAGCAGGCCATTTGAAAATGGAGGAAAGGCTGGAGAACTTGCTGTTGAAGCAAATGAAGTAGAAACGACGGCTTGCTCACAGCAGAGTGTTGACTCAAACTTGTAAGGACTAGAAAAGGAAAAGATAAAGAGCATAGTGGGCTTACAGAAAAGTCGTGGTTGTCAGTGGCAAGGATAAGAAAGAGGTGATGGAAGTCTTATAATCAATATAGTAGCATGGGAGATGGTTGGTTTTTAAGTTTTAAGGTTTTTTTTGGCATAAGGGCAATAAGTAGTAGATAAGTAGTTCAGGCCTGGTTATGTAGGAATGGAAGAAGCAGCAGCCATGAGGTGGGGGGAAGAATACCAAAGTTATTTTACTCAGTAGCATAAAGAGAACTTTGCAAATGTAAAGCAGAATAGTTGCTCTCCTGAAGAGTTTAAATCTCAAATGATCTGGCCATGTTTTCCTAAGGGGTGGTAAAATGCAGTATTGGATGGCTGTGTTAAGGAGCGGGGTCTAATTAGAGTATGGCCTTTGCTAAAATGAGAAGTTAAAGCCAAATAGAGGAGCCAACACCAAGGATGATAGTTAGCTGGGAATTTGGATGCCAGAGGTCAGGATATTCTAGAAAAACTTGTTGGACTCTCCTTAGGTTTCTCCACAATAGCAAATGTCAGCAGGGCTGAAGCAAGCTGAAACTTAGTGGTGCGAGCAATAGAGAATGCCAGCACTCTCTGGTGGCTTGTTTCTCACCTGTGCTGGAGTACATGGTCTTTGAACGTCAGTGGCTTGTTTTCCTCTTCTTTCCATGCCCTTTTAATCTGTGGTTAATCTTTCAAGTTCTTCTGCTTAGAAGCGATGAATTTGAACTTCAGAGTGTGCTACAATCACAGTGCAGTTCTTGTTTGCAAATATATTGCAGAGCCAAACACTGAAGCTGTGGTTGGTGCTTCCCCCAGCAAGCCCCTGGGTCAGTATCTTGTAAAGTCCTGTTTCTGGAACCTCATTATCTGAATTATGGTGGAAAAGATCAACAAAAATGACAGGAATCATCAATTAAAAAAAAAATCAATCTAAATGTGTACTCTGTGTTATGACTACCGGAATAGATTAGGAGATGCAAATCTAGAAATATTTGCAGGGCTTAAATGTTGAAAAGAGGAATTAAATATTTAGTTATGGCTCCTTCATAATATCTTAGGAGTAATGGAATGAAGCTAATAATGGATCAGCTTAAACTGTATCTAAGGAATTACTGCTAATGAGATAGTGCAGGTTGTAGAAGAGTCTCCCGAGGGGAATGAAAGCCCAGGCAGTTGGGAAGAGCTAATTCCTTTGAAGAAAGTCATTACAGGAAATGATCTTGCTTGAATGGGAAGGTGAGACTAGACCTGGGTGACTTTTAAGTAGCTCCTGCGTTTGCTGTTCTGCCTCTAACTTCCTCTGTGGTGGTTTTTGCACGGCTTTATGCATACCTGGTTTATTCTCTGTTCCGTGTAGTCTTTAAAACGGGATCTTGCCGTTTTTATGTATCGAACAAGATGTATCAGGGAGGGAGAGTCCCAAATGCAGAGCTTTATCCTTGTGTCGGTGAGCAGCAAAACTGGAGCAGACTTGATTGCTGTGGAAGGAGCTTTAAAGAGCTCAGAATACTGGGTTGCCATTGACTGAAAAGTTAATGGCTGGGACTGGCAGTTAATCTTGCATTAAACCATCAGAGATCGGGAAGCCCACATACAGCCTCTGTTTCCATGTGCTTATTTTTCTGTCCTTATTAGTGCTTTAATGCAAATGCTTTGAAAGTTTTTCAAGCCTGTAGGATTTGTCACAATCGCTACCTTGTTTCATCTGTCCCCCTCCCTAGCATTGAAGAACAAAGACCTTCCACTGGCAGCGTGGGCACATGTGGGGCAACGCAATTAAACTGGCTTCGCTTAAAATTTCTAATCCCCAAAATGTTACAATCTTAAGCATTTTCAACTTAAAACCCTAGTTTTAGAATAGTGTTTCCTAGTTAATTTATTTCAGTATTATCAAACACGGTGCCAGGTTACGTACGCATGTTATATCACTAAAATAATGAACAATAAAATACTTTCAAACTCTGCTTTTTGTCGAGAGCTCCCTGAGACCAGCAGAGTCTCTGTATTGTAGCTTTCCTGATGAAACGAGGTGAGAGAAAGGTGAGTCTGTTGGCTTCTCAGGCTTTGTTTATTTGAAATTAAGTCTAGTTTTGAAATAAATGGGATTAGCACTCAGCTGTTTTAACCTAACTGAGCTTTTGGACTCGTAGCCTCTTAGAAGTCTGAGTATCTGAAAGGCAGGTATTGTTGGCATGAACAGCTGACTGAATTGAAGAGCAAAGTCCTCTATTTTGCAGTAGCTATGAATACAAAGCCAGGGTTATTTATTGAGAGAGGGTTTTTCAGAGTTATCTAACAGAAAGAGGGCGTACGTGGCACTCAGCATCTTAATTGCTGATGTGCTGAAGTTCTTATTGTTGAAGACTCAGACACTTCAAATATTGGCTTTATGAAGACTCTTCTCCAAAGAGTTTATATTGTAAATACAAAGCAACAGTGAGGTACAGAATCTGGAGTACACCCATCATTCTTCTGTATGCTTACACATTTGAAAGATAGTTTACTTAGATAACTGAAGTCATTTGTTGTTCTATCCAGATTGCTTGTATGTGTCTCAGTTGAGGAAAAGAATGACAGAACAACAGCCTTATGGATTACTTGAGGGGCTAATAGGTCCGTGAGGTCAGGCACATTTTTCTTCTGAATTTCTAATTTGAGGACCTTCTGCCCCAAAAGACAAGGGCACTGCAGGGAAACAATGTGATTTCTTTGAATTGAGTTTTGCTGTACACAAGAGGTTAAGTCAGTACTGTTTTTATGACTTGGAATAGCAGGTGTAAAAGAACAAATCCTAAGAAACAAGATATTACAAGCAAAATATCACGTGGACTAAAATCCGAGAGTCCTAGAGAAACTTCATAGTGTCATAATAGTTACAACAAAATTCCAGGATGTCATTCAAATCAACCTGGTTGTGTCTGAGGTTATATTTTATGTTGCTTCTGCCAAAGATGGGCATTTGCTACATTTTCTTAAAGGCTGACATCAGACATGTTTGAAGAGGGGTTTAATGCGTGGATATCTTAAAACTTAGCTATGCAGGACTAGTTCCTACTGGTAAGACCATTACTGAGCCTGGTCTGACACTCCATTTACACAGACAAAGCAGAAAAGTCGCTGTTGAGGTAGTCTGCTGATTGAAGCTTAAATATTTTTCAGGTTAGTATGCGATTGTTGACCATGGCATGTGTGGATACAGTAACTTTTTTTTTAAGTTAGTTGTTGCTGCTGATTTAAAAATTTGCTTATGTGGCTACCTACCAGACCTGATCTGAGTCATTGGGAGGTGAAGTCTACCTGTAATATTAAAAATACAAATTTAAAAAGCAGGTCAGGTAAGTGATTTAATGTAGTGACCAGTCTGTATGTGTTACCACGAGCGTGCATAGTTTCCCCAAAAAAGCTAGATATCATTTGATAGAAGACAGCACAAGGACACCTGTACATTCATTTTCCAGGAGAGCCTTAGTGCCGTAGATTAAACTACTGCCTTTCAGTATTGTTGGTAAAATTTATTCTTGCAGCTAAAGGCATTTAATCTAGGTTGTCCTTCATACAAGAACTGATATGTGTGTACTAGTGTATAAACTAAGGGAATATTTCTGTTTCCTGAGATGTACAAGATTTCCCCTGTTTCTGCGTTCTCCGTCACTGGGTTTATTATTCTGGTTTCAGCTGCACTGTGAAGAAAGTTCTGGGAGTAGCAGAAGTCTCTCATTTAACTATTTGCAAAGCTTGCCAATGCTTTTTATAAAATTGGTATCACAAAAGGGAACGTGGGTATCATTATAAGTCTGCAGTAGCAAATTATTAAGATTGTGTTGACGACAGAAAACCTTATGCTCACACAAAATGTGCTTTACGACAAAACTTGCTTTTTAAGTCCCAAGTATGTGCACAGTTTCTTTCTTTTACTGAGACACAATCACAGTCGTATCCATAGAAAGCTGTTTCTTTTAACTTCATGCTCCAGGAATTTTTTCTGCTGTTTTGTTGTCTGGCTTCTTGAGGTGAAACTTCGGTTTTGAAACTACAGGATTGCACTGCCTGTTTGTCAGCCAGTCCGGTCCCATCTAGCAGCTTTTGAATCTGTTGGCTGATGTCAGCCGGATTTGACAGCTTGGTAGAGGTCTTGAAGATAATGAAGGTGTGTTGTTCAGAGAAAACGGGCGGCTGTAAAATAGTCTGCAGAGCTCTCCCGAATGAGGGGGAGGCTGCAGCCCTTGCCAGCTATCAGAGGATCCGCCTAGGAACCTCCCCTCAAACCAAATCTGAAAGACATCTGATTGCAGTTGTGCTGCTTGATGTACAATGTGTAGTTGTTAACTTTTAGACTATATTAGTGTAAACATGGCTTCAGTCATTCCGTTATGGGCTTGTAGCCATATCAGTCAACAGCATGGGGCCACTTAGAGCTCAGGATATGCTGGGCTATCGCCCTGCTATGGAGACAACTGTGATTTTTATACAGTGTAATCGTGTAGTACTGGTGACTCAAGCCACAGTGGATTCCCACAATCTTGTGATTAAATCAGATTGCTTGACTTGTTCTGATTTTAGGTCTCAGCCAACATTATATTGAAACTACTTGTTATTGATGTTTATGGAAAAAACGACTTTAACCCAAAAGCTAATGAATATTTTTTATATACAGACCACCAGATTTATGTTTTTAACTGCACCTAGATATGGAATCATATTTTAAAAAATGTACTTTCTCCAAAATGATTCGATAAGCATTGAAGAAGCTAAAAAAACAAAAACACAAAACCAAACAAAAACCTCTGGATAGGAAAGAGAAATTGTGTGATATTTCAGGTTGCACCAACTTTACTTTTCCTGTAGCTACAGAAAGTAACAAAGAATTTCTTGTGTAGGAGGGTTTTTGTTTGGCTTTTTAAAGCATACGATTGAATTGAATGTTCCCTTTTAAGAGTTACTCAAAGGAAAGTGCTCTTGGTCTGTGTAATTCAATAGGACATCAGGGCAAATGTACAGTTAGTATGTTACCAAGCTACAAGAAAAAGTCAAGTTCTTTCTGTGACACTTTATGCTTGTTTTTCAGTTAAATCTACCTTGAATTCTCCTGGTCATTAAGCAGTCCTCATGCTTTCACTTTGTGACCCCAGAAACACACCTGGGTAGTGAACATGCAGAGTGATAAAACAGGAAATCCGTAACTTTGTGCCTAAAATGTGAAAAGCAGGCACTTTGCTGAAAAGAAAAGCCACTGAGCATGGTTGAGTTGCATTTACAAGTGCTCAGAGTATGTTTTTGAGTAGTTGAAAACCAAAATCGCACATCTGCTCTTCAGTATAATCCTTTTCCAATAGATGTTCCGTTAGATGTCTATAGGTAAGTGAATTTCCAAGAGTGTATTTCACAGACCCTCTTTCTATTTTGACACAGAGGTGCTCCACAGGCAGTTCAGGTAGTGCCTGTGTCCTTGTCCGTGCAGCCTTAGAGGTTTGCTGAAGTGGTCTTTTGAAACACTATTTGGGAAAACCAATTGCACTTTCTGTCCTGTCCTTTTTTGTTTTCCCCTCCCACCCCCCAGTTGAAAAGCGTCTCGTTCTTTCTGTTCTCTTCTTGGAGTCATGTCTGACAGGTATAATGGTAATCACAGCTGATGCCCGTAGTATCAATTTAATGGGAAACATAATATAATGATTTTCTAATGGGATAAGCTATAATAAATGCTCTAGTGTCTGAATAATACAGAACAGATTAATAAATAGCCAGTTTAAATAACTGAACCTTCCACTGAAGGACCTTAAAGGAAAGAACTTAAAGATGAACTTGGAAAGAGACCAAACACATTTTGCATGTCTGTAACAGGGATTTTTCTAAAACTTCCCTTGTTGATTTATATTTGAGGTAACAGTGCTTTTCCATGGTCTTCTTCCTTCTCTCTGTGGGAGGATCTTCAGAAAGTCTTGTGGAGGACTGGGTAAGTGACATAATGAACAGGGGTCACTGAAAGTTGCCTCGAAATCTGAAGATACTACTAACATTTGGCTGCCTGTAGTATGATTTTGACTAGATGCCCATGGAGGTGCAAAAACCGCTCTGGTCTTTGCCTTGAAAATAAGCAGGGAATATAAGGGAAGGAGAGAAGGAAACTTGACATAGAGATATCTATGCTGGAGCTTCTTCCATGAAGCTGCCGTGTTTTGATATAGCTGCTGAATCATCTTCACTTTGGGGCAGTTCTTCATAACCCATGTGCCCCTTGTGATGAAGAGGAAATCAGGAAAACTTTGCCCAAGTAAGCCATTTATAAAATTATCCCATTACAAGACAAGTATACAGGTTCTTTTAAGCATATCTTGGTACTAATATTGATATTGTTTATATTAAAATAAAGTGCCAGTATTATTTGAAGTAGCTTTCCCCTCTCCTCCTTGCAATTAATTGCTAGATGACTAGCTGAATTTAGCAACAGTAGAAGGTTAATAACAGCGCTGGGCTGATGTATTTCCTGGTGTCTGTGCCAAGAAACTTGCCTGCTTGATCACTTCGTAGTTTGGTTAGGGGCCACGGGATCATGGGTTGTAAGTTTCCTTCCCTTGTGATGCTGGAACTCCACGTGGTGTATGAAACAGCAGCGAGAACAGCCTGGAGGCTGGCCGTAAACACTGCTGTGTGAGCAGATTGGGCTTTGGGGGATGCAAGCTTTCTTAAATCATCAAAGCGTTAATTGTGAACTCGTTTTGGCAGCCGGCCCCTTTACATTGCTTTGTGATGGCGGGGGGGTGGAATTTGCGGGGGCAGAGTCTTTGGTTAGTGGCTGGGGCTTGTCTCTGGGCTGAAGTAGGGCTGGTGGTTCCTGTGGATGCTGGAGGAGCAGCTGGTTGCAGTAGGGTTTCTCCTAGCCCTGAAGGTGGTCAGAAGGGTACCCAACACTGCAATACAGCTGTTTACAGCCCGAACCTTTAATTAAGGTAGAACTTGCAACCAGAACTTCTTGAAAGAGACTCAGCTCCTGCTGAACTGCATTAAATGAGTGCCTGGACGTAACTGGCATCATGCAAGCAATTGTTTTTTATGGCATCCTCTCAAATTCTTTGTGTGTACAATAAATTATACTTGGCTGTCTCATATTAAAATGAAGCTTTAGCATTTGATTCCTGTTAATTCTTTTCACTTCTCTCAGGTTGGCTTACTGATTCTGATCATAGTAGTCCTGTGTCAGGTTGTCATCTCCCTATCCTTTCCCCTACAAAAATGCAAAATTCTATTTATGAATTTTTTTATTGGGTAGTGCTTTACAAGGTCTCTTTTACTTTGAAATCCTCATTCTTGAATAATGTTTAGTAATATTGTTATCAGTGTTATCACAAAAATTAATGATTATAGGCTTCTTGGAATTTTGTGGAGTTCATATATGGGTTTTAGACTTTAAACATTTTGTATCAGTTTTCCATTACTGAGTAGCTTTAGGTTTTGTAATATGGAGAGCTGGATAGGTCTGGGAAAGAAAGCACCAACGTATTTCATTATTTCCTCTCAAACTCCTCAAGCATGAAGAAATCCAGACAAAAAAGCAATAATTCTGGCCCAAACTTCTTCCTGCCTAGAGTCCTTCCAAACTTCCTAGAGGGAGCAGGTTACAAATTATATTTGATATAAATTTTCATAGTAAGATAGACCATTTAATTGGGCCACATGACTTATTACGCCTTTGCATGTAGTTACAGACAGGTGAAGACTGTTGAGGAAGCAGGATGAATGGTAGCCATCCACAGGCTGTGCATTACTGCGATGCCAAAATCTACTTCCTACTAAAAAATACCATTGGAAACTTCTCCATTTCCCTCTTTATTACCTGTAGCTGTATTTTAGTATTTCAGTCTCTTGAGTGTAGACGTAGTCAAAACTACTAAGGATGACATGGAAATGACTAAGAGGCATCTCTTAAGGCATGCCTCTAACGTTTTTCTATGGTAGATCTAAATTCAGTTGTCTAATTAATGCTGTAATTATTACAATTATGTATTTTATTAGCTTAGAAAATAACTTAATGTGTTGATATTTAAATAAGCACTTTTATTTGCCTGATCTTTATTCATTAATGTAGATTTTAAAATGGGTTTTTGCTTTTCTTTAGAATTTCTACTGGAAAACTGAATGTGAATAGAGGGTAGCTGCACAGTCAGCTGATGAACCATAGAGCTGGGCGATCCAGTGCACCACGAGGAAGAAAATGTCACACTAAAATCCTGAACTGAGGTCTCCCATTAGTAGGAAGAAGTTTCTTTTTTTCATTTTTTGGTTGGTGCAAGCGGATATCCAGTTACCGCTGAGATACCGTGCAATATGATAAAGCAGCACAATAAAGTCCTCTGCTTTCCTTTGCACCAGTCGGGCCTGCCAGTTTGTCAGGTGATGTAGCAGATGGTTTTGGAACAGGTGTGCCTGTTAGCATTTGGGGAGCGATGTTTTGTATGGTATATATAGCAGTTTTCCTCTTTTGGCTCTTTTTTTCATGTGCATGTTTTTAATAACACAGGAGATGTTATGCTCAAGGTTGTCATTCAAGAGCAGCCTGTATTACTCTTATGACTAACTATAATGAAATCCCATCTCTAGCGAGCAGGTTGATACATGCTGGTTTTAGGCACTAAGCTAACGATTTTTTATTGTAGTTTTGAAAACAGTCAGAAACAACTGATGTGAAATAGTTGCGGGTGCGTGAAAACACTGCTGCAGAACTGGACTTTTTTTCTTGCTGGAATCGTGCACTGGGAAGCAACAAACCTGTGTAACTCCCTTAGTAGCAGAGCCTCTCTCCTGCCCTGCCATGATGCATCACAGCTCAAAAAACATGTTGGGTACCTCATTTCTAAGAGAGTTTTAAAATAGTGGGGGTTTGTGGTTTAAATATTTAGTCCCTGTTACCTAGGCCATATGGGTAAATGGGGACTACTGCTACTAGGGTGGTGGGAAGAAGCTGGGGCTTATCTTGTAGTGTTCTGTTTCGCAGTTCCTTAGAGCCACATAATTGACTTCACTGGGTTTTGGATCAGAGTACTTCAGATTAAGAATAAACCACTTAATTGACTTGCAGAGTCAAACTTCTGAAGCGGCTTTGCACAAGCTGCTGCTCTGTTTCTAGATGAAGGGTTTTGGAGGCAAGCCCAAGTACTTCAAATATATCCCATAGCAATAAATAAACATTGGTCACAACAATTAAAAAATGAAATAAAAATGAATTCACTTGATAATTGACTGTGGCAAGCAACGTGTTGAGTGGAAATATGACTGTGGATTATTGTGATATGTTTTATTTGTTTAACATACTCAAGTCTCATTTTTCTTTCAGGGAGAAAGACCTTAATGCAAAGTTTATTATTTCAATGGAAAAAAACAAAACGACAATCACAAACTTAAAGGTGGGTAAATCCAATTTAAAAAAGGAAGTCTTGTCCGGTCATATTTTGGCAGCTATTCAGACAAAACAGTGGTGCTCACTGCACTGTGGAGAACAGCCCTTAGTTTTTAAAATACAGTGTTGAAATAATCCTTTGGGGAAACAGGTTAAACTGTTAACTTGCTGCACCACGGTTTTCTGAAAACAACTCTATAGACTGTATCTCATAGGTTTTTCCAAGGTTTATCACTCTGGTCATTACTTAGCTGGAAGGTGAAAGCCAACAATAGAAGAGAGGTACATGCCTGGTAGCTATTAAACTTTTCCTTCATCTGTAGAAGTAGTCTTCTGGAATTCCTATGAAAATGAACTAAACCCAAAGTACCCATCACTTGCTATAATATTTTGATGGTATTTTCTCTCAGCAAGAGAAATCATGCACAGCAAATAGGTTTTTGCAAGATAGTTTTCAATGACAAATATATGAAAAGGAATTTCAGCGTGTGGTTTGTTTAGACTGATTCAGATAGCAGTGAATATTGCTGAAAGATAGTGCTAGCTGTCATGTCTTGAGCATGGCGATAGCCTTAAGCAGCAGGTATGTAACACCATTTCAATTACGACTCCACATTGAAATGCTGTTCACAGTTGCAAAGGTCTCTCTGGCTCCTATTAATTATATATGTAGGATAATCCCTTATTATAATCTGAATTTCATATACAGGACTGATTTAACTAAATGTAAGTATTGTGACAAAAATGTACTGTGGTGTTAGGAGCAGTAAGCTAAAATCCAAATAATTCCTGCTGTGCTGTCTTGTAATGTGACACTCTTCAGCAAGGATAGTATCTGTTGCTAATTTTTTCACTGTTGTTAGAATAATAGGCTAACCTGTCGTCATAAATTTCTAAATGTGTATAGCCTTATGTTAAATTTGCATTCTGATTAGTTATTGTAAAATTGTTTTTGATTACTTCATCAGGATGTATTGTACCGGATCTTTTTTTTTAAATAGGTACCAGAGGGTGGTACTGGAGACACAGGACGAGAAAGAACTAAGACATTTACCTATGATTTCTCCTATTTCTCAGCAGACAGTAAAAGTCCCAGCTTTGTTTGTCAAGAAATGGTAGGATTTCTGAATGTTAATAATAGATTTTTTTTTTCCTTTCCCTTTTCTTTGACTTGAAAGCATTCTTTGAAACTTCTTTGCATTGAAAGTGCTTCTTGTGTAATTTAGAAATTCCCTAGGTACCTGAGAATTTGAATTTTGTTTTGTTTTCTTTTAACTTATCTAACATTAAGTGCTGTGTTTTCTAATACAGCAGGCTAAATGCCTTCTTTCTAGTTCTCTTGTCTGATTTGTCTAGTAAGGTCAAGTTAGAAAACTTCTCTGAGCACTGAACTTGTTTTTGAAAAGCTTTTTTGAAAAAATCACTTTTGAGAAACAATCACATATCTTTAATTCACTTAGAAACATTCTTCTTACCTGGTTGAAGTGGGCATTTTTTTTGTCCAAAAATCTTGGTACACGTTGAAGAAGATTCTTCTTTGTCCTCCTTTGAGTATTCAGCTTAGGAAAGGACAAAACTGCCTTTCTTCCTGCACACTCAGAATAGAAAATCAAACTCGGAGCTATAGGCATTATTTAGATGAACAGATAGACCCTCCCTGACCTCGCATTTCACGTGAACATTGAACCTTTTCACTATTTCACATTCCCAAATAAAATTATTGAGTAAAATTGAAGTGTTTTGTGATAGTTATGTTCTCTTTTGGTTTTGTGGAACTTGGGATGCTGTAAGCTCAAAGTGCCAGTATTTCTTTCCCCTTAAAATAGTGCAAGACTTTGCTGAATATACTGTAAGCCACTTGGATACATACCTCTTTGGTACGTGCCTCATCTATTCTGTAACCCCCAAAATCAGGGATATTGGTATGCCTGATCCTAAAAAGCCTTGGAATTAAAACTAATAAGAAAAAACAGTAAGTTGAAGCCAATTTTAAATATTTACGAGACGGACAAGCTTTGCCATTATATATAACGACTATAATTGTTTGATAGGGAATTTATACTTGAAATTTCTATTTAACCATTAGTGTTAGCGGTAGGTCCTTTTTTTTTTCCTGAAAGCTTCTTTCTTTATTTCACTCAGTTATTAGTCAGCGTTTAATCCAAACATTTGATCATGTATATTCTTAAACTTTCTGGATTGTTATTTCATGGTGATGTTCTTTTAAGTAACACAGTTTTTGCTATGTTCTCTGAAATATCAAGAAGTATACATTTATTTGGGCATTGATGTAGAAATACCCTAGTTACTTTAGCACTGTGGCAAATTCTGTAAGTAGTGTATTTGAGTGCAATGATTGGAACCCTAGTTTCTAGTGGATGTTTTTAAGCAGGCGGTTCAGGCCGTATGGCTTTACTAGAACTTTAGCAAATGCTTTAAATTGAGCATGCAGAGAGTTATTTACTTATTTTAATTAAAGCAGCTTTGATCATGTATTTTTCTGCTGCGATTCTAACTGAAGCTTGAGTGTTTTGGTTGTGGTTCTGCAGACACAACAAATGATTGCCTTAAGTTTGCTCATACAAATTGATTAGGGTCTCAGTTTAATATTACTTAGTTTTTTGAAAATGCATATAATTCTCAGTGATAACTGATTACCATATTCTGGGTTCTTCCTGATATAGATGAGTACATCTCCATAAAACAGTATTAATGATGTATCAAGGCATATTTGGAAAAGTCTGCAAAATGTACTATAAAAGTAGTTATAGAAATTCTTCTTAAGCACTGGTTGTGGCTTAGGTTTATGGATATTTAATTCTTGGATCCTTTAGGTAGCTGTTTCTTTACCTGACTTTAGATACTTCTGGAAAGCTATGGACAAGACCTCATTAGAAGAATCCCAGGAAGAGAGTCCATTGTGTTGTTAGGCTGTTGCTGTTGCAATGCAGGTTTTTTCCAGAATCTGAATGTGCTGTGAAATAATGAAGTTAATTCTTGTTAAAACAGCCATTTGCAAAGGAAACGTGAATTAATAAAATGGATATCCAAGTTGTATCCTGTGTTGATGTCCAATTTCCACATATAAGTGATGAATTAAGTTTTCTTTATTTTAAGTTGCCTGTGTTTCAGAGCGGGTCAGGTTGAGGCAAGATCAGTATAACTTGCCTGTGTCAGGAGCTTATAGAAAAAAAAATATTAAAATGCCCGTATAGGGATCGCTGCAGCAACCTTGAGCAATGATTTTTTTTTTAAAGCTGTGAGCTTTATGGTTCGTAGTAATAGGATGCTAACAATAAATCCTAAATATGGCTTAGATGTCCACGTTCAATATTCTGCTATTACAGTGTGTCCCACAACCCCAGACTGCCTCCTTCATCCTTACTGGCAAGAATGCTAACTTCTCTTGCTCAGCCACAAAAATATTGTTGTCCCTGTGTCAAGTGCTGTTATAGTGTGTGCAGCATATTGAAAACAAAAGGAGTTTTCAAACCATGGGAGTGCAATTTCTAAACAAATGCTGCACAAGCTATTGTTTTGCTTGTGTTATTAATTTCTTATTTAATTGGAAGAATTTGTAGTTAAGCTCTTATCAAGTTGCTGCAGAATTTCCAGTTTACTGCACCCGTGGTATAGAAGGGCGTCTTTCATTCACATTCATCTTGCCATGGAATAAAATTGATCTTGATTGTTGGTAATGCGGTTGCCTAGTGCACTTTGTCCAGGATTGTTATATTTTTCCTTTTGAAAGGCAGAAAAATAATAAATGGAAGTCTGTCTAATACTACATGCCCCATTAATATGCCTTGTAGATGCAAAATATGCTGTAGTGTTCAAAAATTAGAGCGGGAGTGGCAATTTACCATCAAGCTACTTAGTTTGTATGCATGGAAGAGAAACAAATAGAGTTTTGATGAGTTTACTGCCCTTTTGTGACAAACCGGTGTCCCAGTTGTTTGGTTCTGACAAAGTCCCATCCTAACGATATCTTGTCTTCTAACCTGTGTGTTAAGCCTCTGTGTTCAGACAACACTGACTGTAACTGTCTATCCTATGTACTACCTCAAATCACTTTGCAAGGTATACACAAATTTTTAAAAGAGAAAATGCAGTCAAAACAATAGTGCATAAAGACTTAGTCCAGATGGTGAGGTAAAAACTTGGCCAGAGAGAAAGGGAAAAGAGGGGAAAAAATAAAGGAGCAGTTACTCAGGAGGGAGAATTCAACTAAGATGCTCCTTTTCAAATGACAAACAAAAGGGAAACTGCTTTGGCTGATCTTTATACTCTTCCTCTTTGAGAAGCATAACAGATTACAGCATTGTAACTCCTTTGCTCAAGGGAAGGTCAAGTTAGGTATTCCAAAGGCATGCTTGCAACTGAGCATTAATTATTAAAGAAATTACCCGGCACTCCTCCCTTATAGCAGTGGCATGATTATGCTGTGTGTGTGTGCCATTTGCTATTAGTAACAACTTGTACACCTTGGTTAATTTAAATCACACATACTACAGACTAGTAGCCAAATTACATGAAGCATCTATGAGATTTTTGAAAATCACATTTGGATTGGGAGACCCAGATTAATAGTTTCATTGATAGAGCAGCTGCACCAGTGGGCCAGTGGGGGTATGGATGGAAATGAGGGGTAATGATAATGAAAGGTCAGAAACCTGGGGGGGATACTGGAGGTGGTACTGCAGAGAAAGGTGATGAAGGCATCTGCTGAGAGCTGAACTTACTGGGTGAGAACAGACCCCTGTATTATGGGATGTGGAGGGAGGGATCATTACCAGTTTCAGAGGTAAATGTTGAGGGCAAAAGAGAAGGGGCTAGCTGAGGAAAGAGGGTCACTTACCATATAGAAAACATGTTTCTGTGTTTGCCAGCCTAAGAAGTATTGGTATGTAAAAGCCAGTTAGGGAGGAAATAGGGAGAAAATAATGGTCCGTTTTCTTACACTTGGTTAAAACAAAAAAGCAAAACCAACCAAACAAAACCCTCCAAAAACACAAACCAAGAAACTGACAGAATCATGGAAACATTTCCTTTTGAGAAGGGGCTGGATGTTTGCAAAACACAAAGAGTTGGCAAAGATACAGAAAGTGAGTAGGTATTAACAATAAGAAAAAGTGAATGAAGTATCTGAGATGAGCTGAAAGAAATTGGAGCTATAGAAAGAAGGGAGTGGGTTTTTTTTTTTGTACTTCTGTACGTCTAGTAGATCTCTGACAGAAAAAGAAGTAGGAAATACACTGTTGCAGTGCTGTAAACTAAATAGGCAGTAAAATTTAGTATTTTATTTCAAGTACTAATTTCCTGTCCTATAGTAAATATCATTGGTTGATGCCAATAGCTTATATTGTGGTAGTTTATTGTTTAATATTTGCCATGCTGGACTGATGACTGTTGACAACTTTTTCCCCCAAGCTTCTGTTGTCTTAAACTTTCTTTGTTTTTAGGTTTTCAAAAATCTTGGTACAGATGTGCTTAAATCTGCTTTTGAAGGTTATAATGCTTGTGTTTTTGCGTATGGACAGACTGGATCTGGGAAGTCCTACACCATGATGGGAAATGCGGTATGTTGTATTTTGCAAATGTGCTTTTTTTTATTCTGTAGCAATGCATTGAAATCATACTATTGCAAGAGCATGTTTTTATGGAATTATTATTGCTGATCTTGTCTGTATGCTACTGACCCCCCCCATGTATCATATCTTCTAGTAGTAATCAGAGGTTTTAGAAGCTGTTTCTTTTATAGGTAGATATTTACAGTTGGAAGAAGTGTCTTTAAGTGATAGTCTGTTACGCTGGACAAAAAGCAATAATTTTTGTTCAGTAACAAAAGCAAAAAATTCATATGTTACCCCTGATTTTCTATGCCCAACTCGAGACAAAAAAGAAGATACTGGTTTTGAGAACATGAATGATGAGCTCTTTCTGAAGAGATCTGTTTTTTAGCCCTCTTTTGAATGGTCAGAAGGTTAAAATAGGTCCTTGACCCCTGTTTAGAGAAGGCTATCAAGTGAGGAGTAGAAACTGGGAATGAGTTGCCAAATGTAAGTTTCAGCAAACCATTGTGAGATGATACAGTAACTTTAATTTTAAGGGTTAAGTCCTGTTGAGCACTGCAGTGAAGACCCTGGAAGAGGAAAGTATGGTAGGAGGGGCATTTGACAGTGTTTGAGTGAAGGACAGGAGTAGTTTCTTGCAGTTGCTTCCATGGCTGCCCAAGGACAGAAAGAACCCACTGAACTGTTGAGAGAGAGCCCCTTTAAAAGGGCTGACTGATGAAACCTGTTTGCAAGGCAATCTCTACAGGTTTCGTTCTTCTTTAATCCTTGGGGAAAAAAAATACAGCATGTCTTCTCCCAGCAGAATTGAAAAGGGGAATATTGCCACTTGTCCTTCCTTAGATAGATCACTCTTTTGAAATGTAGTAGGATTGGCCACTTTGCACCTCCTTTAGCTTAAGGGAGTAAATTAGCTGTAAATCTTTTTCTTTCAGTTATCGCAGAATAAGTAGCTTTATATTTAACTTCAATATAGTAAGCAGAATAGACTTTTGTAGCCAGAAAAGATCTTATGACCTAGACGTGGATTTCTATTTCAGAAATTTATAAAAGTGACATTTTTATGAGACTGCCTCGCTATATGTAATGACCGTAATCATCAAGACATTTTGCAAATGAATAGGTGCTGAAGTTTGTTTGACACTACTCAATAATAAAGGTCTAATCTTCTTGCCATGATACATAAATACTTTAATCTGGCTTTGTACAGAGCATGTATAAAATATACTCAGCCGCCAAGTTAAATGCTTGAAAATTGATGGCCCTGTCAGAGAGACTACAGTGCTATAAGAAAATTTGAATTGGAAATAAATTTTCTTTTTTCTCTACTTCTCCTTAAGAAGTATGAGTTCTATTCTCATTTTGCTTTCAATATCTGCTGTTCTTGACTCTGGAAGGCTTTTTCTGCAATACTGTGTGCAGCAATCATTTCAAGAAATAGGTGGACCAGTTAGAATAAGTCTTGAGCAGAGATGCTGAAATGATCAGAGATCTGTAAGATACAAACTATCAGGAAAGTCAGACTTGCGTACGCAGAGAAGGGAAGACTGTGGAGGAACAAAAGTCTTCCAAGACATGAAAGGCTGCTGCAGAAAGGAAGGGAATAATTTGTTCCCTATGTCCAAGGTAGATGGGTAAGAAACAGTACATTTGAATTGCAATAAGGAGTTTTCTTGTTACATAGCACAGAAGGAAAACAGGTTTTAATGAGAAAATTCAGCTCTGGAGTGAGCTACCTGTTTTGGTGCTATGGATTTCCATGACTGGAAACTCTGTAACCTGGAAAAAGCCTGTCAAAGATGTAGTTGATCCTGCCCTGGAGCTGTAAGGAGTGAAAAGGGAGAAAATGTTTAAATATAGTTTCTAATAAAGAGTGTACATTCTGTAAGATGTATATTTTACTGATGAAATATGCTGGGAACTGTGTGTTCTTCCTTTCTCATCACTATATGGCTATGGTTGAAGTTACTCAATTAGAGCTGATAGTTCCTATTTTAAAACTCTCTTTGCAGTTGCTAAATTATGTCAGACACTAACGACTTGCCTAAAACTTTGTGATGGATCTTTCATGTTTTTTCCTTAAGCATTAATTAAAACTGTTCAGGTGTTTCCAAGCATGAGATGAAAGAAAAGTCTTACTTTTTCCTCTTCCTTTGTTTAAAAAAAAAAAAAAAGCATAGAGGAAATTCCAACACTGAACCCTGAAACTTTATCTGGAGTAGAGATGGATACATATTGGGAAAGGTTGCTCCTCTGTTATCAAAGGCAACTGTCTCAAAAAAAGCCTGATTAAGCTGCAAGTTTCTCCCTTTATCTAGTTTGGTGTTTTTTTTTTAACCAAGGTGCAATCAGGTGAAGGGCTAGGTATGATAGATGGGGAGAATAGATTATTATTTCAAAGAATGAAGCCTGGTTTGAGGAGGACAGAGAGGCTCTGATTAAGAGGAGGAAGAAGCTGGAAAAGGGCCAAGTGGAGGGATAGAATATGATTAAAAAAAGAGACTGGATGATGAATAGGGAATTATATTTGGGCAAAGGAAATAGGAAGAGGAACTCAGAGTTGGCACCTGGAAGAAGATTGCTGGGACAGAGGATGCAGCGGGAAGCTGAAGAATGAGGACAGCAGGGACCAGCACAGGAGCAGACTGGAGCGGGCTTGGGCAAAAAGGGTCAGATTTTATGTGGGGGTCTGAGTAGAAGGGAAATCTTTGCCTGTGGAGCACTTGCCCTGCTAGACTCTGGTGCAGAGTAGTCCGCTGTTTTTCTGCTGCCAGGTATCTGTAGAATCCGCTAGGCAAACTCGCTTGGATGTCTGGAGTGTCTGGGCTATGCTCACATTGGATGTTCGGTCTGTTGTGTCCTAAGTTGCCTCCTGCTTAATTACAAGGCCCCTAACTCTAAGCAAGAACATTTCTTGCCTCAGCGGTGCACAGAATTAGAATTAGTCCATCGCATCAAATCTCTTGCGCATTTTTGGACTGGAGGCAAATTGTAGCTGACAGACTGTTTTGTAAGCTACTTCTGAGTTTGCAGCTCTGAGCCCAAAGCTCATCTGTATGTATATGTCCTCTCCCTTTATTCCTGGGAGCCACGTTCACTCATTTCAGCTCTGAAGGAGTGTTAGCTGCTGTTTTCCTGAAGTGGTGGGGAGGAGGTGTGTGGTCATCTACCTAATCAGACTCAGTGGGAATGGGGCAGCTGGGAGCAAGCAGCCCGTTGTCAGCTGAGACCAGAGCTGCACGGCACTCTCCTGCTCCTCTCTGCTGCTGGGGAAAACCCTGGCTTCGACTTACCGCCTCACTGCTTGGCTGGAAAGGAGTCTTCCTGGAGCAACGGGAAGAGGAGAGCTGCATGCTAAGTCTCTGGAAATCTCAGCGGTGTTAGCTGCTGCCTCACAGTCTGACACATGTTTGACATCAGCGGTGGAGCAGCCGCCTTACTGGGATGAGGCTCAATTCTCAAGTGCCAGCTTAACTGAGAAGATGACATCCTGCTGCTGCTGGCTGCTGTGTTAGCTGAAGTGACAAGGACCCTGTAATGGATAGTTGCAGCCCTGCTAGTAAACCACGTAGTCTGTAGGGATCTGTGAGAAGGAATATGTTTTTTCAGTTTCCTTTATTAAACCAACCGAGCATTTTACGCATAAAAACTAACTGCGGAGTCGAGCATTCAGAAGTCAAATATCAAATTTAATTTGGCTGCATTATGGGATACAGTGAATGTAGTTTTAATTTTGTTATTGCATGCTAATTTATCCAGAGGACCTGCTGCATCTTTCAAGACTAGAAGGACTGAGCTGGGGATTGGGGCTTTGAATGAGAATGGCTCATGGATGCATGTACATGGCTCTTGTCCCATTCTCTGCAGATGTTGCCAAGTCCATAGTGAAATGAGGTAGAAGGAGAAGTTAGAAAAGATAGTATTGAGATAAGACAGTTCATATGTTGCTCTGGGCAGCCAGTTTCCTTCTTAAGCGGTTGGGGTTCTTTGAACTGAGTGAGAGGGGTAAAATGTATCCTAATAGCAAAGAATTGCAGCTAGTATATACGTTCCAATACACACAGGAGGATTAACGTGGCAAGGTGACTGCAGGTAAAGGGCAAGAGAGCGTTTGCTGAAAAGTTTTCATTTTTCCCCTTTTCTGGATGTTGGAACTCTTAACTAGTGATCTTGGGTTTTATTTTTCAAAATATATTGCGCATGCATATATAGCCTTGGAAATAAGAATTGTTGTTGTTGCAGGGTGATGCAGGCTTAATACCTCGAATTTGTGAAGGATTATTCAGCAAAATAAGTGAAAAAACAAAGCGGAATGAGGTGTCCTTTCGAACAGAAGTCAGGTGGGTCTCGGCGTGTTAACAGTTTGCTGGTTATCAAACTTGTGTCAATTACAACCACCCTGTTTCACTTATTATCTCTGAGAAAAGTGTGTGTTTTTCAAATAACTTTCCATGCTTGGCCTCAGTCCTATAATTGATTTTTGTTGGCAGTCGTAGTTAAAATGCGCAATGCTCCTAACTTCAATCCAACAGCTGTGCATTTTGCTTTATTTAAATGATAGTGAAAATGCCTTTGCTACTAGACAGCATCTTCGTTAT
Organism: Aptenodytes patagonicus; assembly: GCF_965638725.1. NCBI lineage: Eukaryota > Metazoa > Chordata > Aves > Sphenisciformes > Spheniscidae > Aptenodytes > Aptenodytes patagonicus. Next base: position 123,268,083 of record NC_134951.1, read on the forward strand.
TTTTACCCTTTATTTCAGGCTGACATTAGGAGCTCTTGATCTTGCTAATGTCTGCTTCCTTTCTACTTCTTGCTTTTTTGGCTTTTTTCCTTATGATACAAGTACGCTTTAGTCATTACTGTCTTAAGGCAACTTTGGATCCATTTGCTTCTCGAGGCATCTTGCTTTCAAACACAGTGTTAACATGGCTTTCCTTTTTCTAAAGACTCTTGAATCAGTCAGTGGTTTTCTAATCTTTTTCTTTCAGTTATCTGGAAATTTATAATGAACGTGTGAGAGATCTTCTCAGACGGAAGTCATCAAAAACTAATAATTTACGAATACGAGAACATCCAAAAGAAGGGCCGTATGTTGAGGGTAAAAACACTTTCAGTGTTTTGCACTGGATATTTTATTACCTTTATATATTTTAAAATGTCATGTCTAATTGTATAGGGCATTTTTATCTTTTAAAATATAAATGATGATGGATACAGTGCTTTGATAGAAAAGCATTAAAGGAGAATAGCCTTTTATTTTGTATCCCCACTCGCTTTCCCAATTCTAAGATTATTTAAAAATGTGTTATAAATTTACAGATAAAAACTGTATATGGATAATAATGTTAAGAGATGCAATTGGTTTTAAGAATTTGTTGACTATAATTTATAAATCTTTAATGTTTAGAAGGAAAGAACCTATTAGGATCTAATTGTCTTAATCTGTCCTCTACCAGGGAAGGTTCATGTCTCTTGAGGGATTATGCTTAAGTTATTGCACTAAATACTTTAGTAAGATTGCATATTTTTTTCTTAATTTACTGTAAATGTGTAAGTTCTCCATTGTTCACATGAGGCCTCATTCCTTTCCTTAAGCGATAAACAAGTATGACAATAAACACTAATTGCAGCAATACTTTGCAGTAGTGAGGGTAATTTGAATTTTTTTGTAAAGAAAATCAAGTGCACGTATGAGCATACTATAACACTCTGCTTTTCTTTAGATTTGTCTAAACATTTAGTGCAAAATTATACTGATGTAGAGGAACTTATGGATGCAGGAAATATAAATAGAACGACGGCTGCAACAGGAATGAATGATGTCAGTAGCAGGTCGCACGCTATTTTCACAATCAATTTCACTCAGGTAACAAATAAAAACAACCCCCCTGTCTTAATATGTGTTTACATTTGATAATTCATGTGATAGGTAAAAAATAAGGTTGTCAAATAAGTAAGTATGGGTAGATAAAGACTATGTTGTTGTCTTGTGATAGGGAAAGTTAAAAGTGTGAAAATACTGTTTTGAGAATTATGAATGTTTATCAGTGATTATAATCTTTAAAATTTACAGTGCAATGTGTTTACTTAAAATGATATTTAGTAGATTTTGAGGAGAGAATTATTGGGAGTCCAGGCTGAATAACAGTGACCAGTGCTGGCGTGTTTCACAATGCTGCTGTGACCGGAGGAGCGGGTGAGGAGGATATTGTGTGAGATTTCAGCCAGAGCTGAACATGGACTACCTTTTGCGCTCTTATGTTATCCAAGGCTTATGAAAAAACCTGTCTCCATGGCCCAAATCGTAGAGTGTAGAAATGTTTTCTGAGTGTTTTCTTGCTGACTCTTCATCTGTTACTATTGGAAACCTATTTATATTCCTTGATTTACTGATGGAATATGGAGAGATTTAACACGTTTTCTCAGAGCATAGTGATCTTTTTGTTTATATGTAATAAACTCCTTTACTAATGAGTCCTGCTCTTCACTGTTGTTTTTGGGGGGCTTTTTAGACAGTCCACGGACAACCTGCTAGATGAAGAGAAGGTAGCATAGAGGTGGTTCACTCTCCTGACAGAACTTTGCATGTCTCCCCCCAAAAGCGTGCGCACACAAAATCCTGTGCACCAGCTGTTCACTAATGATGAATTGCTCATTGCAAAGCTTTCAGAAGAGGATGAGAGGCAGGCAGCAAAAAGTTTTGTTCTACTGTTGTACTGTAAAAGTAGAAGGAAGTTTGAAACAGGGCAATCTGAGTTGACTTATATGAACTAAGATAAAAATTGGGAGGAGGCCTCAGTTAAAATCATAGAATAAAATTGCAATTGCTACTTACGTGAACTTGGAGGCAGGGGGAGAAATTGAGTGTAAATGTGTCTGTGTATGCCATAACTTGTTGAAAGCTAAATATAATATAAATGTTGAAAGATTAATAAAATGAATGCAGCACATGTTTGCTCTGCGTCATGTAAACACCAATTCACGGTTGTCAGTGCATGTACATAAGTGGCTAGAAAGTTGCAAATACTACAATTTAAAGAAGTAACTGCTTGCATGCGATTTATGCAGCAATTCATGATCAAATGCCTTTCTGTGGCACCTCTAATACACCTGTTTTCTGAAGCTCAGCTATTGTAAACAAGTTAAATTCAATTATGACATGAAAAAGGCCACTAAGTTGGATTCAGTAAAATTTCAGAATTTTGGAGCTTAACATACTTTACTTTTGGTTTTTTTTCCTATAGGCTAAATTTGATTCTGAAATGCCTTGTGAAACTGTTAGCAAGATTCATTTGGTGGATCTTGCTGGAAGTGAGAGAGCAGATGCCACCGGTGCCACAGGGGTTAGATTAAAGGAAGGAGGGAATATTAACAAATCTCTAGTTACTCTGGGAAATGTAATTTCTGCCTTAGGTAAGTCTCTGGTTTTTGTGCTTGTCTGTTCTGGTTTTTTTCTTTTTTAGTCATTAAATACCTTTCTGTTTGTTTACTTACACAAATAGTGGCCTAGCGGATACCATTTTTGAAAATGAATGAAAATACATAATTGCTTTTTTTTCCCTACCTCCACATCACAGCTGATTTATCTCAGGATGCAACAAATCCTCTTTCAAAGAAGAAACAAGTTTTTGTGCCTTACAGGGACTCTGTGTTGACTTGGCTGTTGAAAGATAGCCTAGGAGGAAACTCTAAAACTATAATGATTGCCAGTAAGTGTTTTTAAATTACTTTTTTACATCCTGAACAGTTCATGCTTAATAGGAGTGGCTGTAAATATTTAGATTCCAGATACTTTGTTAAGGCAGAATGTTGTTTACACATATTAATGATTTATTTCTTTGAGTTTTCTAGTAACACTCTGTCTTTACCTACACTCTGCAGAACATCTCTTCCAGCAGCAGAATGATATAGGGTCTCATTGTGTATACGGGGACAGTCTAGTTGTTTAGCAATGTCATGAACAATAGCAGGTATGCCTTCCGAATTTGAAAACTTCATTTTCATCTGCAGATTATTTATTTAGGCGCATATATCACTGGCTGAGTATTTGGTCACAAATGTAACAAGGCATCCAGATTGTGTATGTACAGTTGTTAGACATTTGTTTGCGTAAGTAAGGATCATCCAAATGAACGTGCCTAATTGCTTGCATTTGCTCTGACATCTACCTCACTGCTGTATTTCTTTGACGCATGCACAGTGTAATGATTAGTCCATCTGACCAGTTAAACTTTAAGTAATAGTTCCTGTTTATTCTTCGACTTTATCTAAGTCTTGTACTTCTCTCCCCTTATGCCTCTCTTACCCAGGTTGCAGACTTTGATCCCCAGTAAAAAAAAAAAAATCCAGTTTTGTGCATCTAGTCAATACTGATGTGTGAATTAGTTTGCTTTTCCATAACTGTGTTGTTTTTGTTGCGTTAGTAGCAGAAACAACCTGGTCTCTTGACATTCAGTGGGTAAGACTGTAATTTTTATTTAACCTACTTTTTGAATGCACACAGCGTTTTAACTTTTTGTCTAAATTTAATTATTTATGATCAGTCATCTTGCAAACTTTTCTTACAGTTTCCTTCTTACCTGTAGGAAGCTCTGTAAGGATCACTTGGTTTAAAAACATACCTATGGCATATGTATTGCACATTTTTCAACAAATTGGAACAGGAATTCCATTCCCAAAAAACCCCAAGTGAAGCCAGGAGGATGTTTAAGGGGGAGGGGAGGATTTTGAATGTCGGAGATGTAAGGTGTGAAGAGAAGAGCAGCTCTGAAATTTCTCTCACTCTTTCCTGCTCAAATGAAATGCAGTCTAACTGATGCAGCCCTCTTGGAATGGTGGGAGAGCAGAATTGAGGCAATGAAATGCATTGGATCAAATTCTGGTTCTTCAATTGCTTTGTTACAGTCAAATTCTCTGGATAGCAGTTTCTTTGTTGCATGAATTTGGGGATGTTTTTGGAATCCATGTCACTTTCTGTCCTCAGGCTGATCATAGTAGTACCAAAAGAGGATCTTGGACCGGACTGTTTTGTTTTTCTGGTTGTTTGAGTAACAGTGTGCTGGCATCTTTCTTCTTGATGCTTTCTTTCAGTTACATGGATAAGTAACTTGGTTTTTGGGTTGTGTGGGGTTTGTTTTTTGTTTTTTTTTTTTTTTTGACAGAGGGATTGGGAAGAGAAGTTTTAGAAACACAGTGAGCTTTCAGTGTCTATAGTAAGGATTACAGTGCCCAGCTGCTTTTTCAGCTACTTCCCCATCTATTAACGATGCTTCTGCTAGGCAGAGCCCTGATGGTTGATCTTTCCTCCAACAGTCACTCTACTGGTAATGTGGCTGAATTGCCTAACAGGGCCTGACAAGCTGTCTGGATACATTTGGCCTGCCTTTTCTGTAACTAAACATAAAAAAAAGCAGAAATATCATCCCAAACTGTAGGAAAGGCTCTTATAAAAATACATCCAATTCTGATTTGTCATATTTCTATAACGTATTGTAGCATCCTTCCAGAAAGAGAATAATTGAGTAGTGGAGAAGAGACAGTAGATAAAGTAGGGAAGTGATAGTGTGAGCTAGGGGAAGTATAGTCTGTTGTCAAGTGCATCTCCCCTAATTCAGGGAGTCTCTACCACAAAAAGAATATTTATTACTGTTGAGAGAATGAGGAAGGGCAGAATATTTAGGTTACTTGATTATTTTTTCAGGTGTTTTCATTGTCTGATTCCCTGGGTCTCTTGTTCAGTTTGATTATTCAGATCTCTGGTCCCTCCTCACTTCTGCATGGTGTTCTCTTCTGTGTTTTTGCTTGTCTATTTGGATGCAGTAATTATCTTTTTAATTAGGTACATCTTGTATATTTTTAGGAAAATTAAGTGAAGGATAGCATTAGCACTTTCATTTAAACTCCATTTTTCCTGGTTAAGTTGCCTGTAAAAATAGTACTGGTTTCTCATGATGCATCAGATAGTTAACGGTTCTGTGTGCTGCCAGATGCCTGCGGCTCAGCAGAAGAGCTAGGTTTGTAAATTATAGAAGCTCTTCTCCTGTTTTGCTTTTCATGTCTGCTTTTTGTTTGAATGCTGTTTAATTTCCCTTCAAAACTTGGACTGAACCTACTGTGTTTTTACCTGGAATGACTTTTCCATTCAACGATTACATTGATACTTCCAAAATACTCACTGTGTTTCCCACTGTTCTTGTAAAAAGAAAAAAAAAAAAGAAAAAAAGGCAAGAAAGCCTATGAGGTATTCATATAAGACGTTTATGCTTACCAGAGAAATGTAAATGTTAAGTAGATTGACAGCAAGATTTCTTTATGACGCTTGATTGTTGGACCTGATTATTCTAATACAGTGTTTACTTAAGCAAAGTTAGTGACATGAAAGCAGTAGAGCTAAGTGAAGAACTGGAACAAATTGTAGCCATACTGGTTAATCATATATTTCTGTCTCTTCAGCCACATTAAGTTTATCTGACTTTTAAAATATAAACTAACTTTACTAAATGAAACATATGGTGCTGGATAAACTGTTTCTGATTTCATCTCCTTAGCTATTTCACCTGCTGATGTCAATTATGGAGAAACTTTAAGTACACTTCGCTATGCAAATAGAGCCAAAAACATCATCAACAAGCCTACTATTAATGAGGATCCTAATGTCAAACTGATCCGTGAGCTGAGAGCTGAAATAGCCCGATTAAAAGCCCTGCTTGCTCAAGGGAATCAGGTTAGCTTTACTTGAAATTTATGTGTAATTTTTCTTGAGTTATAACATCTATTTCTAGAATGTAATGAGATAATTATCTTTCATTATATTGATTTGAGTAAACAAGCTCTGTGAGGCTATGAATGAATATTATTTGCCTGATTGAATCAGTTTCCATATGGCCAATAGATTGCCTCTTTTAACATAAGGGGGAAAAATTGTCATCCCAAAGCTTTTAGCTTTCTCTTAATATAATCAGAGCTTGATTGCGGTGTGCTGTGGAACAGGTAGTCACCACAGCATAAGGAGGCTAGCAGTAACACATTTCCTGGGTCTAGCCTGATGGACTGAAGAGGGACTTTATCTAGTATCTTAAAAGAAGTACAAGGTATAAAGTATTTAAGATGCATAAATATAAAAATGTAGGAGTATGCATGGGTTTGAACAATACATTTTATTTGTGTTTAGCTGCACAGGACATTAGAAAGCATGTAACATGCTAAATATGTAAAAGTATTTTCAGTGGCAGTGTAAGAAAACGTGTCATGTTATATTTCCCTTCTGCGCGATTCTCTTTCTTGTTCTTCTATCAGTATTAGCCACTATAAACATTTACCGCACAAGCTCAGTTACGCTTAATTTCTCCTCTGTTTCCGCGACGGTGAAACCAAGCTAACAATAAGGAATATGCAACTGGCTCAGGCCAGTTGTCTCTTCTAAATAATGTCACTCGCGACCGCTAGTTTTAATACTTGAGCAAATATGATTTGGAAGTATCTGAAATGATACTTCAGATTTATTTCTAGAACCATCTAATTTTATTTTAGGTGGGCTGTGCAATGTGAAATGTCAGTTCAGCATAGACTTTTTTTAATAGAAGGCTAGTACTTCAGCTAGATTTCATGCTATAAAACACTTGCTGAGAAAGGGGATGGGACCACAGTTGGAAGCAGTAATAGGTATTGTAGATGACTGAAGCGGAGAGCTCTGCTTTGTCACAAACAATTAGAAAACTATTTATGGGGATGAATTACTCTATTATACTTGTGTTTTCTCCTGTATTCTTTAGGAGGGGAAAATTAATTTATTTTCGAAATACGGTTTGATTTAGAGTCAGCAAAGTAGATGTAACTTGGAACCCTTTGAAGATCTAATGCTTTGACCTAGTTCCAAGCTGTAAAACAGTGGATATCACAAAATAAATCTGGTTCGGTTGTAAGATGTGATAGATGGCTGTGTGGGAGACAATAGAGAACTGCTTAAGTTAATCGAATTTGTGATGGTTGGTAAAACAGCAGGTTATGTATGCACAGTAGAACATAAAGTTCTGTATAATTTCTTTTGTGGTTTTCCTTTATATTCCCAGAATACTGTATTGCAAATGCTTCTGTAGATCACTAAGATACTGGTTACCAAAATATAGTGCTGGATTCAGTGTAGAAGGTCACATAACAATGAGTATTGCTCGTGTGTGTTGTATAGTAGTTTTCCTTTTCTAAGGCCAGTTACTTTAGTATATATTTATTAAAGATAAGCAATATACATATGTATTATAGAAAAATGGTTAACTATTGATGCATAATAATTTTTTGCATTTAACAGAAATCTAAAGATAGATGAATCGGGAATTACCCGTTATAAACTTGTGTCTGGTCTCAGTGTTTGCATGTGTGTGACCATGTGTATACATAGTGAATGAAACTAGTACTCTCAAACTGATGATTTGTATTTGAAATATCTGTTTTGACAAGATTTTGATTACTGTTTACAGTATTTCAGGGTAAAATGATGTATATTGGAGTTTAAAATACTTCATCCTAAATAATCAAAAAAGTTGAACAATTGCATTTCTTTCATTTGATTCCACCAGAAATTGTTATTTTTTTCTTCCTTTTTTTTAACTTGATGAAGTTTACTTTTTACAATTTTAGATTGCACTCTTGGATTCTCCAACAGCTTTAAGTATGGAAGAAAAGCTTCAGCAGAATGAAGCAAGGGTGAGTTATAATTTCATAAAACAGTTTTTAAACAAAAAAAAGGAAAGGGGGTGATCTGGATGCAAGAGTGTTGGTAATTTTCAGGATTTTTTTTTTTTTGATACACAACTAATTTTTCTCCCACCAAACAGCATTGTCTTGGTGCTTTTTTAAAAAAAAAAAAAAACAAACCACTATGTGTGAACTTGTAATTTTGTTATCCTACTAATGTAAGATAACATTATAACTAAGAACAAAGTATATCTTTGATATTTATATAACAGTTCTATTTAGTGAAAATATTCGTTCCCAGGCCAGCTTGCCTTACTAAAAAAGTATGTTTGTAAATAGAGTAGAGAAGGAAAAGCCACTAAATCAGAGTAATCGGTAACCAGTAATCACAGTAACAAAGCATTCAGTGTGTAGAAAATACAGTAAAAGATTTATGGGGAAAATGGTCAACTCTTTTTTATGTTTTCAAGTAATCAATAACTTGTGTTGTGGGGTAGGTTTTCAGAAAATTTTAGTCTTTAAATCTGGTGTGTACAACTATGTTCAGTGCCTATTTAGCTGTCTTTTTGGGGGAGGGTCTAAGGTCTAGGTGTACTTCATAGTGTGCCTCACACCGAGTTGTTTTAATAATCCAGCCCAGTGTAGAGGCTGGGAAAAATTCCCTGACGGTTTAGATATACTCATAGGGTCCAAAAGGATATAAATATAATGGTACTCTCATTTCTCTAATTTGCAATCTGTCATCCTTTATTCTATCATTCTATGTTAATTCTTTTCTATATACTTGCCTGTTTTTAAAGCTACTGCAAACTGTTTTAAAAAACAGTATTACTCAGATTTTGGAAGAGGAGAGAGGAAAGTATTTGGAATCATTCAGCTACATGGCAGCAAATATTTAGTTCTGAATATTGTCAACAAGATGCCAATCAAATGTAGATATGATGCCTTCAAAAAATAGGGGTTTCTTAGCTGGTTTAAATTGTTAGGTTTACACTGGTGCTGCTTAGACCTTTACAATTAGAGAATGAATGCATTGCTTTGAGAATCTTGTTTTGACCTAAGTAATTGGTACGGTATCTGTCTGTGCTTTTCAGGATTCCCATTGTTAATACCAATTTTAAAGACATGTTGAAACACTTTTCAGTGAAATGATACTTGAAAAATAAACTCCATAACAAAAATGGATGAAATATATGTATTAGTATGAACCATAGCTGCAAAGCAGACTCCAGGCTTCTCCATAAGCCAAGTTTCTGCTGGGAACGCATTTTACAACTCTCCAGTATATGCAGGAATCCTTACTGTGTTGTATTCGATAATTAGGGTAGGACCTGCATAACCGTAGTATGAGCCTTCAGTTGCAAATTATTTTTTTTCATGTTCATACTAGGTTTTAAAAATTTTTTAGCTGAATCAGATGAATGATAATATTGTTAGTATGTGTAGTATGCTTTTGTTTTTGTGCACAAACATAAAGCTTTTATCTAACAGTAGCTGACTAATATAAACTGCTGACTATATGTTAATTAAAGTATGTTATTCATGCTCTGACAGTAATCACCGCTTGTCCTGCTCAGAAGCGTTGGCCTCTCCTGTGTGGGGAGTATATTGAGCATATTTTATTATCTTTTGTCAGCCTCATTAGAAGGTTATGTGATTACTGTTCATGATAATTACAATAGATATAATTACTGAAAATTCTTAGTAGATATTGCAATGGTTATAGCTTTTTTTATAATTGAATGAGTGCAATAATTAATTTGTTTATACAGATCTAAAGACTTTATCACCATATTTAAATTATCTGACAAATATATGGTAGCTTTCTTTAATGAGTTCATTTGTCCTTATATAAGAACAATGTTTAAATGATTTCTGAGGAATAGAAATTATTCTGGTACGGTGAATAGGCTTACGATGAACCGCCTTCATGTTTTTCTTTAATCTTTTCAATTATTTTTTGTTTTAACATTCTGATTAGCAGCACTAGGACTGATACGATGCATTGAAAGATGTATTTACTTTTCTCTGTTGAAATCTTGAGATACAGGTGGAGATGAGAGAAGCTTCTTTAGTTCCCATTGATTAATTTGCAGCTGATCTGCAAAGACAGCTAAGATGGTAGGCTGCAGGTAGCAAACGTGGAGATGTTTGGAAAAACTGTGTTAAAGATCTTTTATTTCCTACAGTGGTTTTATATGTAAAGTAATAAAGGGACATAGTCGTTTGGTTCTCCCCCCCAGCCTTCTCTAGTTGAAGGGAATTCAAATAATAAAAGATTGTGTATGTTTTTAAAAGCCTATGTATTTAATTCCTGCACAGAAATCTGGTGATTTAAAAATGAAAGCGTCTGTATTCTATTTAATGTGATTATGATTCCAAGTCAGCCAGAGCTTTGAGGTGGATCTGCCTGAAGCACCCTCTATGTGTTGCTTCCTAAAAAGCCTGAAAGACTCTGAAATGAAGAGGCTTTACCGGTATGTAAGCTATAAAAGATAACTTACGAGATTGACAACTGGATGAGTAGGAAAAGCAGGACAAAACCTAAGCGTTCATACCCAACGCTCTCCCTGTCTGTAACGCCTTTGCAAGCAGCTTCTCACTTCTGTGCTGATTTCAACCAAGCGTGTGATTTCTAAGTTGCAGCAAACTTTGCTCTGATTCGCTCCTGAAGGCTGCCTGTCTGCTTCTTCCTCTGCATGCCATCTTCTGCAGTTTCTGGAGGGTATTTTAGCCTGAACATGCCTACCTGCACTGTAGGAAAGGAGCTGTCGTCTTGTTACAGCTACAGGATCAATCTGTGGCGGTAGACTTTGTAGGACTTGATGAAGCACTTCATGGAATTATTCCATCTCTTTGAAAATGCCTGCCATTATTTGAAGCGGTTATCCCTGTCCTTTGTTTCATTTTATACTATAAATAAGAATTTTGTGATTTTCCTTTTTCAGAGAGAGAAATTGTAGGGATGGCCACTAATTGCAGGCGCAACAGTGCTCTTCTAAATGTTTAAGTGTTAAACTTCACAAAGAATTGCACAAATATTTAGTACTTCTCTGAGAATGTGTTATCAAGGACTTTAGAAGAGATGTGACTTTTTTCCAATATTTGTTTTCTTTTATAGGTACAAGAACTGACCAAAGAGTGGACAAACAAGTGGAATGAAACCCAAGATATTCTGAAAGTAAGAAAAATAAATAAATTTTCAACTTGGCACTTGACCTAGCCTTCGAGTTTTTCCTTCAAAAAACGTTCCTGTTCTAAGTCACCTTCTGTGGCGTTTTTTAGTAATACAAAACTTTCTCAGTCTTATTTTAGCTTATTCCAAAGAATTAGTTTTTGAGAGGTTTTAGAGTAAATATTCAGGCACAGTGGTATTTTTGAATAAGATTTTAAATAATTATTAATAAAAATGAGCACAACTCTCTCTTTTCTTCACCATAGTGACCTCAGTGCAGAACAGCTTATCTCTTACAAATCTTTAAAATACTGAATGTTTTTATTGAGTTGCAAATGAAGAAAACCTGGGGCAAGCACAAGTGGATCCCTCATCCCCTTGTTGTTTGTGTTGTATCAAGACCTGTGAATAATCACCTTCTATGTTACGTTGGGTATCTCAGTGAATGCGGTGCATAGTGGATACAAATTTTTGCATTGGCCTTCAGATTCACGTTTTGGTCAGAAATGGCTTGTAAACTTGAAAAACAACTTTCAATGGGATTTCTGCAGTTGAATCTCCTCTAGTAGGTCTTCATCAAACCAAACACATGCATCTGACCTAAGCAGTCCCAAGCGCAGGGATTTTTGCAACTGGTTCACGTAAGCGGGCCTGCATTGCGCTCTTTATATGACTTCAGGCTACTTCTGGAGCAGTTGAATCCCCACAGTGCTCTCTTGCGTTTTGTACATTTAGTACAGATCCAAGAGGGCAACTTGGTGATTTCCATACTGTGTTTTTTGCATGATGCAGACTGAGACTTTTTGTGTTCTCTGCATGTATCTTTGCTTTCCTGCTGTCCATTTGTACTGCTGAGATTTTATGTTGGCATTTGGCTCGTGATTAAGCTGATAGTCTGAGGTGGTATTTTAATGGGCTACTTTATGATTCCATACACGCATACAAGCACATGCGTGCGTGCATGTACACAGAGCAATAATTCCTACAATTTCTTTTCCATAATGTAGACTAACATTTTTTGCCAAATGTTTTAACTATTCTGTTAATAAAAACTTTGAAAACAAAGCTTAAGCTTTCATGACTTGCTGTATATGCTGAACCTAAACTTTTTTGGAGTGCAATTCAAGCAAACATTTAGAAGTAATTTTTTAATTCTCCTTATCACTGATCTGAAACTTGATTTTTTTCTCTTAGTTGATTTTTTTTCTGTGTATCACTTTTTGATTCCTTTAATTTTTTTTTAAGTTCACCACCATGTCTTTTATCTGAGTTCCAAATAAGTTGAATGGCTTCATGCTTAAGAATAAAAATAAAGCACAAATAGCATGGAGAACAGAGCAGGGTTGGTAACTGCCTAGCAGATGGCATGACAGAATGGACTGTTTAATGTCTGTCCAGGTACTGAACTGGGAATTACCATTTGCATATTCCTCAGAGATATTTTGGGTCCAATTTTACATTATTTCTGTGTTTTGTTATTTTGAAGCATCTATGCGTACATAGAACTTTATTAATCCTCCCTTTACTCACGTCTGGATCGGGCAGTTCATTGTCACATGGAGAATTTGTGAATTTTGGTCAATTGTGAAAGTCAGCATGATGTAGCATATGGGAAGTTTTTAAAGCTTTATGTTGGAAGTGCACTGATTCTTGCACAGAAACTACAGAATTGTAAGAGGTGTTAACTGAACAATTCAAATAAACAAGGGAAAGCTGCATTTGTTAAATAGCTGAATATAAAGGACTTAAACACAGAAGCTGTAATTCTACTTTTCTGGTGCTGAGCTTTTGTTAGTTTAATTCATACAGCTTCTGTATCTTGTACTTTTATATGCTGGTATTTGAGTACATGAACATAGGTTATATTTCACTTTTGGGTTAAAGGCAATTGATAAATCTTTCTTGGCCCCAAAAACCTGAAAATCTGCAGAAGATTTCTTGGTTGTACTGTTTTATTTTACACTGTTTTACTGAAGCTATACATATTTTTATTCACTTCTTGTTTAACGATTCCTGAAATCACTGCCAGCATACGAGTGGAAAAGGGCTTTTTGAAAGTTTGCCAGGCTGAGTCGCTGGAAAGCAGATTTTAAACTATAGAGAGCAGCGGTGTTTCTTGTAATGGACTCCATATAAGTTCACTAGCTTTTTTGTTTCGTTATTGATGTACCCTCTCTTGCACACAGAGGCTTTGTTCATTTGTAAAACTAGAACCTCTCGGCACGCTTTGAGAAATGAGACTTCGTATGTCCGCCTCACTGCAGTCACAACTGGAACTTTTTCCATGCCATAATCCAGTAACTTTCAGGACATTCTTCGTTAAGGTACTTAGGACTTCACATTTGTATTTATGTTTAAAGCCTGCTTCCCCTTGCCTCCCCCTGGCCTTGCAGTCCTGAGATAGTTGCTGCCTTTCAGTTCTTGCCCTGCAGCGGGCTTGGAGAATTAAAAACCTTTTACTTTTCAGTCCCTAACACCTTTTGCTCCAAGTCTTTTAGGCAGTTGATTTTGAAAATGGATGTAAACAGCTACCTATTACCTACTCATACATGCCTGCCAGATGCAAGTGCACTTGCTAGTAGCTGAATGGGATTTCCTACTCTATCATATGTAGTTAATGCTTTTTCGTACTAAGTTCTAAATATCAGAGTTCACATGGTTTTGAATTGTTCTCACAGGCTGATGGGAAAATCTGTTAATGTTTAAATCCAAAATAATTGAAAGGATTTTGCATAAGCCTTGTAAAATACAGGAAGCTAGATTCATAGGGCATGCTGGTGTCTTCTACTAGATCAAGAGATATTGCTGGAAAAAGTTACGTAGCTTTTACTGAATGCAGTGCTTTCATCAGGCCTGACAAAGAAGTGATGCATACTGTTTTGCAGGGAGGACGTTCTTCAAACTTGTTCACCCTTCTCAGTTATTTTGCACCTTGTTTTAAATTAGACCAGCAACATCTAAATGCTACCTTGAAAATAATTCATAGAGAATGGAAAATCCTATCCAGCTAGAAAATACTGAGGAAGAGAGAATACCGTGTGAAGGCAAGTTTTTGATAAAAAGTATTTGGCAGCTTAGAATTCAATTATTTCAGTCGGCACAGTGCCGTGTGTGCAGCTGACATGTACATCCCAGTATTCTTCCTTACTTCTGCTTGTAGCTTTTATCCCTTTGACGTTTGTCTCTGTAGTTCACCCGAAGTTATGGTTTTCCATCACAGTGTGCATCTTTAGACTGAGTATGTTGAACTCTCCTTGCTATAAATGTTGTCAATTCTGGATTTGGTGCAGAGTCTGTATGGCTGGATGCCATTACCAGCTGTGAACATCTTGTATAATCCTTCATATATGCTGTTGTCAGATTGGACATGTCTTGGACTGGTGATGGTAGTGTTGAAAGTGCTCTCTTTCTTTCATGCATTTGGAAGAAGCCCTTTTGCAGGGCGACTGTCTGGGTTCCTCTGGAGTCTGAATTACTGTCAACTCACACCTAAAGCCCAAATCCTTCCATTTTCCTTATGCAAAGATTAGGACACTGCATACATCAGGGTTTTAAACTTGTGCTGACTCCATATGAAGTATCCTTTACTGCATAGCATGGCAGCTTCTTGGCATTGTTAATCTGTCTGAAGTGACAAGTGTTGTTTCCAATGATGATGGGTTTTTTTCATCCTTGACCTCCTCACTATAATACAATGTGACACTCTAACCTTACTAACCTAGTATTACAATCTGTCCCTTGTGCTTCTTTTTAATTGAAGGGAGGATATTTTAATGCTTAATAAACTTAATAAATATGTGGAGTGATGCTTCAGCATTGGGTAAAATACTGCATCGAAAACCAAAGCGACAGTGTTTGATTTGAAGCCCACAGGCTTTGGGTTGTTTCCTCAAATGTCACCAGCTGTCCAAAGAATTGCACTTTACAGAACAGCACTGCTTTACATTGCTTCTCTATCTTCAGGTGTCTTGCAACCTCAGCACTTACTTAACTCTAGGATTTTGCTTTCATCTGACTCTCATTGAATCTTTTTGTGGATTTTTTTTTTCCTTCTGTTAATGTTCTTCTGTACACATCCCCCCCAAAAAAAGAGGAGGAAGGAAGAAAAACTGTTTGCTCTTTCCCTTAGTTTAGTCCTTTTTGTATTGTTCTGTTAAAGATCAATCCTGGGGGCTGTAATTTCTTTGGATGCTTTCTAAGATGTTAGGGTAACCTATCCAACTTTCGATTTTTTTTTTTTTTTTTGAGGCTTTAATTGGTACAAAACTTCTTTTGATGTGGCTGCTATATTTGACTGCATGTGTTGTCATCTTTTTCTTTTACTGGCATCTTATTTTTGTCATCTTTTTTGCATGTTCCAATTTCTTTCTCTAACCTTTAGCAGCTTTTATATTAATCTTCTTAAAATGTGTACTCCTTTTTATAATTCTCTGCTGTTTTTTCTTCCCAACTTTCTTTTAAATTTCTTCTCCCCTTTTACCGTTTGCGTAGAAATTGGTTTGACTTTTAGCTTTTTGCCTTCTTTGATGTATGTCATTTGTACCTAGCATTAAGGTATTTAGATGCTCTTTTTTTTTTTTTCTTTTTCTTTTTAAGTAGATTTAGAGTTACATTTTATTTCGTTATCCTGTTGTTTGATTCTAATCATGTCATTAGCTTTGTGTGGCAGAGCTCAACTGATGTGAAAGGATGCAGAGAGATCTGTCTTCACAGAGTCTATTAAAGGACAGGGTAATTCTCATGATCAATAGTTTAACTAGTAGCTGCTTCAACTGGCTTTGTCCTGTTGGATTTAGTGACACAGCCTCACTTTCATCAATAATACTAATTCTGCTGCAGTACTTTCCCACATGTTGTGTAAATATGTTATTGAACACTGTTGACTTGATCTTTTTTCTTTTCGGTGCCCTTCGGTTGAGTACTGGTTAATAGTACATTTTTACGGCTTAACAATGGTTTTTCCTTCCTGGGGAAGAAAACTGTTGCTAGTATGTCTATCTTCAAACATTAAGGTGTTTTTTTTTTAATATCATGCCTATTTTTGGCGGAGATGAAATACTCTTAATTTGCCATGATAAATAAATACAGACTAATATCGAACAGTTATTTTGGTAGACATACTCATCTAAGCAGAAGAATTTCCTTTCTTTAGGAATCTTGGCTGTACCCAGCAAAGACACTAGGAGACCAAAACTCAAAGTAATTGTGTTGCTATTTATGAGGTGCTGATTAGGGTGGCAGAAGCTAATAGATTTTGATTTTAATAATTTCCTTCCTGTGCTGGCTTGTATACCGTAGTGAACCCTGTCAAGAGCAGTTTGTTGTGTTCTATATAAATGCTGCATTAGTCTACATTCATTTGCATTTCCAGATAATTTTTAAACAACAGTTGCTGAATGGTATTTATACACCTTTATCTCAGTTCTTCTGTCTGTAAGGTTGGGCATACATCACCATTTTCCCATTTTATGCCTTTTTGTTACTTCCTATTAACCTTGACTGGCTTGGCTCCTCTTCCTCTTCTCACTTGTTTTGTGTTCTACCCCAGTACTTTGCCCTTTGAAGAGCATTTTTCTTCATTCATGTCTTTGTTTTAACATGCTCAGTCCTCTGGTGAAAAGTGCTCTCAGTTAACACCTGCTACTTTCACATAAAATTCTTGTGTCTGCTAAATCCACTTTTTGATGGCTGTAGAGTAGGGAGTTGTGTGTGCAAGCTCTTGGGTTCCTGAAGAAACAAACTGTAGAACTTTTTAAAAGTACTTATTGCATCACTAGTAATGATGATAGTTCATTAGTCATGGCATGTGCTTCTTGTCCAAAAACCTGTAGTTGTGACACTTCCTATGATTCTATGCCTTCAGCAACCAATAAAATCTTCTGGGTTTTCTGCCTGTTCTGTAGTAAGATTACTAGAACATTAGGAACCTGATGCGTAATGTAGTTGTCCTAGATCACTAATGAATAGCTGGGTTTTTTTTATTTAGTCATATATACATTTTATATATATAAACCTATGTGATGAACAAAAAACTACAGCTTGATATTTGTAGTTATTTGTACTACTTCAATAATTTTACCATTGGGTAAGTCGGGTATTGGAAAGTTGCATATTATGAAGTTTTTACAAAAGACACCAATGTAGGCTTTAATCCTGCCTTTAAAAAGTACCTGTGACTTTTTGAGACTTCTGGACACATGCCTTTGAAACACAGGTCCTAAAATGGTTGTATTTACAGGTTGAATGAAAAAAAGAGAGTTACAGGAATGGTGTGCATTTGTATACAAAATGATGTATGCATGATACTGTATTTAAACTGTTCATTTTCAGCTTTGGCATATGTGTTTATTTGTATGTTTGGCAGGAATAACACTTGTTTCTAAGGATTTTTCACATTTCAGTAAGTGAATCATTTTTGTACAATTGTTGCTAGTTAGACATGTTGGTGTTGCATTTTGGTTAGAATGTCTGTTGGCTGTGTTTGAAGCATGACTGTACTTTTAACGGGAGACTTAAATCTGTACTTTCATTTGAACAAATTTTATTTGTTATTTTATAACTACTTCTATTTGTCATCTGTATTAGACAATACTCATTGCATGCTTCCAGTTTCTGTCTCCTTTCTACAAGCTATGTCTTCTGCTTGAATTTTTAAGGAAGAGGTTTAAAAATCACTGCAAAATTAAAATAGTATAGCATATTTATGGAGCTGGTAGAAAGAATTTAAGTCAGATGTTGCTGCAAAATGTGTTTTCTTTTAGAAAAGTTGATAGAACAAATAGAATAACAACTCTGTTCCTAGGGATGTTTGCTTTCTCAACAATTGTTTGCCCTCCAACAATTATGCAATATATGTACATTTATCAAACTGAATTTGTATGGAAAGGAAAAATGCACATTTGAATTAAATAGTCTCTTATTAACATGTTACGCTTAATAGGATTCCCTTCAGCTGGCTTGTGAATGTTGTGCAGAAGACAAGATACTAAGAAGGTTTTAAAAGTGCTGATGTTAATGATTCTTGTCTATCTCAGTCAGAAATCACACAGTAAATGATAATAGCTTCTCTTTCTCTAGAAGCCTGTTTAAATGTGGTTTTGGTTTCTTGCACTAGATGTCACTGCAGATACAAAAATCGGTTTTTTCTGCATGCTTAATTTAGATTTAATTCACATATTTTAAGGCAAAATGATTTGCAATATCTTGACTTTCATTGCTGTTCGGATCTACTAAAATAAGATTATGAGAATGCCAAAACATTGGTTTAGGAGCAAGTCCTGAAGAACCTGAGTAACTGTTTTGACGGAAGTGCTTCTGAACAGCAATTCACGGGTGGGATGCACTGTAAAGTGATTACATACATTCAAAATTATTGCAATTATTTGTCAGTACACTTTTCAACTCTCTTTTTTTCAAATTACTGTAGATCTAGAATGTTTGACGAATTACTTCAGCTAAAGGCTTTAAAATGTATTTATTTTCTTAACTTTGTTATAGCTCTGATATTTCAGGGATATAAAAGAACAGTTTCTGGGAGAGGTAGTATCTTTTATTTGACCAGGTAATGTTGTTGAGAAAGCAAACAGGTTTTTGGACATACAGATCTTTCACCAGGCCACTTCTGCTATTTGCTTTCTCTTTTAATGGATCTTGCAGTTGAAAAGCCAGTGGCAATGATGTGCAGCTTCTATTTATAACTGTTTCTTTTAACATTTTTCTCTTCGTTAATCACTTCTGTAGATTTATAATTGAATTTCAGTACATCAAAATTTAATAAGTTTGCGGTTTTTTCCATCTTTTTTTGAGAAAGTTGTCTGGCAACAAGGAAATGTTTACTGTTCTCAATCCTTGTACAGTATTTACCCACAACTCCTGCCTCCTGAGTGATGACAAGTAATATCTAGTTTAGCTCTCGGTTTTATTAGGGTTTGTTTTCTTATACCTGGCCTTGTGCATTATTTATTTATTCCCCAAGCGTAGCAGTTACTGGCAGTGGTTGTAGTCTATAAAATCATCTCTTCTGGTTGTGAGATTTAAAGTTGGGATAAACTGTCATTACGAAATGTCACATGGCTTCCTTCCTCCAAAGCCTCTACAGATGGACTTTTTGTTGTTTGGGGGTTGGTTCAGAAGCTGGGACATGAAAACATAGCATTATACCCCCCCCCCCCCCCTTTTGGTGGTTTTTGGTGGTTTTTGGTGGTTTTTGGTGGTTTTTGGTGGTTTTTGGTGGTTTTTGGTGGTTTTTGGTGGTTTTTGGTGGTTTTTGGTGGTTTTTGGTGGTTTTTGGTGGTTTTTGGTGGTTTTTGGTGGTTTTTGGTCTTTACGATAAAATGAATGTATTTACATCCCAGGATCTTTCAGGATCTTCATGCTATTGGCCAGCACACAGGTTTCTGCTTTGGAATTTGAGTTTGGACAGAGATCATCCAAACATGATTTGTTTTCCCTTAAATGGACATTGTTCTTTCATACTATATTACTGAACAGATGCCATTATTACATGATGATTATTACTTTAACTGATCATCCCCCTTGCTTCAGTCTGGTAAGTGTGCCTAGGTCAATGCAGACTGAGAAGAAAGAAAAGACAGTAGAGAGAATTTTCTATAAAAGCAAATAAACAGAAACTTTTTAAGGGGTTATATGGTTGTCCTGAGATACACATTACTTTTTCTTCAGGAGAGCAGCTCTCATTGCTCTTCACTCACCAGTGATTTTTTTCAGTGCTTTGTCCACTCTCAGCATCGGCTTGCTGTTGTCAGAGGAAGAAAAAATACTAAATTGGGAACTGGTGCTACTGATCTACTGTAGCTCTTTTCCTAATAGAAACACTATTGAAAGGGTCCCAGCCACCTGGGGAACGCTGAGTGCAGCAGTCAAAAGTAGATTTCAAAAGAAATAGTTGTCTGATTTCAAGTCTGTCTCTGCCACCTGTGTTCATCTTATTAAGAAACCTCCTTTCTCTCTTGCAGCCTCTTTAGCTGCTTGCGATGCCTCTGCGGTGGTCTGACTACTTTTAACTTTCAGTTCCTGCTAGAAGGTCGCAATCAAGAGATGCCTAATGCTACCGATTGGTTTTTATTTCAGTTTTAAACAGTTTTTCCCACTTGAAACCACCTGGACCATCAGAGAAGCACGGTCGGGGGCCGCCGTTTCTGAGCTCACCAGCCACGGATTAAGGCAGGGTTGAATAGTTTGGTTGATCCAGGCTCTGCATTCCAAAAGAGGCCCTCTGGTTTCTAGGAATAACCATACTCCCAAGTATTTTGCTGCCGTCGTCCTTACAACTGGGGCCCTGCATTTGTAGATTATCCAGGCCATGCTTAGCTTTAATCCATCCCTAGGGCTTGTAGGCGGTTTTCAAATGAGAGGGAGTCAGACGGAGTGAGTTGCTTTTGAAATCCTTTCTACAGCTCAGATGCCACTTGTTCAACAATTCCTCCTGGGCATTTGGTCTGCTTTTCTATTAATTTTCTTGTGGCAGGAAGGGGAGCTAAATTGAAAGCAGTAGAAGCTCCTGATTTAGCCTGTAGAAAAAAGAAGAAACATACCCTGAAAGCTGTTTCTTCTAAAGGATCAGTAGAGAAGTAGTGAGAAGGAGAAAAGACAGAATGTAAGTTCCTCTTTGGATTTGGTTATGGGAGGGTAAAGAAGCATTCCAACATCAATGTTTTAGATGAAAAACATAAATTTATCTTGAGTCCCTCACAAAGGAACTGTTTCTAATGGCAATGTGTATTGGATATGAAATACTAGAATCATTTTATTCTGTTGGTGTTTTTAGCAGTATATTTAGGAGTTTGTTACTGCATGATTCTGATAGCTTTGAGTACTCTTGCGCACCTGACTTAATGTCTTGATTGGCAACTGAGCATAGCCTTGATTCATACAGCCATACCGTGGTAGAAGTGCCGCTGGAGCGATGCGGTGGTTCTTTGTTCTTCCCAACTACAGAGATGATATTTTTAATGAAATCCACTAAGAGATGTCTCAAACACAGATGGCAGCACAAATCTGCCGCTGTTGCAATCAGGCTGTATTCCTGAACAAAGGAAAGGGCAGGCCCAGTTCCTGACTGCCATGTGTCTTTTCAGGTTCGTTCACTCTATACCTCAGTAGCTGGGCTGTGAGGGACAAGAATGTGACGGCAACCAAGCCTATGCATCTTTCTCTGCAAAAGACTTTGCTATTGCGTTGCTAGTCCTGAAGTCTTTTCTTTCTCCTTGGTAGTTGTTGCTTACTGGTATGCATAGTCCTACTCCTTTCTTCAATTTCTTTCAATAGCGAGGGTTACATTTTGGCCCTGGGGAATGGACTAATAGACTTTAAGTAATCTATTACTTTAGATTCATCTCTACAGAAGTAGAGATATATTTCTAGGTAAATAATAAACAAAACAGAACTCCAGATAAGTGAAACACTTAATTCTCCCATCCCCCAAGAAACACACAGAAAATGAAATAGCTTTTAAAATGAATAAATGTATTATCTATAAAACTAGGTTTTTTCCTCTACGATTCCATGACTCCTTCATCATCCAGCTTTAGCAACAAATGAGATAGGAGTCCTGTAGATAATAGTCTAGTTCACCGCATTCTCTTGATTCATTCCCAGAATACAGTCTATGGAATGAATTATTCACAGGTCCTGTAGAAAAAATATGATCCTGTAATTAAAGACACTATTGTAATGCATATGGGAGAAGAGGATAAATTAAGATAGCCTATTTCTTTCTCTTCCAGCCAGGCCCTTTCCTCCTTTTAGATACCAGCATAAAGAATACTGAGGGCAGAGTTGCTGTCTCTTAGCTGGAAGGTATAGTACCTCCTGCTAGGAAGGATCACTAACGGCAACAGAAGTCTTGTTCTCTGCCCCAAATGTCAGCGCTGAAATATGTAGGCTTATTTTTCCTTTGAGACTAATGTATGCTTAGTGTGGTCACACATAGGAAGCTGTGAAGAGGTGAAGCCTGCCCCACTCGAGACATAGCAAAATGCTCTGTGCGCCTCATTTTTTGAAATAGAAGAACAGTTTTTCCTTACACCCAAGCTGGTGGGGGCAGAAACTAGCCTGCAGCAGATGCTCCAGCATGGAAAATGGCAACTTTGATGGTTTAAGTTTTATAAGCCACTGGAAAACAGGATTTTACAGCTAGTGTCCAGGAAGCTTGAGCAGCCGAACAGGCACCTCTACTTACAATTGGCCAAATCCTGCAATTCTATTCAGGGAATTTTTCTCAGATGTCAGTAGTAGTTCTGTCTGTACAAGGTCTAAAGCGTCAAGGAGCAGGCATAGCAACTTGTTAAGTTTGTCCTTGTAATTCCAGGAATGATGGCCAAATTTCCTGAAAAATCACTCTGAATCTGCCAAGGCTTCTAATGGAAATCCTTGCAGCACGTGAAGTATAGTGGTGCTTTGGGGTGCCAGTAGAATAACAGGGTTTCTGTGTATTAATAGACAGCTGCATGTCAGCGGTGAGCACGTGGCAATTGGTTTTGAGGGGGAAAGAGAAACAATGAAAAATAGAAAAGGTAAGCTGACCTTATGAGACTAAGAACTGCTCCTGTAGTTCCCTTACTCTTTAAAGGAATAGCATCATTAATTTTCCATCATTTTAGCTTCACTATCTTAGCAATTGCTCATTTAAGCAGTTCTGCATCTGCCTTTTTAATTGACATTCATTTCAGAGAGCTATTGATGCCTGTGTGGGCTGCTTCTGGGGCACCTGCACTTTCACAGTAAGCCGTTCACAACAAAACTACAGTTTTCTGATCTTGGTTGTTGCGGACTCTTTAATGGCTTTTCTTGATTGATGAGGGTGGTGTGGTCTAATGCTCTAGGAGACCTTCCTCTTGGAAGAGTAAAGTGTCTTAATTGTACTAAACTTTTTCTTTTAATTGTACTGAAACTGACTCTGGCAGCCTGAAGGATGGTGTTATTTGTCCCATTAACTAGAAGGAGAAGTCATAGTAGGAAATTGTGCCTTATCTAACATACGTATGCATGAGGGAATCAATATCCCCTTTCATAATTGATAATTATATAAGTAATTAATTTATTGCTTCTAAAGGAAGAGCATATTTTTAATTTTCAAAAGCATTTTATTGAAGTGCTAGGGTAGTACAAAACGTAGCTTTGGTATGGCTGCAGATTATAAAGCATACACCTCCTCACTGATGGTGTGTTCCATATTTCCTCCTCTCATCCCCTTGCCTCCCAAATAGCACCTACTACTTTTACGGCAGGTGATTCAAAATTTATTATGTTATTCCAGAAACCATACCTGTGTCAAGCTGAACGTAGTAAAACATAGGACAGAAACTTGATATTGTTTATGCAGCTTTACAGAATATAAAAAAACCTTAACAGACACCCACTAAGGAGAGGAACAGCTTCACTGATACAACACAGAACAAAACAGCTTTTCCTAGTTAATGTGTAGGCTGTCACTTCAATGGGAATCTCAAATATTTCAAAGTTGTTTTCTTGAAACAGGTTTTTTTTTTTTTTTACCCTGGAATTGTCTTGTCAATCACAATTAGACACAATCGAATTTCTTTCAGCTGCTGCTCAGTCTTTTGTCTTGGCTGATCTCTTTGTGATAAGTATTTTGTAAGGGAGCCAGCCTGCAGAGCAAGAAGGGTGTCCATGTAACCAGTTCCCATCCAAAACATAACAAGCTAAATACTCAGCTCTGCTTCTCACTTCATCTTTTAAGGATTTATTACTAGTAAGCCGAAACCAGATTTCACAATCTTTTAAAACCATTTTTTCTCCTCTCCTACCGCTTGTTCTTCTCATCCATACAGTAAATGTTTTCTCGTGCTCTGCAGCGGAAGTTCCTTGTTCATCTTTTAGTTATTTGAGTAATATTATGCTTTGAGAAATCTTTTTACATTCTAAACCATCGTATCAATAACTTTCCTAATGCTGGCATTTCTCATGTTTCCTGGCATACATTTCCAGTATTTCCTAATATTGGCAGGATGACTATGTATATGCTAGTTGTCTGGAAAACTATTGAAATGTCTGCCTGTCTTCCAGGAGGCAACGCAGCATTCAAAAGTACGGAGTGGGTCTGTTCCATCTCTTCAGTGTGTAGTCTGGATAGTTTAACCCATCGATGCAAACGCAAAAAGCTCTGTGAACATATCTGTGTTGTTTCCAAATCATTTTTCGGACACTGTTGTAGGTTTTTTCCAGTTGGTCCATAGCAAGATTGCTTTATTATGCAGAATATTTTTTTTTTTCTGGTACACTTATATAGTTTGCCCTCTGAGTATGAGGACGTTATTGAGACATAGTATAGAGAATACTCAGCCCTGACAATCTAATATAACTTAATATCCTTCTCTTTCCACTCCAGTCTTCCCAGAAGGAAATCAAAAATCTTGTCAGCAGTGATTGACTCATCCAATAGAGTCTTGTTAAAGAGAGTGCAGATTCAGTTTTATTTGTTGGAGGGTAATGTGCTAGTGTTTCAGGTTATCCCTTATCTTAGGTACTGAAACATCAGTTAGCGCTTGCAGGTATTTTAGGTGCCTAATTCCCATTTGTTTTCAGTTGGATTTGGCTGTGTGAATACCTTAAAAACACAGGGTTTAGATAGAATGCTATGGGGTAGTTAATTTTTTCTTTTCCCCAGCACAACTTCGTTCTGTGTGAAAGAAGTCTCATTGTTTTGCAGGAAGTTTTTCAGCAAAAGATTTGTGATTTTGGGCAGCTTCTGACCTAGTAATAGTTCATCCATAAATATCACCGTTTCTACATCTGGAGTTTTCATCCTTGGGTAAATCCAGAAGACATAATTAAGACCAACTAGTCCGCAACAGACCAGTTAAAGACTTCTCTCTCTTCAAAATGTCAACTTCTGTAGAGCTTTTTGTTAAATATTTACATTTAATTTCTTTAAAAGTCTGGTTTGCAGCATCTGGACAAACTATTGCTGAAGGATTTGTTCTAAATGTGTTTCATTCAATTCTTGGATTTTCTGTCTGGCAAATATCTGTTAAAAAGTATCTTCCTGCATGAGCGCTTCTCCAAATCTTTGATTGTCAAAGGCTGGAAGTTTATTTTGTTTCCAACTGTTTTTCATTTCCCCTCGAGTTCTCATTTTGTGGCTGTGTTCACACAGCATGAGAAAACAAATGTGGAGACAGGTTACATTTCAAAGCTCTTCATAAAGAACAGTGTTTTAAATTCTTATATTTTGTAGCAGTCCAAAGGTGCTCAGTCCTTAATTACGTGAAGAAGCAGTCTGATGCTGTAAGGAGCTAAATGGGCTTATTACCTCCCCTTAAAAGCTTATTAAAATCCTCTTTCCCTTCCATTCCTGAGTTCAGGCTACAGTATCATACCTCTAATTTTGATTGGATAGTGGCGTGGTCAGCGTGAGGGTTTGACAAGGTGATGGTAGGCCAAGAAGGGTGCTGACATGACTCAGGAAAATACCATATTTTGAATCTTGGGGAAGAAGCAATGACTGGTCTTGCCGATTCCGCCCCCCCCCAGTTGAATGTGGGGATGTTTGTTTTGAAGAATTATTTCTGGTCAAGGGAAACAATTCAAAATCCCATACCCTAGTCATTATGGGAAGCTTGATTGCTCTAAGGAGCAAGATAAGCTGTCCAGCAGCTTTTGAAAAAAAATCAGGATACCTAATTGTGGGTTGTTTTGCATGAAGGAATGACATGTCCTTAGTTGTTGTGTGTTTTTTTCCCCAGCAGGATCCACCTGTCATATATGCTTCTGTGGTGACAGCTTTTTAATGGGAACTCTGAGAAAACCAGAGTTTGGAACATTGATATGGCAATTGCTCTGCATTATTCATTTATTTACTGATTACATGCTGCCGGGACACTCTGAATTTTGGGGAAAACAATAAATCTTATACTCAGGCAGAGTGACTATCACATAACCAAGAATTATCTGTGTTAAAGAGGAGGAGCATATAGTTTCGGTTTTCTGGTGTTCATTTGAGTTGTTAATTGGCCCCTACAGGAAAGCACAGATCCATTTGTCTTTTTGGTTACATATACCAACTTAATGTTTGCAAGGAAAGCTTTTTCCATTGAGAAATGCAACTGATAATGTGGCAGATATAAAGTCACACTTTTGGGCAGCTGAAATGTAGATGTTTAAAATGCCCAGCTGAATTACAGTAATCCCTCTGCCATTTACCTCTATTTACACAGTCTTTAATTACGTGATCACATCGTGGTCTCATTATTTCTTTCTCTGGCTTCAGTCAGTGGAGAGATGGCTGCAAAATCTAACATGGAGTTCTGAGATGTGGAGGGAAGGAGGCCGTGGTCTGATGGGCCTTGATTGATTTCAGAGTTAGGGTCATAATATATATATATATATATATATATATATATATATATATATGGAGCATAGCAGAAAGGCAAAGGAGGATATTAAGGTTAAAGATTCCTTTAACCCAGGGAAATTGTATCTTATTGTATCCCTAAGCCAGGGAAATCTGAGAGAGTTTCTTCCTGAGGAATTTTCTTTTGGCCGTTTTCCTTTAAAGTTGCCAGTCTCTGAAGACCTAAATTGATTAGCTGAATTTAAGACACTCATTAAGGCACTTAATTGAAATATGCCTGGGAGAGAATTTGGTTATATTTGGTTTTATGTTTAAATCTCTGTAGTTTTGTCCAAGTATAAGCTGCTTTTCGGTAGGAAATCTAAAAGTTTTCTCTATTTTAAAAATTACTTATTTAAATGTTTAATGCCATAGATTGATATTGGTTTACTAATATCAAAGTTTGTCCTGAACTCAACAAGTAGTATTCAGAGGTCGTAAGCTTTTGTTTACTAGTGATCTTTTTAGTTTTAATCCACCTGTCAACTGGTTTTCATTAAGAAAGGACATTGTACATGTTAAATTCAAGCTTACTTCAATGTCACATAGTCCTGGTTGGCAATGTTTTTAAAAGGTATTTTTAATCTGCTCCTGACAGTTTATGTTAATGAAGCAATTAAGTGAATATTTCAAACACCTAGTTTGCTTTTTATTGAAATAGTTAAAATTAGACCCATTATGAGGTCTTATTTAACTTCTGAAAATATGAAACTCTTAGTGTCTTGGCTGCCTCAAAGGCTTAGGATTGAAAGAGTGGACTTGCCCTCCATCTGTTGTGGCTGGTGATATTTACTTGCCAGTCATTATAAGTCATTGAAAAGTGCTACGTTGTACTCCATATCAGTGCATCTTTTATTTTGAGTTCATTTACGTAGTGGGATGAGTTACCTCCACTAGATCTATAATTTTGAGGTGCAGTAGTACCTGTCAGGAGTTGCTGAGAATTCAGGTGAGATGCAAGGTTGCCATCATACGCAGCATTTGCGCACTAATGTTTTCAAATCTCAGTAGGGTTATAAAAATAATGTAAAGCTTTGCCGCTGAAGAAGAAAAACTTGCCTCATTTTTTTACAGTATGTAAATATAACAAATGTCACGCCTCCTTTGGTGAACATGACTTTCTTTTTTATGATTTTGTATTAGCTGGCAAAAAGTAGTCCCCTGGAGGTTTTTCTGAGAATGCAAAAAAGATGACAGCTATCCAAGTTAGGGTTCAAATCAATCGGCAAAGTGCAAAGGTCAGTGCTTGCTTCTTGAGGTTTGGGTAGATAGCTTTGCATTTTCTC
The DNA here is from genome assembly GCF_965638725.1 of Aptenodytes patagonicus. Classification (NCBI taxonomy): domain Eukaryota; kingdom Metazoa; phylum Chordata; class Aves; order Sphenisciformes; family Spheniscidae; genus Aptenodytes; species Aptenodytes patagonicus. Next base: position 123,295,866 of record NC_134951.1, read on the forward strand.
CCAAAACATACAGCAGGTTTGTACCTTTAAAGGAAGTGTTACTTTCTGGTAGTAGTTGGCAAAGCTGTGCTAAGGTACTCTCATTGGCTAAATGGGCCCTATATTTGAAAAATACTCAAATCTGCAAAACTGCAGTCTGCCAAGAATGCTGTAATATACTGTAGTCTAGATTACATAGATTGCAAGAGTTTTCCCCCCTTCTGTTTTTTTTCCCATTCAATTTTAGCTGTACTTATAAAAAATGTGATGGGAACTTTACAGTTCAGTCAATATTTGGAATGTCTATCTTGGCTATGAAATATGATTTAAGTTTTTGGGTGGGTTTTTTCTTCTTTCTTTTTTCTTCCACGATATGATATTTCTTCTGGCCTTGGTGTTAGGGACTGATGCCAGATTATTGATTTTGCAGTATAGGCTGGTTTTACTTAATTAATTTTTAAAGGACACTTCCCTTTGATACAAACAGTACATGTTTCTTGTGAGTATATTTTGGGGATTATACTCTTGTCATCTTGTCCTTTCCCCCCATCTTATACGTGTTTATCCTCTTTGTTTGACTTACTCTTTTTTTTTTTTTCCTATGGTTGCTTTTATCTTGCTTGGCGTCTATACATGTGATTCATTATTGTTTCTAATTAAAATTGAGGTCGTCTGTTACGATTACAGTTCAAGCATGTGGCGTCCCCTTATGCTGTTCTTTAAAGCAGTTAAATTACTATATTGGGCTATTGCAAATTAGAATGACTTGTTTGTTTTTATGTCATTGTTAAAATGGTGACATAAACCGTAGTTTCATTAAATGTAATTAAAGGGCATGGGCATTTCCTGTGTCTCTTCTCCTGGCTTTCAATCGTACTCTAAATGCTGCAATTTAGAGAATTCAAGTCAATTGACAGTATAATATGTATATGGTTTTTATTTATATTTATATGTACATATACATATCTTGTATATGGCTTTTATTTATATGTACATATACATATCTTGTATACTGTTAATGATAGAATTTGAGTTTGTTTTTAGATAGGGTTTATTTCACTGGAATTTGAATTAAGGGAAGATGTGTATAGTTGCTAAGAAAAGTTTAGTTTACCAGTTTTACAAAAGAAGAGTATCAACAATCCTAGTCACTTCATGATGTACAGCCAGTTGCTAATGCCATTTGTGCCAGCTTAAAGCACCAATTATTTTATGCTTTGGGTGCACAAAATCAAACTGATAGTTTTTAAAGGGCACTTTATTCTGTCTTTTTGTAGCATTATCAAATATTTGCCTTGAGATCAAAGGGAGTATATTTTTTTGCGATTTCTGACCTTTTAGTAGTCCTTTAATTTGCCTTAAAAACTTCACATAAGTGACAACTTGTATTTGCTGTCATTGACCTAGTAAAACCTAGCACGTTATTTCTGGGGAAAAAAGTAAGGTGATTTGTCAGTTACCAGAAAAGTCATTATAAACTCCATTCTCAAAATGAAATGAAAGAAAAATAGTCTGCTAAAATACTACCTAGTGGAACTAAACATTTAAAGCTAAATGCAGATGTTCAATTCGGAACTGTTACTCTGACCTGTGTTCATTATGCTGAAGTAAATCGTGGAGGGACTCAAAACCTTTACTGATGTTGCCTCCTGAATGGCTTATATTTGCTAGACTAGTGAGGAGATTTTAATTTTAAGGAATGTTTTTCTTGTGAAGACTCTTTTAAAATGGTATATTTATTTCTGCCATATGTCTTTCAGAAATTGGAACAATCATAACTACCTTCTTCCCTGTAAATCTGTTGATTTTTACATAGTCATTTCCTATTTAATTAATATTTATAATGTTGTCTATAGTCTGTGATCGTTTGTAGGTCTAGCTGGTCCTGGTTTGTCTGCACAGTATGTGCTGGATCTGTCAGTGATCCCTGCTAGAAACAGCTGTAGGACTGGTTCTCAGCTCTGTGGATGTCGGTAAAGCATTTGACCCTGGGACACATAGGAAACTATTTCCTTATTTAGGTAGTGTGGAGGCTAGAATTTAAATAAAATAAAAGTGGTTATACAGAGGATGTGATGGAAGCAGTGGTACGGGGAGGGAAGTTGCTAGTAGTGGTTTGTGGGGTTTTCTTTGTGGGGTGTGTGTGTTTTTTTTTTTTTTGTTTTTTTTTTCTTGGGAGGTGGTGTTGGAGCTCATTTTTAACAATTTCTTTAGGTGTGTTAACTGGTGAAGTTTGCTGATATTAAAGCTGGGAGGCATAATTTGTCTAGCAGAGCATCTCACAGAGGATGGGATGACTCTAAGGATTAGAATAATAGAAGGGTGATTGATGGTAAACAGTTTGCAGTGCAAAAGCATCAGGACTAATAAGAACTTAATACACTGTGGAAGGGGAGGAGGGTGGCGTGAGACTTTACTATCATGAGATAGTTTGCCTGCCTGAAAGACAAATGGAATCTTGGAATGATCAGATAGATGTTTTGTGCAGTGAGTGGAAAATAGGGGTGTCGTTGTACACGTGCTGGGAAAGTTGCATATACACTGGGAACATGGCATGTAAGTCATCAGGGTCAAGGAAGATGGCCTTGAGAGAGGACGCATTAAACGCCAGGGTATGGGAAGCCTGGTCATATGAAAGGAGATGCTTGGAGTTTGGCCTGGTATAACCACAGTAAGGAGAGTGGATGTGACTGCTGTCAGTAACTATATCAATGAATAAATGCCGGAGAAGGAAAAGAATTATTTCAGCTGAATGTCAATAGCGATGCAAAATACACCAGTATGAACTGACTATTAGTAAGTTCAGACCAAATATTTGAAAACAATTTACATTTATATAACAGATGAGAGTCTGAGTGTAATCTATAAAATGATTTTTTTATAGTACTTGGGAACTGCACTTGGTAACATAGGAAGTCGCTTTCAGTTCTTTCCCCTCAGGTAGGAGGAACATTGCTGGCGTTTTAAATGGAGGTAAAATTCCTGAAATTTTGCTTAAATTACAGAACGAATCCAGTAAGTTTTCTTGTGTTTTGTAGGGCTTACTGGCAACTTTGCTAAATTTTTAGTATGCTCGCGTCTTAATATTGTGAGTGCAACTTTAATAGTTGGCCGTGTCTTCTTTGTAAATATAATTATTAGCATGCAATGCAGTGAAAATTCAGAGTAGTCGTCCATCTGTTTATGTAGCACTTTTCCTTCACACGAATTAAATCTAGAATTATTCAGATAATTTCTGTAAATAGAAACAGAAGTCTGTCTGCAGTATATTCCTCTTAAATCCTGCTATTTTTAATGCGTTAAATACCTCTCCAAACGTTAGGACTGTACCACCCAAATAATGGGAGTAAGCTTTGAGTAGAAAACAACAGTTAGAAAGCTTGTATTTGGAAGGGAAAAGAAATCATGTAGCAATGGAACGGGGCCATGGTCTACATGGAACAGCTGTTCCGTACAAGGGTGGAGATCCTGTTGCGTAATTGAAGACTGGCTTTTGTCAGAGCTCTTAGGTAGACTTCTGACTTGGGAAGAGGTTGATGCTTTGCAAGCATTTGCTCAAACACCAAAGAACGCGCAATGGAAATGCTTTGCGGGTTTTGCATCAGACTTGAGGCTTTAGCAATTATACGAGTCATGCAGAATTGCGTGGAAGCTGAAGTCCAAGAGCAAAGTTAGAGAGGCATTTTCATGAAGGACAGTTATTGTTTACCAACACCATATGGAATTTAATATAGTTGCAAACAGCATTTTTTAAAGCTTACATAAGAAGGGAATTGCATGCTGGAGGATTGTCTGTCTCATCTAAGTAGGCAAAATATTCCCCTGTTTAAAAAGATGAAGGGTGGGGGAAACATGATGATAAACAGTATTTTTATTTGCACTGAAAGCTTTCATATTTCACAAGAGTATTTGATTAATGTAGATAAATGCATAAATGTATGGAGGGTGATATAGGAATAATAAAAGCATGACATATCCCAATGACAAATCTGGAAAATTTTGTAACTTTAAAGATAGATTAGACTTCTGTGGAATGCATAGGTGATGCATACAATGATACAATATTTTATTGATCTGAGTTCCTGATTATTGGATAATTTAGTTACAGTGTCAAAGCAATATATTAATATGGAAAATTGCAGAATAATTTAGCTTGTGTGCTTCAATTGTTTGATGGAAGCTCTAGTAATTTATTCAGCTAAACTATTCCTGGGTTTTATTCTATAAAACCTCAGTGATCTATAATTTAGCTTGTTTGGCTTTATAATGTGATGACAACCTGCAGCTAAATGCAGAAAGGATTTACAGGTTAACAAAGTCTAAGTGAAAAATTGTTTGTGCTGGTACATTGGAGTTTAGTTTCTTTAGTCGTCGGGATTGTGAGTGGATCTACACAGGTTTTTACTACCTAATGCAAATTAAATGTCGTGAATTTTTTCTCTTAAGGCATGCAGTGCACGTTGTTATTAAAATACAAAGCTATGAATGTAGATAACACTGGTGGCATTGCTGTACTTTGTTTATGCCAAGAAGCAGAAAGCTACATGTTATTAAAGGGGATATGATCTGAATGAAAACACAGTGTCTATAGGGTTGTTGGGCTAGACCTTGTAGAAACTAAGAAGAAGAAAAAAGGGCTAGGTAAAGACAGACAATAAAAATTACCCCCCAAAGAATTTTTTCCTCTTGTTTTCTCAAAAATGTCATGAATTATGGAAGGTTTCACAAATTGAAAAGTTGGGGAGGCGGCCAGGAAAGGAGGTGTTGCTCTTCAGTCAGAAGTGCTGTTTCCATGTTTGCCTCTTCTCCACACAGATCTCTTGGAAGGTAACTCGCCAAAAGCAGAAAATGCTACATAATGAATCATTATGTGATATACATATATATTTTTTTTTTTTCTTACCACAAATCTGAGTTTAAAGTAAATCTTACTCCCTCAGAAGACAGGATAAAAACACTTCATTGTATCAAAAAAGCAGTAAATGTGAATGAGAAGTGTTTTCTTATGTTGATTTTTATGCATAGTAGCTAAAGAACTCATTGCTGTAAGAATTTTTTAAAGTAAAAAATTAGCAGGAGTCAAAAGAGACTCAGAATTTGTATTGATAACACAAACCTCTAAAGTATATTTGCTGATAATATACATTAAGACATTAGGAAATCTGGTTTTAAATCAAACTTCAAACATTCTTGTCCTTTGTGCTGTTGTTAAAGGAAAATTATACTGGCTCAGATTAAATATCTCTGTAGGTGAAGCAGGGTTTATTCAACAGTACTTGATTTTGGAATATAAAACAGGGCAAACAGATAGCAATCCTTCCCCAGAAAACTTTGCATGCTTTCTGTGTCTGACGTTCTTGAAGCCGTGGAACCAGAGGTGATGGATACCCTGTGTCTTTGTCCAGAAGTACCTTCCTTCCTTTTCTCACCATTTCTCCGGTTCATTTCTTGCATCTGTGTAAATTACTGATGTCTGCAGTGTCCCTCAGTTTAACAAGGGGTTGCTTTTCGGTTTTGAACTCCTGCTTTTAGGAGAAAAGAAAATAATTTTCTTTTCTGCTTCCTCGTATAAGAAACAGCAAGTGAGCGCTGCTTGTTTGGGAATTCTTCCGCTCGGGTTTTGTACACATTCATCATGGTCCCGCCCTGCAGTCATGTCTCGTTTTCCCTTTTTTGAAAGGGTTAACTCTGGAAACACAAGCAGTGTAGCCCTCTTAGAGCACTCATACGTGAACTGGGTTGGCCTGGTATAGGCATATCTTTTTTTGTTGTAATTCAGTAGTACAACCCTCAGCTTCCTGGATTTGTCCAAAACCTCTGCGATGGAACTGTAATTTGAAGTCATCTATCTTTTGCCATTCTGGGATGGAGAATATATAAATTTCTGACTTCAGTGAGTGAAGTCCTGGGTTTTTTCACCCACCTTGATTATGGAGTGACCAGCTGAGGCTGCTTCACCCATATTTATTGGAAAACCAATTAAGAGTTAAGAATTTCCCTTGTGTACAGTTTACATCTATATTTTTTTTTATAGAGGGCTTAATGTTAGTGCCGGGCCACTGAGTATCTTCAGACATTTTTGGGAACTCAGGATATAATAGCATATTTTCAATGAAATCAAATGCACCCAAAGTACCTGTTAGCGTAAGAATATGCTCTAGTATAGTCTGGTTAAATATTAATGCAAAGAGTTTTGCTGTTGCACATTTTTACCCATAATTTCTTTAATTTGGTATTATGCGTTTCTGCATAATTTAAATATAGACATCTGGACAATTTACTTAGCCAACATAATGTTAAGTGTCTGCGCAGTGTATTCTCAGGACTGTGTGCCAGCAGCTAACTGTTCAATATTTAAATAAAAGAATCGAGTTTTTGCATTGGAAAATGTAACAGAAATTAAACTCCTCCAAGAGGTTCTGTTCGTTAAAAGGGCAGCGTACTAATTACGTGTACTCTTTAATATGTGCCAGGCCAGTAGTAGCATATGTTTCACTCTACTGGTAGATTGGTCAAGGAATGTTAGAAATGCCTTTTGGGCTTTTTTAATTTAATTCAATATGCTGTTGGTTAAGGAAGTAAACTTGTGTGATTCCATTTTTGTGTGTGCATTTAAAGAAATAGATTTAAAAAAATCCTACGTATCTTAGAGGTGTTCTTTATCATGGGCAGTTGTGTATGATGAAGATTAACTCTACGGCTCAACTAAGTACTTCGCACAACGATTTTGTTCCTAAACTATCAGAACATATCTTAGCTGCGAGCTTGGAGATGCCTCCATATTGGTTAATACAGCAAACTTAATACATCAGTGCAGAAGGGATGAGACTTCACAATAGCTCTTACATTTCTCACAGAAGTGTTAATGAATTTACTATATCAGGATATTTCTGACTGCTGAGTCAGAGCTGAATTCAAAGAGACCGTCATTTAAATATACAATATAATCCCTTTATTTTAACTTTGACTCAAGAAAGTGTTTTCTTATGTACTGACTCAGAATTATTTTCTGAGTTTCTACTCTTCAAATAAGCACTTGATCTAGTGGCTCCTAAAGAAGAAAACCTTTTTTTTTTTTCTTTTTTCTTCACACAGTAGCCATTTATATTAACTGGAGTGCTCCTTTGTGGATAATACCTGGCTTGCTTTATTTGCCACAGTTTAGGAACACATCTTAAACACTGAGGGAGTATGTGTACACTTTTCTGTTCGAGGATAATTCAAGCTAAGATGCATGCAGCACATTCAGCTTGCTTAAACTGTACCTTGAGGTTTTCATAAATTTTCTGAATTAGTGGGTTTTTTAATAGGGACAGTGACCTTTCCTGCTCTTGTCGTTTGGCTTATGGATTCACTGCTTCTTAAAATTGTGTTGGACAAATGAAAGTGAATCAAATCATGGCTCAAACCTAATCATTTCTCTGCCTTATAATAGCTTACAGACCTTCAATTTATTTCAAGAGAGGTCTGTCCTCCTTTAGAAACATCCTTCGTATGCCATTGAGGATGAAAGAGGGACAATTTGGCTACTTCTTTCTGGCCTTTTTCTTCTCTTTCTCTCACTGTGGGAGAAGAGACTAATAAAGATCTATTGTTAATGAGGTTTCTGTGATTTTAGTTTGGGGCAAAAGGGCACAGTTTGGCATTTGGAGGCTTCTTTGCAGAAGCTTTTGAATCTGGAATTGAATTTTAAGCTAGACGATTAAAGTTTAGCAGTTACTCCAGATATCTGATTAAGATTCAGGATTTTTAGTAAATTGTATCCGAAGAGAAAAGCTAATTTACAGCAAGTATTAAAGAAAAAAAAAATAGTTAATAGCAGCTACTGTCTGCTGCATTTATTATAATGCTTCCATCAACAGGATGCATTCTGTGTGTGAATGGTAGTAATTTACAAAATAAGGGTTGAGAAACTCAATTAATTTGTTCTTTAATTTTAGATCTGAACAAACAAGCAACGCATCTATTTTAAATCACAATTATACATGCTTTATTTCTGAATATAGTAAAAATGTGTTAAATATTAAAAGACTGGAAAATGAAGAATCATTTTTCTCTTCTTAATTGTTTGTGAGATATTTTTCTCACCCAGTGATAATTTCTTTGCCTCCTGGGATGTCTATTTTTTCCTCAGTCAGGGATGTTGGCAAATGCTTTGTTATGCTGGGGAAAAAATGTTCAGCTCTTAATATTTTATCAGTTCTATTGGGCCAAAGGTGCCAGCAGTTGTGTAAGTGGCTACCGGTCCTCAGTGTTTTAAGTCTTCAACATTCACGTCATATGGGAACATTATAAATTATGTATAACTGTAGATGCCACTCAATAAATATTTAATATGCGATAGGTATTTTTGACTGAAATTACTTTTTCACTCGAATGATGATTTAAGCTGTATTTTTTGGTTTTATGAGGTGACACATTTATAACATCAAGGAATAGCTGGGTGCATTTTGAATGTCAGAGAGCTGCAGGGCAACATGAATCACAGCTTTTTTCTTTCTTCCTGAATGCTGGAGAACTTTTTAATTCATCCATGACAAGAGCGGGATTTCCTGGTTTTGTTTTGGAGTGTCTTTCGTATGTTGTGTTATTATCTAGCCTTGCCCAGGTGTATTCATACTTAGAATATTTTAAACAGTATTGATGATGGATGTGTGCTGTGCAGGGAAATGGGATATTGCATCTGTTTCCTTCTTTCAGATTTGTCAAGTTGCTGTACTTGGGGAAAATACATATAACAGTCTATCTGTTTTTTCTTACAAACAGTGTAGTATCTTGGTTGGCTCTGGAGAAGGAATACTGATGACTTGGAAAACGAGTAGTCACGCTGCTGTCAGAAAACCTATTTTCTGTGTTTACTAGCACCAGGAGAAAAGCGCGCGCCTTATAATACGCAGAAGTGATACTTGCTGATGTTGCCTCTCCTTCCTGGGTTATCAGTCTTCCTTGGCTCGTAAAGGCTTAGCTGTTTTACGTAGAAAAATGCATTCATTTTGAAAGGCAGTGTGTGTACACGTTCACAGTCTCTGTTGCCATTATATTCTAGGCCTAGAAGCCAACAGGATTTTGTTTCAACTTGAAAAATAAACTTTATAAATACTAAAACTTATTTCAAAGCCATAATTAATTTCTTATTCATTGCACAGACTGTCTGAGCAGTACTACATCACAGGATATTTTATCCAAGGTTGAAGTCTCCCACTTGTAGTCCTGCTGAATGATGCTTCATCCTACAGGTGGCTGTACAATGTTGCCCAAAGGAATTTTGAAGAATTGAAATTATATGCTGCAAATATTTCCTACATTTATTTACTGTTGTCAGTGCTTCCCTTGCATTGGATGATGTCTAACTGCTTAGGCTTACCAAGTTTTCAGATGTCTGGGGTTTTTATTGTGCAAGGCTCAACTTATTTGAAGGATTGCCGAAGAGTTTTCATTTTTCTATTCCTTAGCTGTACTGAATTCTGAGGAGTTTTAAATTCTCCTTACCATTATGCAAGGTGGTACGTAGCTTGCTTTTAGACAACATTGCTTTGTTATGCTCTTGATTGATCTTCCTTATCTGGTATAATTCAGCTGTTTGCCTGGTTTCTTTCAAATAACACCTTCACAGATTTCCTGAACGGCAGGCTTGGAACGCTCAATGGAAATACAACGGTTGCATTGAAAAATGTGAAAAAACATGAAAAAAAAAAAAACCAAACCCTTTTTTTGTGTGTGTGTGATATTACAGAGAATAAGTTACATTAAATGTGGTTTAGAAAAAGAAAGAAGAGTGGTATTTCTTGCATATCCTAATAAATAGACTTTTGTCCTTTACAGGAACAAACCTTGGCTCTGAGGAAGGAAGGGATAGGTGTTGTGTTAGATTCTGAACTGCCTCATCTCATTGGCATTGATGATGATCTGCTCAGTACTGGTATCATCTTGTACCACTTGAAGGTAAATACACATCTGTGTTTCCATGGCCACTATATGCGTTGTGAGGTTTTTTTTTCAGTGGACAAATTGTAGTATTAATTTGCTATCTAAATATAGTGCTCATTACATTTCTCTACCATAGTAAGAAAAACTCATTGCATTTCTCCACTATAGTAAGAAAACCTCTTAAGAGGTTGCAACAATTCAATTAAAATATCTGTTAATTTTCTGTTTAGGTTGATCCTGAGGGTCAACTGGTTAACCAGAGATAGGTGTTTAATATTCCTACCCATGTATATTGGTTTTTTTCATTCATCTCATTCTAAAGCTTGACTTGAAATCCCAATCTAGATTAATTACCTCAAGACTACAAAGATGGTTCTACACAGGACAGTTGAAACTTGAATTTGCTAATAATAATGACTGTGAAAGCATTCTAAAAATGCTACCTGATTTTTTTTATGTGTGTTTAAACTTACATTTTGTTCAGGTTACTCTGAGAAAGTGGAACGATAACCTATATCTTTGTGGGGGAGGAGGGGGATTTCAGCTGAAAATAACGTGCGTTTCTCTCTTAATTAGGAGGGCCAAACGTATGTTGGCAGAGAAGATGCTGTGACAGAACAGGATATTGGTATGGAATCTGGCATTTTTTTTTACATTCTTTCTTCAGTTGTTTTTATTCTTCTAACATCCCAATATGTGAACAAAGCTTCATAATTTTTTTTCCTTTTTCAGTTGGTTGTCTGTATGTTCTTGCATATTTTAATTTTTAGAAAATTTGAGCTGAATTACATGGGATTTGCTTCAGAGAGCATGACTTCTAGAATAGCTTGTGGGCTTAAATTTTATTCATATTCATATACTTGTTACTAATTTATTTCTTGCTTCTCTTGAAATAGCATCCTGTAAAAATACCATCCTTTTTAATACAGCACCTGTCACAATTACTACACAGCCATTCTCTTAATCTTTGCATAATGACAGTATTGTTATATTGTTATACCTAAAGCAGTCTTTGCACTTTTGAGTTGAAGAAAATTCTGGAAGTTGTTAAAAAGGAGGTAGGCTTCTTGTACTGATTTTCTTACTCACTTCTTATCAAAGCAACTGACTGCCAGACCTGGACTGCCCTGTCACGTATGTTGCTTGAAGGCAGTTTCATTAAATAAACTGCATCCTTTAATTCTCAGGTGAGAGACTGAGTCTCAAATAACTTAGTCTGGTATATTTTTGTGGGTCAAAAGGTGCCTGGATTAAAATTTCTATGTAAATTTCATGAAACTAGCGAACTTGCATTGCTTTGTGGCATTAAACAATACAGGCAGAGATAATCATACATTAGTTGAAGAAGAGACAGAAAGTAGCATAACTGATTGATAAAAGGCCTGAATATAATAGAACATAAGAACCTTATTTCAGCCATCCTTGTTAGTCTACAATTACGGATTATATCTTGTCTTTTCAGATTTAAGCATGGTTGCTTTAAGGTCAAGAAGCTTTGTTATTTCCCAGAAATGGGTCAAAAACCCCTTGTCTCTACAAATATGTAAATTCTACTTTCCTGTTTGCTATCAGAAGGAAAGAAGCATTTACTAATCTGGTGCTAAAACATAGGAGGAAAGGACATTACACCAAAAAAACCCAAGCAACCCAACACACTTCTCTTTCCACTATAATAAAACAATAAACAGCATTGACATTTAAGGTATGCAGGATGTGATGAAGGAAGGAAAAAAATGTTCTCCAGAATAAAGAGAAAAGATACCCTCAAATATGTAGTGCAATATGTTCTTAATAAATTAATATCAGCATGCTAATGTTACTGGTTGTTAAGAGACTAATTATGTTATTTTATTTCTTTGTATTTAGTTCTTCATGGCCTTGATTTGGAAAGTGAGCATTGCATCTTTGAAAATCTCAACGGTACTGTGAATCTAATACCACTGAATGGAGCACAGTGTTCTGTGAATGGTATTCAGATTACAGAGGCCACACACCTAAACCAAGGTATTACCCAGCGTAATGTCATTTTTGATACATCATCTTTGTTTCTTTCTGGCAACAGCACTGAAAAAAATCTGTGTGTATATAAAGGGGTTATTGTTTAATTAGTTTTAATTCCATTTCTTCTCATCTGCAGCCGAAAATGATCAGGAGAGCCATGGAGGTTTTGTTCTGTCAAAGAATTACCATGTGGTGAAAAGAAAGAGAATTCTTTACTAATTTAAGTCACTTCATAATCTTGAGTATGAATTGATAGTTACCATTTGATTTCGTTCAAAGTTTATACATAAAGTGAACTCCATGCCAGATTGCTTAGGTTGCTGTGATACTAAGAAAAAGAATATTGGTCTCTATAGGACTAAATAATGTCAGAGACACCTCCCCACCCCTCCCCGAGCTTCAGGCCGGTCCTACTTAACACAATTGCCAAGTCCTCTAGTGTAGCAGGAGATTCAGCTGGAGTATCTGTTCACTGCAGCTGTAGGGAAATGACAAAAAGAGGGAGGCTAAAACTTATGGAGGAAGTTTAGAGAATTATAATTTTAATATAGAAGCTTCAAAATCTGGAAATGAAAAAGCAGCTGGGACAGCTGGGAACAAAGGTGTATTGTGTTGGCCTGGAAAAGACTGGCTAACAAGTAAGCTGGTGAGTGCTGCAGCAGAGCTTCGGGTTGTTTTATCTTCCAGGAGCACCCAGAATATCTTCCCATTTAGCAATGAGCTGAAGACCTGTGTAGGAGCGAGGCTGTGACACAGCTCAGCTGCTGAAAAGCAATGTCACTTTACATTCCTGGAAAGAAGCTTTCAGAGTAAGCTTATTCTAACAAAGGAAGAATGCAGTGTTGAACAAGGAAAGTCTTGCATCTGTTCTGAACTCAAACAAGTGTTTCAGAAGTCTGCTTTCAGAAAGTAAGGAGTTTTGGTGGAGAGACAGGATGTTGATTTTGTAAAGTGTCTTTCTTCATGCAAAATGAGATGTATACACTTGTTTCTGTTACAGATACTGGGGCAAGAAAAAGAAAGCCCAGCCCCCTTTGCTTTATATTTGGATAAATCCCATCGATAAATTGTTAGCAATAGAAACGCTGACACTAATGGCAAATGACACTGTAAACAATAAGAATTGTAGTTGCAATGACTCATCTTTACTTTATCCTACTGCATTTCAAAGGCAGTAAAGGTCTGATGTACCTCAGAAGAAAGTAGGAGTATGGATGCTATTTCCCTCTTCCAGGTGTATGTAACAACTTGATTTTTATACTGTGAACAGTGGAAACATGAACTTTTTTTTTCCTCACGAATTTCTGTCTGTCTAAAGAAATTTGCAACTCAAAAGAAGGTGAAAGGGTTGCTTTGAGATACTAAATTGTGGGGAAAAAAAACCCCACTGCATAAGCTGACCTTTAGCCTGTGTAACCAGACTGAGTGTGACAGAAAAATGGCCGCTATGACATCAGGTGGGCAAAGCTGATGAAATAACTAGTTTAACAACTCATGTACAATCCGTGTATTCTAGCTATGTTAGCGTTTAGTCTCACAGCATGAAGTGCCAGCCTCCTTAAATATCCGCTTTAGGTAACGCTGATTAACTGCTGATATATTTAAATGTTTCCGTTCATCGTTAATAACTGTTCATTTGAAAATGTGTTAAGTTTTTAGACTGTCATGGAGTTTAAAAAAAAAGGCATATTAATTAATTACCACTTCCTTCTACAGATTACTTCCAGCATTTGTGAATTCTGGCTAATGTGGCCTTTTTGTGTAAATGTAATTTACGACTATTTTTTTATTCTTGAGAACAGATGGCAGGGTTTCTAGAGGTAATTGAATTAATATTGACAATTAGAATTTGTCCTTTATCTTAAACTCCCAGAGAGTTGTGGTGAATGGAGTTGAATCCAGCTGGTGGCCAGTTACAAGTGGTGTTCCCCAGGGCTCAGCATTTGGGCCAGTTCTATTTAATATCTTTATCAATGATCTGGATGAGGAGATCGAGCGCACCCTCAGTCAGTTTGCAGACAGCACCAAGCTGGGCGGGAGTGTTGATCTGCTCGAGGGTAGGAAGGCTCTGCAGAGGGACCTGGACAGGCTGGATCGATGGGCCCAGGCCAATTGTATGAGGTTCAACAAGGCCAAGTGCCGGGTCCTGCACTTCGGCCACAACAACCCCATGCAGCACTACAGGCTTGGGGAAGAGCAGCTGGAAAGATGCCTGTTGGAAAAGGACCTGGGGGTGTTGGTCGACAGCCAGCTGAACATGAGCCGGCTGTGTGCCCAGGCGGCCAAGAAGGCCAATGGCATCCTGGCCTGTATCAGAAATAGTGTGGCCAGCAGGAGTAGGGAAGTGATCGTGCCCCTGTACTCGGCCCTGGTGAGGCTGCACCTCGAATACTGTGTTCAGTTTTGGGCCCCTCACTACAAGAAAGACATCGAGGTGCTGGAGCGTGTCCAGAGAAGGGCAACGAGGCTGGTGAAGGGTCTGGAGCACAAGTCGTATGAGGAGCGGCTGAGGGAACTGGGGTTGTTTAGCCTGGAGGAAAGGAGGCTGAGGGGAGACCTCATTGCTCTCTACAACTCCCTGAAAGGAGGTTGTAGCGAGGTGGGTGTCGGTCTTTTCTCCGAAGTAACAAGCGATAGGACGAGAGGAAATGGCCTCAAGTTGCGCCAGGGGAGGTTTAGATTGGACGTGAGGAAAAATGTCTTTACTGAAAGAGTGGTGAAACATTGGAACAGGCTGCCCAGGGAAGCTGCTGAGTCACCATCCCTGCAGGTATTTAAAAGACGTGTAGATGTGATGTGGTACTTAGGGACATGGTTTAGTGGTGGACTTGGCAGTGCTAGGTTAATGGTTGGACTTGATGATCTTAGAGGTCTTTTCCAACCTAAATGATTCTATGATTCTAAATTTATCCTCAACTTAAACCAAGTTTTCAGGTCAAACTGCCAACTATTCTGTAGTTAACGTAACCTCCCACTGCTTGGTTTTTTTTATAGTTTGTTAATAAAAAAAACCTTTTAAAAATAAAAAAGGGACTTTTAGAAGTTGGTAAGATCTTAATTATCGATACATTTGTCTGCATAGTTCCAAAAGATTGCTCTGTGTAGATCAGAGATGCTTGATGATATTCAACAGGCATTCTTCATATATATATATATGTGTGTGTGTGTGTATATATATATGTGTGTATTTCCCCCCCATGCTCTCTGGTCACTTATGTGTTGGAGTCAACGAGTTAAATTGCGAGATCAGAGCTTCACAAATGATAAAGACTTTTTTGCTTAGTTGTTGTTGTTGTTGTTGTTGTTGTTGTTGTTGTTAGCACTATCAATGTATTTGACAAGCCTTTTTTCTTTGCCATTTAACATTCAAGGAGAATAAGAGATGTTGCTTACAGTACATAAATGGAACGCAAACCCCATAGCAAATCCAGTTATGTTTCCATGACGACATTTACGCTGCACTTTGCATACTTGCATTCTGATGGAGAGCTGCATTGTACAACAGCGGACAATCGAACCTGGTGCTTAGGAAATATGACTGTACCATTTTGTCCAGACTTTTTTTCCCTAAAAAGGCTTTGATGTTGATGCTTATCTAATTTCTGTCAAGTGGGAATTAAGATTGTAGAGTTTTTCCTTAATAATAGAATAATACAAAAATGATCATAGGATTCAGAGAAGTACTAGAAGAGAAACCTAGGAGTCGTTCATATGATCTGTCATCTGGGTTTGACTGTCATGTGCTTGCTGTTAAGCCTCTCTCTCCTGTTTTCTTTTAAATTCATGAAGTTAGGAGCACATATCTATAACTGTATTCATTCTGAAATTTTAATTGATTGAAGTTGCTTCCACGCAGTAAAATGGTCAAAAATGTTATTATTTTAATTATTTTTTATAATTATTTTATTTTTATTATTATTAAAATTATTAATTTTTTATAATTATTTTTTATCTTCATTTGAAAGTAACTGAAGGAATTTCATTGAAGTCCTCACTGTTACAAAATCCCCCTCCAGGCAGTCAGCAAGAGTGGAACAGATAAATGTTTGGGGCAACTGTGAGCATATGAAGAGTGGTAGACTAAAAACACTTTTAGCCCTTTCACTACAGCAGTCATGACCATCAGGGATCCCTTTTAATATGCTTGCCTAAAAAGTGTGCCCAGTGCACACTTCTTGAAGGAAAGGTCATCGTATAAATTAGAGGTGGTATCAAAATGACTTTGTGATACAAACCTACGTACAGATTAATGAAAGGTAATTCTTTTTAAGATTAGACTGAGATAAGCTGTTCATATGGTTCAAAATTGAGGTGTTGTGTAGACAGCAAGAAGCAATGTTGTGACTATAGTCCTTTTTGCCGTTTATTTGCCAAGACTGGATGACCTTATTTGGGTTGATATTCCTAATTAAGCAAATTTTAAGAAGAGCGTTCCTTATTAAGGACAGCATTTCATTCTCGGATGGGGAGAATTTGTTTGTGGTGAACAATCTAAGTGCAGTTTTTTCATACTGTGAGTGTAATGGAGTCCTTTTTCTTTTTAAAAACGCCTCATACCGACCGACAGATAAATGCTTGATTCTGTGGTGGTTAACTTGGAAGACTTCCATGTTATGATAGTAGCGAGACATCACTGACAATATACTTCTTAGTAGGAAAGTATTAATCTTGGTGCCGTTGTCTTTAAAATATGATAAGAATTGCCCAGAATCTCATTATTTGTGACCTGTACCTTAACTGATTAAATATGGATGTGCATTGAGCAATATGAATTATTCAAGGTTCTTCCCTCAGAAAATAGCTATTGGGTATCAAAGTCTAATAATCCCATTTTGAGTGACGATAAAATTCAGTATTGTTCCACTAAGAGAAGAAGGAGGTAAGTGAGAGTACAAATTATGGAGATATGGAGTTTTCAGTGTAGGTGGATTGAAACCTGACTGCAATCAGTAGAGGATGGACAAGTTTGTTCTTAGTCACATTTATGGACGTTCCCGTTGTATCTGGTACCTACTGGTGGCTTCCAAAGTAGCACTGTTGAAGAGTATAGAGTATAGATCAAACCGGGACAGTTGCTTCCACTGCTTCCTCTACCTATATTTATTCTTTAACTGAACTACATGAACGTGATTGAGCTTTGTGTGCGTGAACACGTGTATGGGTTTTTTTTTAAGTAGGAAGAGGAAGGAATAAACTATATATCAGTTAATGTAGCTGTGACTATGCATCGTTACACACTTGAATTGTCAAAATGCATTTTCGTTTTGTTCTTCGTTAATGGAAGTCTTTGCTTACATATTGTGTATCTGAAAAATTACTTGGCATTTTCAGGTACAGTATGTTGCCAGTGAATGGTGTGTGTTTTTTCTGTTCAGGTGCTGTTATATTACTTGGAAGAACCAATATGTTTCGCTTTAACCACCCCAAAGAAGCTGCTAAGCTAAGGGAAAAAAGAAAGGTGAGATTAAATCAGTGTTTGGAGAAACTTAAACCTTTTCACAGTTTTCTTGTTAATATAGACATACCTCGATTGTTGTAGAGTACTTTTTTTATTTGCTTCACATACATTAGTTAATAGTTCATCAAGTGAAACAAAGTAAGAGTCTGTAAGCACATCGGTGTTTGTCTAATACATTTATTTTATGGTCTGTTGTTAGAGTGGACTGCTATCTTCCTTCAGCTTGTCTATGACAGATCTTTCAAAATCTTGTGAGAACCTGTCAGCGGTTATGCTTTATAATCCAGGGTGAGTATATTCTAGAATGCGGTTATTAAAGTTGCAACCGTTCTTCATTTTAGTGGTTTGAATGTTCCAAATGGCAGTAATAGAAAATATTTTGTTCTCAGGTTAATAGTATATGCTTGTTAAATAATGGACTGCTGAATGAAGCCGGAACTTTTCAGAAATGTTATGTGAACTAGTCCATGCTAGAAAATGAGGTGAAGGGACACTGAGGAACTTTCCATCCTGCTTAAAACTTGGGATTTCTCTACTTAAATGCAAGAAGATTAACTGCACCAGCAAACAGCCACACTGATAGATCTAATACAAAGAAAGTTGTAGTACCTGGAGTCTGGGAGACAATATTTGCATTATAACCAAGACAGTTAGCACAATAATGACGTGGCAAATTTTATGTTTATGCTTTCTTCAGAATTGCAAGTTGCTTTTTTCTCAGGAAAAACAGTTATTGTAAACTGAAAATTAAGGGTTTTCGAATTCATATAATACCAATACAAGCATAAAAAGGCTGGAAAATGAATGTCTTATGTTCTCACCTATATACCTCCTAGTAGGTGGCCGAGTTGGAGTGTGGAAAACAGTTTTATTATACCGTTACAATGACATAGACTGCTTATTGTAAAGAAGCTGTTTTTAATGTTTTTACCAGTGTTCTTAAAATGACTTACAGAGAATTGATGGTGTTTTGTTCTAACTTTTTTTTCAATAGCTAGTGCCTGTGTTTTGAATTGAGTGTGAGATTGAGGTACTTTAACCAGCTATGTGCTTTTGAAAAATTGGCCGTAAATTGAATTACAGGCGTGGATAGTGCAGCTTTATCCCCGAGTTTTACTGTGGGGTTGCTCTTTATCCATTAGAACTTGGGAAGATTGGACAGGTAATAATAACTTCAAGTAAAACAATGTCTTAAATACAGTGAATATATGTAATAACACTGCTTCAAATGTGACTGTTACTCTTTTGCTACTGAGCTACCTACAGAGATCTCAAGATAGTGAGCTGGTTGCTCATAAATTACATCTTTTTTCAGAGATGAAAGAGAAGGTCAAAAAAGTATATGTATATTTTTCTATTTCTTTAGCTTTTCAGATAGTTTGATCTGAAAACTTCTAGTGACAGTTGCTAGTATTATATTTTCTGTGGGCTGGGGAAAGTTTCTGGCTGCCCTTTGTTATCTCTGATTATTGATCAGCTACCGTGGGCTTTTCCCCAACTAATAATGTTACTCTGTTACAATACTGTTATGAATAATTGCATTATACTGCACAGTACTGACCTTGACTTTGCAGTCAGCATAGAGCAGGACAGATTGTTTCAGCATTGCCTCGCTTTTAGTCTTTCAGATTTGCAGCAAAATATAATGGCATGGGCAAGGCCCAGTTGAAGGTAGGCTTAAGAATGATTCCCTGCCCAAGGAGTTCATACTGTCTTCAGATAATGCCAAATCGTGTCTTACAGAGAGAATTGTTCCTGTGACCCTTATTGGGGGGGCGGGGGGAAGTCTCGAGTGTTACTTAATTGTCTCTATGGTGGAGTAGACTGCAGCAAATTCTTCTTTTTCCCCTAATATATTGTGTGTAATATAGCTTCTTTTTTCCTTATCAGTTCTTCAAACATCTTGCCTTGCTTTCCTGGAAATCAAACAGTATGAATAATATAATTAAGTTATCAGTGTATGCAGCAATTTTTAGAAACATTACCATGTTTTTTTCCCATTTAACACTTCTTTTATTTTCCTTTCTTGGGTGTGATTATGAGAGCGCTGTTGCTGTTGAAATTGAGGATAAGATTAGGTGAAATATTCTTCCTATTCCTGAACATTTTCATGCCTGTGTTTTATTAGACTATAAGCTATGAGCAGAGGGTTAATTATTGACATTCTCCTGCTAGTCTGCATTCAGTTAATCTTTGTGAACTGGCTTGCAGGAATAGATATTTTGTCCTGCTTAATTTGTAAACACAAGAAAGGGTCGCGCTGAAGGCTCACGTTACAGGAGGAATGCAGGTCTGCGTGACTGTCACTTGTTTGTGAGCAATAAAACCTATCTGAGGTTGTTCCGTAGTCACTGTTATGTATGTATGTTTTTCTAAGCAAGGAAGCTCATGGTTGCATATTCATAATTTAAACTCTTAACCCTATCTTTAGATGCTTTGACTGTGTTTAAAACAATAGATGCCACACCTAATAATACACATTGCCCATGCAGTGCAGAGGCGGGTGTTGTCCTAATAGATCAGCGATTTAAAAAAAAACCCACAAAACCAAAACCAAAACACCAAAACAAAAAAAAACTCAAATATGATTGTTTTTACTGCTTTTATGACTGCTGTAAAGAGAAGGTAGGCTCTGAAGTTTGCACTACAGTTTAACTGAGCCCTGGTCTTACAAATCAGTAGAAGAAAGCATCTTCCATAATTGATGCATCTTTATGGACAGCAATTTGGCAACAGCAGCTTTTCAGCTTAGGCTGAGGTTCCATGACAATTTTAAATTTATTTACATTGATGCTAACACTGTTTTCTTTCCATCTCCTCCTTTGTGACAGCACTGGGGTTTTTCTGATCATGTGATGAGCTTGTCCCAAAGATTCTGCAGAAAGTGTTACTTTAAGGGAAACAGGTGGCTGGGGTAAATGCAAGTTAAAGAAAAGAATACGTTTTGAATAAAGCAGGCCCCAAACATTTAGGTCTTAGTAATAATTCAAAGCCAATGGCATTGTATTTGTAAAGAGTTAAACGGCTTGCAGAATGCTTGAGCTCTGTACTTCCAGCTAGGAATGCTGCTTAGCGAGTACAGTGCTGCAGTGGTTATTCTTCTGAGTGGCGACTGGGTTCAGCCTGGGTAAAACATTCAATAAATCTGATCTCTGGGTATCGAAGGCAGGGTAATTGAACCCAAGGCGTTAGGTGGGCGTGAGCATCCTGCTTCCTGGAAAAGTGCAGCTGGAAAAGAATATCCTACACTAAATATGGTTTGGATTTTTTTTTAATCAGGAACAATGTGGGACGTGGTCCTTTGGTATGACCCTTTATTACAATAGATTGTAGTATCAGTTTCTCATAACATAATGGTATACTGCCCACCAGCAGTGTAGATCTAGATTCAGTAGCTGGCTCTCTGTTTTTTTTCTTTGTGCGACTTCTGTAGCTGACTAGCATTCTGCCTGTTGTTAATTTAGCACTTTCAAGACCGCTTTTTCTTCCAGTTTCAGTATTGATAACCTAAAGGCTGGCCGCTAAATTTGCAATTTCTATAGGTTGCAATAAACAGTTGTAAGATCTAGCATCTTTAGCGATCAATGGCAGAAGAGCCTGTGGGGTATTACCTTCAGTTGTTGTGAAAGCAGATAAATGATGGCTCTTGCTTACTGTATCTGTATCTTTCCCATGTGAAATTCAGTGTTATCTTTAATTGTGTTTTCAGATGGGTGGTCTTTGTGTGGCTTTTGGGGTGCGTGTGGGTGGTTTTTTGTTTGGCTGCTGATTTCCTGTATGTGGAGATAGTTGCATATAATTTTGGCTTAACATGCAAAATTCTTTGTTCTGCTTGTTCCCAGTCTTTGTCTTTAATCTGGTGTCATGCAACGCTGCTTCAGATAATAAGCTTTGGATAAAATAGAATTTTGCACATAGATTTATGCTGAAGTTTTCATTTGTCGACCTTTTGTAAGCTACATTATACTGTAACTCTAAAACCACTCATGAGAAACCTTGGTCTTGTCATGGATTTAGCGTGGGGTTTTTTGTTTTGTTTTTTTAAAATTAATCTCATAAATTGGGCTACTGAGCAGCATTGTAACATCTTTGTAGTCCTGCCAGTACTCAGTCTTTCCTAATAGATGTAGTACCAGATCGCATTTTTGTGCTGTGTAAATTAAGCTATTGTAGTACTGTGCTAGTAGAACTGACTTCCTTTCTCTGCACCTTATCTACACTGCTCTTATCACTAGATATGCCACGTTTTCCAGGAAAATGGTGACTATATAATTCAACACTGATCAGATTAAGTTCCTTTGTGGTAGATCCACAAAAGAAGAAAGAGTGGATTCTAGTCGTTAATATCTGTATGTTTCTTTCTTTTTAATTTCACGCTGATATTTTCTTTTTTCTATTCACAGTAGTGCTCACATTAATAAAGGGAGTAGAGGTTATGTGAAAAAGATTTTTATTATGGATAGACTAAACTGGAAAACATCAGTCTTGCATCTGTGCTTTGTAAAACTGGCAGTGATTTGTTATAGCCAGTGATTTTTTTTTTTTTGGCGATGCTGAGATTTTTTTTTACTAGCTTCTTAAAGAAACCAGGTTTCTGCAATCATTGACAGCCTGTCCTGCCTCCCCAGATTCTCTCCTGTCCTGAAATAACTTTGAACTCATAACCAGTTTGAAGCAGATACTGCTGAGGTAATGGTCTCAAAAGTGGTGAATTCCTAAATATATTGAGAAAATAGGCAGCTAGCTAAGGAAGACAGGCATCATTATTACCCCTGCAGAAATAAAGGCTGCAGTGTTGAGCACCTTTGGTAGAGAATAGAGGCACTGTGAATAACCCCGTGGTAGGATAGCCTTCAGTGGAGCTCAGGCCTTCTTAGGTACCACTGAATCTACGTAGCAGCAAAACACCGGGCTGCGTTAGCCCTTCTCTTCATAGGAGTATTTACTTGTCTAAAATGCATTAAACGTGCATGTTTAAGACAGCTAGGTGTAGTGTTTGGAAGCTGTTGATTGGGGTGTTGATGATGACCCATATTTGGCTTTGGGAAATAGCCATTTTCACTGAAGAAGGAACCACTTCTGCATAGTCCATTCCTCCTTCCTGAACAACCTTTTGAGCACCACTAGCTTCATTTCAGTGTAAGGGAAAACTGATTGTCGTGACACCAGTGTTGAAAGTATTAGAGGTACTTCCTCAGAGAAAATCGCAGTGTTTTCACCACTGACCTGTTTTTATAACAAACTGATTGCTATGATGGCTCATTTTCTGTGTATCAGATCTCAATCAAAAGCTAGTTACCATTTTTATGTGTATATAAAATATGTTTGCCAAATTATGTGTTTTATAGGACAGTCAAAATATCAAAAGATTTTTTGCTCTGGGTTTTGCACATTATGTTAACTGATCTAAAACGTTTTACTTCATTATGGCTTAACCAAGCATGGGAATACTTGTAAATCCTCTTTGCCAGCTGTCTAAGCAAAGATGGTCTACATCTGACAGTGCCCAATGGACATCTGCATTTCCACAGACCCGAGCTATATTCCCTGGGGTCTATATTATTTTAGACTGAAGTCATCATGAATATAGTGGCCTTTGTCAGCCAAGCCCTTGGTAAGAAGTGATAACTAACTGCTATGAATTCCAGAGGTAGGCCATAGCCAAAGCGAGGGCTTTTGAGGTATAGCTTAAAAAAAAAAAAAATAAAGGGGGGGGGAGGAAATAAAGTGCATGGTAACCATTAAATTAAGCTTTTGCTTTCTGAAGGTCCCTTAAGATTGCTTTTTGTTCTCTTTGCATAACTTCGTGGATTTTGCATTGCTGCTACAGAAATTATGATAAAATTAAAAATATTAAGTTGTTGTCATCTCTCCTTGTGCTGTAATGTTGAGATAGTGCCCAGAAGTGCCCATCGTAGACAGTCATAATGCAAATGTGAAGGGGCTCTTGGTGAGACATTTACATGAAGGCTCCAGATGTCTGGAGTTGTGTATAAAAATCTACATTTGCTAATCTCTTGGGCATTGTAGAAGGTATTTTTTAAAATGAATTTGTGAGAAAAAGGGAAAAGTGGTGTTAAACTAGCCTTTCTCCAGTATTGCAGCGGTTAGAAAGATGCTTCTTGAACATGTAGGAATCAAAGTTCATTTAAATTACTTATAAACATTAGATTATTGGTGTATTTTTTGCATGTTTCCAAGGGCAATTTTCCTTTATGTTGTAGGCATTTGTATGCTTTTTAGAAAGAAATATTAAAAATACCTTATTTTTAAAAAAAACCTGTCTACATAATTGTGGTCATGACATCTTAAACTGCAGTTCGTCAAATACTTGAAGCTAACTTGTGGCGCAGTCTTGCATTTTTTCAGGGTTTATGGACTGTCTCACTAAGCTGCAAACTCTTAAGCTGTAGCAGGCCTGAAATAACTGGATATTTGTGTATTTGGTTGAATATTTCAGTCCATGTATAGGTTCTCTATGCTTTTTTTTAATACTTATTTTGAAAAATTTCCTTAACAAACCATAAATCTTTCAAAGGAAATTAAGAGAAAGACTTCTGTACAACTGTAATAAGAGCTGATATTAATGACATAAAATACTCTCCCATAATTTTTCAGAACCTTATTGAACTAAATACATTAAAATCTCAAAACAGTTTGGATAAATGGGTTTGAATTGTGTTCTGTGCTTGAATGTTGCACTTTGCAGGAATTTGAGGTTTTCCAATTCCACTGATTTTATCGTAGTAATGTTTGAGGTTTTTTTCTTTTTCTTGGGAGGAAAAGGAAGAACTACAAGCATGCCGTAGTGTAGTTTCATAAGTCTTTCCCTTCTCAGAAGTGGCCAAGTTAATAAACCATAGGAAGAGGAGCATCTATTTAACTATCATTGGCATTTGAAAAATGTGTTTAGAAAGAAAAATTATTTAAATTTTACTTTTGAGTTGTAATGTGACAAATGTTCTATGAATCTAACCAATTTAACCTCTAATAAAACAAACTGTTGTGGACTTTAAAATATTCTGTACCGCTAATACGTTTTTTCCTATCAATTCCTTTCTTAATTGATCGCTCTGTTTCCCCCTGCCTCCCATGGCAGTCTTTTCCCTGTAAAAGGACCGATCTGTCTAAGGTAGAGAAATTCAATTTCTATGTATTGGTTGCCATGTCCGCATGTAGTTAACTTGCAGAGGCTATGCTAATCATTTATGTGTCTTGTTTAACTTTACTTTTTAAATAGTTTTTTTTCCCTTCAGAAATTATTTTACTTTTCTTTGTACTCATGTCAGACAGCATGATATCTAATTTGTAACCCTAATGAAGGAAATATTTTCTGTTATTGTAGAAAGTAGTTTTTATAAAACTCTTGATTTGTACTATTGTTATAATCTTCTAAACAGACACTGAATTGCATCGTCTTCCTATTTTTTGTGATACTTAGGAAATAATAACCTTTTTACTGTGGTGTTTTTTTTTTTTTAATCAGGCTAGAATTTGAGAGACAGCAACGAGAGGAGCTTGAAAAATTGGAAAGTAAAAGGTAACATTCTCTGTGGTCTTTACGGGTGTGTGTATATATACATCTTGTAGACTCATTTAAATCATTAATTTGGAATCACGGTGTTACGCAGCAAGCAGAGGATTCTGATATAAATAATTTTATTTTGTTTTGTCTTCTATGAATATTTTGGTTATTTTCTTGAGCTGTTCATTCTTATTGATTAGTAACAGATAGACAAGCTGAACTGTAGCTAACTGTGCTCTTTAGCAAAGAAAATACCAAAGACAAAGGTATGAGGAGGGTGCACTATACAAATGTAATATATTACTCTCGCTCTTAGCTTTCATGGTGGTATTTTAAAAGATGGCAAATTACATTTTTTTTTTTTTATTCAGATCTTTTTTATGGTTTAGTTGCCTTTGGATTGAATCTTGATTGGAAAAATGTTATAAACTCTGCTTCTCTTCAATAAAACTGTAGTGCTGGTATGGGCACAATCATACTTACCAGAACATTATTTCGAAATCGGATTGAAGTACAGAAGAAAGTATTGTTGTCAGCTGGCAAACTGAGCTAACTGTTCTGGCTCATCATACCTGCTAAGATTTTTAGAAGTAATAGCTCTCACCTTGTTGCAGATCACAGCATTGATTAGATTCGTAAGCTGAAAGACACTTTCTGCCATCTCAGCTTTAGACTGCTCGCTCCATTTTGAAAGAGCTGTTTATATAGTTGGACTAAATTAAGTAAACTTAGAAAAACCCTGAAACTTCGAAGCATTAGAAGATGTTATTCAGAAAATGATGCAACAGAATCACTGATACTTTGTTACAGATACCCTCTTTGTTATGTTGAATTCAGATTGTGCTGAAGTTGCTTTGCTTGTGCTTTAATTTACCTGACTTTAACTTCTCACAAAATAACCAACCGACTTGCAGGTTGTCTCTACATGTATTCAGGCTTTGTATTATGGGGATAATGGTGACCTTCAAGTCTCAGACTGTCCTCATTTGGAATGCACTAGAACCTTTAAAAGAGAGGTTGCACAAGACATAATAATTTGTCTTAAAGTAATTTCTATTTCAAATATGTCTGTTCCTAATCTTATACTCCTGTTTATCAATAATTCAGCTGGGTTCACCTAAAGAGAAGACGATTGTTTTAATTCATCTGTTGGCTTAAATTTGGTGAGGCAAATTTCTAATGAAGTCCTTCTATACAAGTTTGTGTATATGAGAAAGTGTGCATATATAAAAAATATATATTTACTCTTTACTGTGTGCATGGATGTGTTCTATCAATATTTTTATTGGATTTGACAGAACTAATACAATCTAATTTTCTACTAACAGAAGCGCTATGTAACATGTCTTCCTATAACTTCATATATCCACAACTTTTTATGTTGAAATAGACTATATGAATCTCTCTACCATTTGTCTCATGCATTGAGTCAGTTCCAAGCAATGTAAGATCTTAACCTGTGGCAAAACAAAACTATTTAAAAAAAAAGGAAACCATTATATATACTGCAAAATCCTTGTCCAAACCTTTTTAACTTCTAAGGGGTATGTTGTCTTTTGGAAAAAAAGAAAAGTTTTAAATATTGCATGCAAATGTTTTACTGTAGGAAACAAATAGAAGAGATGGAAGAAAAACAAAGATCTGACAAAGCAGAACTTGTAAGAATGCAGCAAGAAGTAGAGTCACAGCGCAAAGAGACAGAAATAGTACAGCTGCAAATTCGAAAACAGGAAGAGAGTCTGAAACGGAGGAGTGTTCACATTGAGAGCAGGTTAAAGGATTTGCTGGCTGAAAAAGAAAAATTTGAAGAAGAGAGATTACGGGAACAACAGGAGATAGAGCTTCAAAAGAAAAAGCAGCAGGAAGAAATTTTTGTCCGGGTCAAAGAGGAGTTGCAGCGACTACAAGAACTTAATCATAATGAAAAAGCAGAGAAAATGCAGATTTTCCGTGAACTAGAAAAACTTAAAAAGGATAAAGATGAACAGTATATTAAGCTGGAATCAGAAAAAAAGAGACTTGAAGAACAAGAAAGGGAGCAGGTGATGCTGGTGGCTCATCTAGAAGAACAGCTTCGAGAGAAACAGGTCATGATAGAGCTCCTGAAAAGAGGGGATGTACAAAGAGTTGAAGAAGAGAAAAGAGATCTTGAAGATATTAGAGAATCTCTTTTGAAAGTCAAGGAAGCCCGATCTGAAGGTGATGAAAACCATGAAGAGTTAGAAAAAGCACAGCATGATTTCATAGGGTTTAAAAAGAAACAATTGGAACAGTTGACTATTTTGGCAAAAGATTTAGTTCAACAAATGGATCGCCTAGAGAAGGAAATAGCAGATGAAAAAAGAGCTCTGGAACACTTAAAATTTGCACATGAAGAACATTTAAATCTCAAGAGAGATGATGAAAACTTTGTGGATGCCGTACTCAAGGCTGAAGAAGTTGACAAGATAAAGCCAGCAGAGTACAGGCTCCAATCTAAAGTACGCCAGCTTGAGTACCTGAAGAGTAATCATTTGCCAGCTCTGCTGGAAGAAAAACAAAGAGCTTCTGAAGCCCTCGACAGGGGCTTGTTAGGGTTAGATAATACTCTCTATCAAATAGAGAAAGAAATAGAAGAAAAAGAAGAGCAGCTTGCCCAGTATAGAGCTAGCACAAATCAGCTGCAGCAGCTTCAAGAAACCTTTGAATTCACAGCCAATGTAGCTCGTCAGGAAGAAAAGGTTCGGAAAAAGGAAAAAGAAATCCTTGAATCAAGGGAAAAACAGCAGAGAGAGGCACTGGAGCAAGCTGTTGCTAAGTTAGAAAGGAGGCACTCTGCTTTGCAACGTCGTTCGACGATAGACTTTGAAATTGAAGAGCAGAAACAAAAGCTTGCCACCTTGAACAACAGCTGCAGTGAACAGGCAGGTTTGCAGGCTAGTCTAGAAGCTGAGCAGAAAGCCCTCGAACAAGACCGAGAACGGTAAGTGGTGTGGTAGCTTCCATTTACTAGGGCATATCCACAAAAAGTGAATCATTTTATACCTTCGATGTTGAGAGAGTGACTTGTTCTGTGTCCCAGTATTTGAGTTTCTTGATGAGTTGAAGTAGTTTACCCAGAACTGAAACTCTGTATTGCTTTTTAAAGGATTCTTGCTCGCTCAATAATTTCTGCTGTGTTCGGATACTTACCCCATCCTGAGCAGGATAGTATTTGCATTAGCCATCACAGTACTTAAATAGTTTTAGCTATTTAGAAAGCTCAGCCAACCTTATGTTCTGCCCTTACAAAAACATGTACCATCTAACAACTATTTTCTCTTAAAATATTAATGTATAACATTTTGTTTATTAGTAACAAGCTAGACGTTTGTTCAAGATTTGGAGACTGATAGTTACAGTAGACTGCCAACTGTCTCTCTCAACTGATGATGTACTGAACACTTCTGGTATTCAAAGTAAACAGGTGTAATGTTTAATTTTTTGTCACTGGTTTCAGGGTTAAATAAAATAGACTAGCCATATATCCGTGTAGAATTCGATGGTGGTTTTTAAACTTATTGGAAAATATACGGAGGCTTTAATACAGCCCTATGTGATGACAAACCCTTTTAGGTACAGAAGCAATGTCATCAGTTATATACATGATATCTGGCAGCATAACATTCAGCCTAAGTATGGGAGGCTCAGAGAAAAGTGATTCAGGTAAGGAAGGATCTTTCTATGTGGAAGAAGAGGAAGAAATCTTTTGTTTTATTTTTGGCCTGAGCAAAAATCCACTGGGATTAATGCATTTAATCCATGCAGTATGGAAAAAGGGCAGAATTGCCATTTTTAAATGTGTTGTCTGATTTTCTAATGCTAGAGCTTTAAAACCTGTGATTATTGGTGGAACAATGAAGTGTTTTTTCTTGAGGTAGCATTTGTCATTTGGTTTTTTAATATTCCACTAATTATCTGACTCTTCTTTCATAAGCCCTTCAAACAGATGCTCGATTAGAAAAAACACCTAAAAAAAGAAACTTGCCTATAGCCAAACTGAAGAGCTCTTCTGTATCTTTTTCCTTTTAAACCATTATCAGAAGAGACTAGTTCCTTTCTATACCCTGTGTAGAGGTCAATTTTTCAACATTTAGACCTACATTGTGTGGATTTTACTTAAGCATTTTCAATACTGACTTACCATTTTGTTGTGGATATTGCCATTATTTTTCATAATTGTCTTGAACATAACATCTTGTTTTCTACACTAAGCATCTGGCTTGACTAAAGTCAGCTATAAACAACTGTTTGTTGTGTAGGTTCCACAAAAATAGACAGCTTAGTTAGCCCTCGAGAGATTGCTGGGTTGTGCGATAAGTGAAAAAAATATGTTGTCAGCTACAAGGCTGAGGTTTGGAAAAGACACCAAGAAGTGAAAAGGTCTCTTCCCGCCCCCCTGGCCCTTGTTTACTTTAAAGACCTCTTGCACAAACTGAATAAAACTGTGAAGTCTTGCAGTCAGTGGCCCAGGAGCCTGAATAATTCAGAATGTTTTTATGAATGTTGAGGCAGAAGAAAATCTTAAGATGCATGACAGTATGTTTCGGGCTACTTATTGCTCTTGTGTTTGAGTTTACACTTCACAGTACACAGTATCTTGGGCGCTATAGTAAGCATATGAATTGTATATGTTTCTTATTGTTTAGATACCATTATGTGATGATGTGCTCTGGTTCAGATCAGTGTTACCTCTCTGAAAATGTTTAAATGCAATATTCATTTGAAATGCTCTGTGAGCGTAAGTCCATCGTAACCGGATAAAATGTTTTTTTCCAGTGTGAATAATATGTTAGCTCAAATTTTTTGACCCACAGGGATGACCCCTAAAACCATAATTTGAAGTTAACTTATCCTGGAATAATGCATGTACATTTTGTCTTTACTGGCAGAGGTTTGTGGCAATAGAATGAACATAAAGCAACTTTAGAGTCATCTTTGCGACAACGGGATGTATTGCTCACAAGTGGCAAGGTGCAGTTTAGTGTACTTACTGGTGGATGCATCACACGGCTGGATAAGTTTGTAGCTATAGGAAGTGAAATCTTTTGATAGTAGGATGTTTACAGATCAAGAGATAAGCTTTGTTCCTTTAATGTAATTCTGATTTTTGTGGTTAAATTGATTATCCATGGATGCAAACACGCTCCTATATCCATCAGCCATCTCCCATCCACTTTCCCTCAGGATGCAAGATTGTTTTGCTGCTAATCAAAAGAAACAGATGGCTTCTGGCAGTGCTGCAAAAAGTACCCTAAAAATGAAGTGACAATTCAGCCTGCTTTACTCCAGCCTAAGCCTCAGCATTTGTCATCTCTTTAATTTTCTGTTTTAACCTCCAGGATGGAATAAAGTAGTTGTAGCGTTGTACTTCAATTCAGATATATGCAATTGTAGGTTAAGTGGTAGAATCCTAACTTTGCGTAGTTCTCCCTGCTTTTGCAGGAACTTGTTTTCTTTTATTCTTTAATTTTCAAGTAACCTCTAGAAAAACAATTGCCTTTAGAGACAAAAGTTGTAATGGAAATGGGGAAGGTTATTACTGTGTTACTAACCTAATCTCAGCTACATTACCAGTGAAAAGTGTGTTCTGCAGATTACTTTGTTATAATATAGTTTAATTTGACTAAGTGATAAATATTGCAAGAAGTGCTTCTTATTTTATACTAGATGCCTCAGGCATTTTCAGTCAAAAATATGGTATCCAATTTTATATATTCTATTCTGTGCATAAATCTGGCTGGTATGAAATTTATTTGTTAAAGAAAGTGAGGAGGTTTCCATTTCAAAAGATGATTTATTAGGTATATATGAAATAAATACTAGATGTTTTATTTTGTAAGTAAATTCTCAAAAATATATGTACAGACAGAAGGAATAACTGGAAAATAAGATTTATATGTATAGTACACAATTTGAAGATTTTCTTATAGATATGTTTTGCCACATCATTGTTTTAGGTTGTCTTTGTTTTTTCAAGTTTATTCAAGTGATCCTAATAGATTAAGTGATATGAATGAATATTTAATGTGCTGAGTTAGATACCTTTTGCATTGGAAGTTATTGAAGTTGTTTTATTTAACTTAATACTGCTGTTGTAATTCGTTTTTGAGCTGTCTCTGTTTTCCTATCTAAATATACTTAAAGAAAAATTACGATTTTTATGTCTTCATAAATACTAATACCTACAATCTCCCATACATGTATCCCAGTGTAAGTACAGTACTTCCCATAAGAACTGTGGGAACCAACTCTAATAAAACAAAGTGAATTACATTTTATGATCTCTTTATAGCCTGGACCAGGAAATTCAGCAGCTGAAGCAAAAAATATACGAGGGTGATGGTGGTCAGAAAGGAAATCATGGAACATTAGAAGAGAGACTCTCCCATACCACCTCCCCTGCCAGCCCAACAAAGCCACAGCCACCTGCTGCTCCGCTAGTTGACGATAGGTAGGTACCCTGCATTTCTGCAGTATTTTTATGTGAATGCAAAGAATAGCTTTAGAAAAGAAATATTTTGAAAGATCGTTCCGCTAGGGTTGGATTGTAATTAAATACTGTAATTGTACTTAAAGACTAGTCTGGAAATAAAATTAATTTGCTGTATTTTACTTTAAATAACCAACCGGCTAATCTGTTGCTCCTGTGCAGTTTGTTTTAAAATAGAGGTTTGTGAAACTGTAGGCTTAAATGTCTTTAAATTGTTTTTGTGTTTACAGTTACACAGTAACAAAGCTGTGTTTACAGCAACAAAGTAAATGAAATTGTCTGAAGCCTTTTTTAATAGGTCAGCTGTCTGGTATCACTTAAAATCTATTTCCTCTTTGTTCTTTTTACACTTACACATGCAGTTGTTAGTATCAACTCTTGGAACATTCCTTCTGTTTGAAGACCAAACCTTTGTTAGTCCAAGTTGCCAATACTGCAGAAGTGATAAAAGCAAACCATTAAGTAACTAAAGATGCAACCCCAGCCTTCTATTTATTCTTCATCTCTCTTACCCTCAGTGCCACTTGTATGTAGAGCTGTATGCATAGCAGTGGCTTAACCTGTGGTCCATTAAATTGTCTAATTGTGATAACAAATTGTTAACCTTTGCCTGTTAAATGAACACTTGCTCCAAAGTCCATGTTCCTTAAGGAGGGATAAAACTGGTCTAACATTAAGCCTGCCAATTAAGGGTTGTGCAGTACTTAGAGTTTATAAGCGTTTCAAAGAGCCCTTTAGCCTGTCTTGATTTTTATCTAAGAGTATACTTTTTTAACTTTTCGGTATCTTGAAGGATAAATGCCTTTATTGAGCAAGAAGTGCAGAGAAGGCTCCAGAACATTCATCATAAAGCTGAGGATAATGATGTTAGCCTGTCCTGGTCTACAGAAGGTTTAAAGGTGAGCAGAGATGGGTAGGAAATCCTGACCTTCGATGCACCATGTGTAACCGCTGATTTAGTTTTGTTGTTCAATAATTGTCATGTTCTCCTATGTTTACTTAATTTCAATTTACCAAAAAAGTAAACAGTAAATCAGGGATATCAGTTTTAGATTTTGCTCATCTTTTTTTCCTGGTGGCTGTTTTATGTTGTATTCCATTTTTTTGCAGGGAAGAGTGTGTAAATGGCAATAGGAAGCTTGCAGATAAAATAAAAATCTTCATTTTATGTCTGTAAAATACATTGTTAAAATTCCATCCAGAAGAACGGTAATTGGTTATACTTGTAAACAAATGCTCATTTAAAAACTGGTGATCTAATTCATCCAAAGACTGGGTTGATTGACTTCTAAGCCAGTGGTTTAATAAATATTGATTAAAAAATAGTTATTGTTGGCTATTAAACAGAATGTATCTTCCTATAAATACTTTAAAATGAACTTATACAAGAAAGGCGCTCTTTTTAATAACCACCTGTACTTTTTTTTGTTCTTAGGATAATGAGAGGCTTAATAATGGCACTGTTCAACGCAAGCTGAAGTATGAGGTAGGTCATAATTTGTCAGAATGAAATGGTTGTCTTAAATCATGGCATGCCCTGTAATTAAATTTCTTCATGTTTAGCTGCATAATTAGAATTTTGAATTCACGGTAAGATTAATGGCTAATAGAGACAGCAATGTATTTTGTCAGCTGGAATTAAAGTGATTTTTTCGGATTGGGCACAGTTTTTTCCTTATTTGAAAGGTGTGGTGTTACTGTGGATGTTTCTTCCTTGTTTTGTCATGATTCTTAATTTGGAACAGTATCCCTTTCCTGATTTTTTAGAGGATAAAAGCATTTAGTAAGGAGAGATTGTCTGAATTCAGAATACCACTTCACATTTTTGGCTCACAATGAACTTGCTACTGTAAGGGTGTCTATAATATTAGCAAGTAGCATCGGGCAAATTTGCCTATGCCATGAAGGACTCATACATGTATTTTTAAACTGAGGCTTAGACCCCTCCCACTGTATTTGGTTGCCTAACTTTTGCTTGAACCATGGTTAATT
The DNA here is from genome assembly GCF_965638725.1 of Aptenodytes patagonicus. Taxonomy (NCBI): domain Eukaryota; kingdom Metazoa; phylum Chordata; class Aves; order Sphenisciformes; family Spheniscidae; genus Aptenodytes; species Aptenodytes patagonicus. Next base: position 123,329,259 of record NC_134951.1, read on the forward strand.
AATTGTCTTGGTGAGTAAATCCTAAGTACCTTTATGGATTTAAACCTTAATAGTAGGAGAGCTGCAACACCTCTAATTTGGACTTTTTTGGACTTCTACACTGATATTTTTAAACTGTGTTGGACTCTGACGCTATCTTGGATAGCACAGGATTACTTTTTTGTGCATGTGTGGAAAAAAATAAAGGGCTTATAAATTTCTGCATCGTCCTTTGACTTTCCTGTGGTTTTCGAGTAAAGCAAATACAAACCAAGTGAAATGGATACTGTACAAAGGAAAAGCAGTGGTGGGCTGGGAAGATCAACCATTCCTGAATCAGACCTCAATCACTTCTGTTGGATTTTCTCTCTCTAATTTTGAGATATTGTACAATGATTGTACCAATTTTGAATGATTGTACAAACCTAATCAAAATCAATCCTCAATTTAAGAAATGTTCAAATCAGAAGGTTTTATAAAGACGTTTCTATTTTCTTTTTTTGGAAATTTTTAACAGAAAAGTCAACAATGGCAGCCACGTTATAGCTTTCCATTTATGTCTAAAGATGGCAATTGTGCTTCTGAGTTGTGTGGAGAAAACGCAGGAGTAAGAGACCATAAAAGACAGAAGGACTATACAGAGATGTGGGATTTATTTTCCAGTTCTGGAAGAATCTTCTCCCCTTTTACATCAGAAAAGGCATTTGAGAATGAAAGGAGTAATTTGGAACAGGAGAGCTTTGCTTGTCGTTGCGACATTGAAAATAGTTTAATTCACTCTAAAAATATTAATACTTTAAAGAGTAAGAATGTTCCTTATCAGAATGTTTTATCTACTACTTTACAAAGTCATGACTTAAATAATGTGGCTTATTCGCTCTGCGAGGTTGAAAATTTCAGTCATTTTGATGATAAAATAATGACTTCTCAGGATTGTGACAGCTCAAGAACTGAATCTGATTGTTCCCACTTGAAACAGCTGTCTCCTGTAGGATCCTTAATGGGTGCTAATGAGCAGGCTGGCTTTAACAGCATATCGTGCCTTCTCTTTTCTCAGTCTAATGTGCATTCTGAAATAATAACTTGTAAAGAAAACAGCCCATTTAAGACGGTGCACCCAACAATTGAAGACCAGTCTAGTAATTCTCAGCTTTCCACACAAAAAGCCTCTGATTTGATTTCTTTTAAGTCAATAGCTTCTTCTTTTGATGTGAGACCAGAACACACTTACGGTTTGGGATATCTTTTCAGTAAGTTTTCCTGCCTTTGCAAGGATACCAGCAGTCAGCTGCTCAACAGTACGGTGGTTTCTAAACAAATTAAGGAGTTGGGAAGTTTGTGTGACAGAAACGAGAGATGCGGACAAGCGGTATCATTAATAAAAAATCTGCCATTTATAAGAAACTTGCAAGTAAATGTATTCTTCAAGTCAGATATGAATCAAGACATGTCCCATTCTACTGATGATGCCAAAGCTCATACTGAAAATGTCATTCAGCCTGAATTGCCTGTGCAAGAGGCTATCACGATGGGTGTAAGCACAGAAATCTCCGATGCCTGTGCAACAAAGCCCTCTGAAGGATTTGCATGCTGTTATAAAAATGAAGAGAAGGAAAACAGTCTTGTGTTAAGACAGAAATTTGTGCATTTTCCTGATGTCTTTTTGAAGCTTCAGGTCTGTTCTCTGGAAAGAGTGCTGGAATTTTTGACCTGTGCCTTACCTCAAATTTGTATGAGAATGGAGGAGTTGAAAGGTATATATTGGCTCGCTGTTGGCGATTGCAAAAAATCTGATCCAGAACCTGCTTGCTTGCTTTTGTTCAGCTCCGTTCTGTACGTTGTTGTTTCATCAGTTGAACAAGATGTCTGCCAGAGTTCCTTGGCAATGTTTCATGAGGTTTCCATCGTCACAATAAAGGAGATTCAAGTTGGCTTTGCTGGACAGAGTATTAGTCTTCTGTGTTCTGCTGAAGATGGTTTACTCACAATATTCACCTATAACAAACACATCACTCAAAGAATTTGCCGTGACATAATGAGCGTTTTGATTCCTACAATGGATGATGCTGTTTACTTAAGTCACCAGCTCTTGAAAGATGATTTGATGCAGATTTCGCTTGACTGGACATCAGAAGTAAATGACTTAGTTTTTTCAAATGGAGTACGATTGTCCTGTAAATTCAGAACTGTATTAGCTGATCTGGTTTACTTACTCCATGAAAATATGGGAAGTATTAAACCTTCATTAGGTGACACTCAGGTACTGCTGTATACCACAGTGAAAATAGACTGTGCTAAGCAGATTGTGTATAGATCTCTAGTTCTTACAACTACTCATATAGGTCTCTTAAGGGAAAATAATGTCTTTTATCCTGCACCTAACTCTTTGGATGCTTCATGCCAGCGATCACAATTTGACAGCCTTCAGTTGTACAGTTTGAATGATATCCAATGTGTAGTTTTGCCATACAAAGAGAATTTCACAAAAATTGAGCTTGTGTTTTCTAGAAGGAGCAAGGTTGGATCTGATTCAGGAATTGGTTTTTCTAAATACTGTGAAAAAGAAATAAATACTCAACTGACAGTCATCCCATCAATTCTTCAAAGCGGTTTGCGTATCCCTTTGGAAATCTGGAAGTTAACATTCAGTTCAAGTGAAGAAGCCATTTGGCTAATTATGCATCTGACTAGGTGTTGAAATCCAAATACGTTTATAGATACATTCAATATAAGAAGCTAATGAATATTGATAAAAACTTTTTTTTTTAAATCAATAGGCAAAAGAGTCCTTTGAGCCTGTAAGGGAATACCATAGAGTGTGTACACACATCTTAGCAAAAATCATTATTACTTGAATGCTTGCTTTTTGTGCGTCTCTAATGCTGTACGTAAATTTCCTTGGGAAAGTGAGGAAATTAAATGTTTCTATTTTACGTAGTAGGTGGATCAAAACTATAATTACAGCTGTGTCTTCTGATTTCCATTTTGGCTGTTGTTTCTGACTCCCTCCATCTCCTATCTGTCTTCATTAATGTCTTCTCCATTCCTTCTGGATTGCCTTTTCCTTAATCTTTCTAAGTATCTTTGTTTTTCATGCTTCTCATTTGTTTCATGTCCTTGATCTCACTATTTCAAAACACCTGCAATTTTTTTTTTTGTCTGAACTGTAAGGTGCGTTTAGGTTCCTATGGTACAATCACTGTGTGCTCTTAATACTAAGGATGTTTATAGCTTTTATACTTACAATTTTGGGAAGAATAGCATTGACAATTCTCTTCTGCTTTGGAGTTTTGCATTAAGGGTTATTGCACTCTTGCATTAAAGTTTGTCACAAGTGCAAAAGGAGTTGTGTTTGGCTTATTCTAAGCGTGTCAGCTGAGTTATCAGGAATTGATAGATTTGCCATATCTCTTTTCTCCTGGGTTTGCCCCCTTTGCCTGGAGCCAAGAGAGTGTAGGCTACGTGGAAGCAGTGAAACAGAACAAGAAAAATGCAGAGAACTTCCAAGATTCTTTTTAGATTTCCCTCTCCCCTCCTTTTCTTGCAGGGAAGCAATGCATGGCTTTAAGTCGTTCCTATTTATTTTGTCCAGATAGTTAACTTGTACTCCCCTGCGATAGAATAAGTCTTTATATTCCCTTGATGTGAGTGTTTAAGGAAAATGTGATGTGAAAATGAACCTGGTTAAAGGGTGTAAACAGACGTTGGTTGTGCTTTAAATAGCATTTCGACCTTTGGTCATGCTACTGTACCTGTGGTAAGACAAACGTTTTGGGGTTTATCATCTGTGTACATGTTTCTCATGCTGTTAAATGGATAGTTAGCAACTGGGGATGCTGCCTGATGGATGGAGTAAACTTATCCCTAGACGTCTCTGCATGCAACGTGCCCCTTTTTCTGCTTGCTTCCTAATGGGGTTGGTGAAGCTGTGAGATTGCATCTCTTACAGTCTCTGTAATAGTACATTCCAAGAAATAATGGAACTGTTGAATATTAGTAAAAGATTTCCATTAGTTGAGGCTTGCCTTTAGCTTAGTACAAGGTGGTTCTTTACCTGTTATCCCTGTCAGATGTTCAAATAATAAATAAGCTCTTATCTCCCATCTTTTGTTTCTTCCCTTGTAAAGGGAGCTGAATACCTTTTGAATCCTGTTGCTTGAATGTGCCATCTGCCTTGTTTGAGGAAGATGGTCCTTGGCAGAAAAAACAGTGGTATCTAATCTGAAATTCTAAATTCTGTAAGCATATTGCCAGTAGAGGTGCAATCTTCTAATAGAGTTAGACTTCAGTCTCTCTACTAGTATAAGAACATTTCCCATTTGTTCTTACCATATGTTAAGACAGGATAATGTAATTCACGTGGGATTTAAAAAGAAATAACTTGCATTGGATGGGGAAGTTGTGTCTGGAAGGATGAATGCTGGCTTAGATAGAGAATTATGGGGTGTCTTTTTTTTTTTATCATAACAAAACTTTCTACTACCTTAAGGAAGTGCAAAGATGAGCAAAATGTGTCACATAACTTTGAGGTATGGTTTTTGTTTTTAACAAAAAAAGTATACGCAAATATCTCACAGAACACGGAGTAGACAGAGTAGTTATGAGTTGGAGTGTAACCATGTGTCAGTCCAGTTCAAGAGTGGCTCCCTCGTTGACATCACCAAGGCATTTCTTCTGAGCCTCGATGAAGGTTAACCTGGAGTGGCATAATCTGGGAGGACTGTCTTAATCACGGCTCTTGAATGACAGCAATTTCTGCAAATAATTCCTTTTCGGATTATACCCCAAAGTTAAATGTTTGTGCATGTTGTGTTCCAGATAACGTGGTTTTCCTCTTTTGTGTTTGTTTTAAAATCTAACTCGAATATTCTGCACTTTTATGAAAAATGACTTCACAGCAATATATTTTATTCTAGTGTAAATGAAACATAACATAATGATCGATGTTTATGACTATTAAAGCATTATTTAATGTATTAGGGTGTGTTTTTCCCAGTACTTTGTGTTTGAGATTATTTTCCTCTCTGACTATTAGCTGTTTGTAACAGTTCTCTGAAAATGACTGCCAATAAATTACGTGTTGACAGAGGTGGCTTTAAGAGTGACTTTATAGTTTTATTGTTGTTTTAAAACAGATGATACTGTTGTCAAGGCAATGAAGTCCTTTCCCCCAAGGAAAGAATTGCTTATATTTCTATGCTCCAGAAATGAGTTTTAGTTGAAAAGCCAGTAACTTGGGGAGAAGTGAAAGAAGGGCAAAATGGAGATGAGAAAATATTTGTTGTGTAAACAAAAGGCACTAAAAGTATTTTTCCATTCCAATGCAAACTTTTTTGTATTTTCACTAGAAAAAGAAGTTTGTGGAAAACATCTAGATGAAGTCAGTTAATGGGAACTAAAATTCACTTTCTTTGCATTTTCTTTTTCACTACTCTTAATGCTAACATTAAGGGAAATGACACTGGCGTTTATAATTGACTAGTAATGAAATAACAGCCTCCCCTTCTTGATAGCCAGGTGAGGATGTGAAAAAGCTGTCTGTAACAAACAGCATTCAGAGAGGCGTTTATGAATGAGTTTTGAACTTTTCTCCAGCTCCTACACAGTATCACGTGTACAGGGAGTCACCAAGAGTTGCTACAGGGAGACCAAGTGTCAGTGAGCAGAAGCCTGAGCCACGTTCACGTGTGGGGATAGTGTTGGTCAAGACTGAAGAATTTTGACCAAGCAACATGTCTTGTGGTAGTTGCTAAGGGATTGAAAGTGAATGTTGAGAATACAGTATCTGTAGAAGTGATGGATACCATCACTAAATACAAATACATAACATGGTCATAACTTTAAAGTGATAGTTTTTTTCAATCTTTTTTGTTATTAACTTATACTTGTCATGGTGCTGTTATTTTTTAAGTACAAGTTCATTAAGCTTTTCAGACCAAGTACGTTCAATTGAGAAAATGGAGGACTTCCTAAAAGGCAGTTTCTGCACTTACTCACTGGAAATGCTTATGCCACTTTTGGGACACTCACTGCAAAGCATTAGTCTTTTCAGTTGCAAAAATATTTTATTCTTGACATAACTTCAGAGTTACAGATTCCACCTGGCTGTTAGTCAGAGGAATGTGCCCTCATTACAAATACCTTTTTAGACTTTTTTGTCAAGACCATGAAAATTTATCATAGTTGAGTTTTCTGTTAATTAGATATGGTTTAAAGAAAATAGTAGGGAACTGTTCTGACAGTGGATTATGATGTTGTCTGTATCTTATTTAATTATAAAATGAGTTTGGATTTAGAAGTCTAAGATCTAGGCAGTTTCTGAATTGCCTCAATCCCCTGCAGCTTTGCATGATATTGTAAACAGGTCTGTTATATAAAGACATACAAAAAATATGGCTGACTGTGAAGGCTTGATTCATATATTTATTTTTTTCAAAGAGGGTTAATACAAAGTCTCCTGCTTTCCCTTGGTTTTGATATCTAAGCTGAAAATGCCTTTTCAAAGAGTAAGTAATATTTTTGAAGGCACTTCACCTCAATTTTTTCATGCATAACAAAATGCTAGGGCTTGCTTATAAAAGGAGATCCACTTTGTTTTCAAGTAATTCCTTCATTTTTGAAATAATTTCTGCCTCCTCCATGCTCTCTTTCCCTGCTCTTCTGGCCAAGAACATTTTCTCATTTTTAGTGAAGTTCTTTTCTTTTTTTCCTTATGTAGTGATTTTGGTTTTCCTTTGTTCTCCCTATTTGGTATGCACATGAAAGCGGATGGTTTGTCGTTCTCTGGGAGCAAATCCAGATGACCTAAAGGACCCAATTAAAATTAGTATTCCACGCTATGTCCTGTGTGGGCAGGGAAAGGATGCACACTATGAGTTTGAAATAAAGGTAAGTGCTTTTCAGTTGCTTCTCGTTAATGTTTGGGTTCTCTGTACACATGTTGCTTGCGTTTGTACAACAGTAGCATCATAGTAGCAATAAAAATAGAAAAATGCCTTTTGTTTAAAATCAAATAGCTCCTAGTTTGCTCTGTCCAGCCTTCGGTGTTCACTGTGACAGCGTCACAGTTAGCGAAGATGGAACCAGCAACTTGAAACGCACCTGAGAACCTGCAGATTCCAGAAATCACCTTACTAACCCCAATGAAATGTAGTTTTTGCTTCCACTAACTGCAATTTTTGGTTCTGTCTCTTCCCATTGCCTAAGTGGCCTCAGTACTGCTAAATAAGAGAGATTGTGAGAAGGCATGCACCATACAGGACACTATAAAGACAGGTACTTTCCAAGTGGATCGATGGTACGCAGGAGATTGATGGTCAGACTGTTGGGGTGAGCAGTTCCAGATCCAATGTCAAATAATGCAGTTGAAGGTGTTGCAGAGGTGAGGATTACATGCATATTGGTTAAAGGAAAGCCCTTTATTGAGATGCGAGTGTCAGGTATAGAAAATGATTAGACTTGAAATATTTACCTGTAATAATGAAAGCATAATTAAAGTATTTTGCACATATCCACAACAAAGGGTTGATTCTTTTCTGGCTCTGTTGTTCTGATTCTTCCCACCCTGCTTTTGCAAGGTCTTGCTTCTCCAAACTGTTATCTGCTTCCCCTCCATTCTAGTGGCTTCCTCAGTCGATCTTCTGTGCAGAAATGCTGGGAAAAATGCATATTCATTATGTTTGCTCTGGTACTAAGCCAGTGTTTTTTCAAAGCAAGATGAGAAGTCTAATTGGAAATGTGCTCTCAGTGCATGTGGGCATGTAGCATAACTGATGTACATGGCATCAGAGACAGAATTGGCAGCCTTCTTCACTGAATGTATTGCCAGATGCTTCATTAGCTGGTTAAAGTTTGAGGAGTGACCTGCCCTCACTGTGTGGAGGACCTTTTTTGAACTATGCTCACATTCTCTTTTGCAAAGGCTTTTACTAAGATGGGCAATCTTAGCTCTGTTTGAGCTAATTAAATTTTCATCTCGAAACATATTGCACAATTTGTGGATGAAATACTTGCTTTTGCCTTTTGAACTTTGAATTTCCTGGGGCCAGCAAAAGCCCAGAGCCAAAGAGATGCTGAGAGAAGAGTAAGTGCAAAACTTCCCCAAGGACTGTTCTAGCCGCCAACTATTTTCAGCACATGGGATTTACTGAACTGGGTAATGGTTAGTGAAGATGAATACAGTAAAAAGGTATTTTCTCTTTTTAGTAAGTTGGTGGATTTCTTTTCCAAGTAATTCTCCCTTCATCCCTAAAATCCATGTAAGCATCTGCAAGGTCTTAGGATGAAGGGGCAGTTAAAGAGTATGTGCAGGAGGACTTGGATGGACTTACCTGGAAGGAAATGTAATAGAAGAAAAATGTTGGAAGGGGGTGGAATTTGTAACCAGGAAGGAACAGGGTGCTCTGGCTAAAAGCGGTGTATATGGAATGGCTATTCTCTTTAATAATTGTCTTCCATGGCTGTCAACTTCCTTAGAGCACTAAATATTTCTATTGAAGCTCCCATGGACTTTAGTTTGGCAGTCTTTGGGATCTTTCTTACAGTCATTCCCTTACACAAATCGATTAACTGTTTATGCTTTTTCCTTTGCTACCAGGTCTCTGTATGTCACAGTGGGCTGCTTTTGCTGTGGTCAGGATTTGGCTCCAAGCTACAATCCACAGACTTTCCACAAACTTTTCTATTTTAAACCTTTCCCCTGCAGAGCTCCCAGCTCTACTTTGATCTGTATTAATCTTCAGCTGCTGTTACTTTTATTCTGTGGGAAATCAGAATACATGGTATAGTGATTTTTTTGCCTTAAAAATTGGGAAAGTAGGAAGACAGGGCAGGGAGGAGAGGACATGTACCTGTTTGTATCCTGATCCATCAAGAAGGGATGAAATAATGTCAGTTGCTGAAATAATTCCTTATTTCAGCCTTACTTTACTTTGCTCAAGTTTATTTTCAGGTGATCTCATATCAGAATACCTGTCAGTCTTGGGGAAGGGCTGGGGCGTTGTTAATCTAGTTTCCTTTGCTAGTTCCCAAATAAGTTTTCTTCACCAAGGTTGTTCTTGCTCTTGGGAAAATGGGTAGCTGACCTATCTGCGTGTAACAGCACTTTGAAATCTGACAAAGGGACAAGGGATGATTGAGTTGAATTGTAAGACAGTCCCCAAACCTTTGAATCCTAGATATCTCAGAAGTATTTTCTTTAGCAGATGTTTCTAGTCATTGTGTGTGTAGTTAAATCCTGGCATATTGGTGTATAGAGGAGCAAATATAATACATTTCTATATGTAACAAATATATTAATTTCTTCTTGTGACATGCAGTAGTAAAGATTATTTCCATTATATGCCAAAAGAGAGAGAGGGAGAGTTCCACTTTTCTTGGCAGCATCACGGTCAGTTTGTAAGTCTTGCAACTCTAACATATCATCCAAAAATATTTTCTTTTAGTGCAGGTTCAGCATCTTCCATCTAGACATACATAACCTTTGGGAATGGGCCAGCAAGATGGTCTGTCCACTCAGGTTCTTTCACTGGATACAGATCCTGCTTTAATATGTTGAGTGACTCCCATGACAACCTATTGGAGAGAGTTCAAAATAGAAACCAAACCATACTTTATTAGAGTTAAGATAGAACCTTCTCCTTTTGCAGCAAGAGATGTCATGGAGCTGTTTGTGCTGGTCTGCTATTAAGTATTCAGTATGAATAGATACATTTCCAAAAAAACTTCCATTTGAGCGACAGTTTTATATGTTGTCTTTAAAGACATGATGAAACAGTAGTAGCTTAATCAGTTCTAAACCTATTTATGTTAGAGCTGAATTAGAGTACCAGAAAACTGTTCTTGTATTCTCCTCTTCCGTTGTTTTTGTTGTGATACACAGAATATTCAGACAAGGTTGTGCTAGAAACAGCATGTGGGAAGAGCTTTTGCATCAATAAGACTGTTGGCATCTGTTACAGACAGTGCCTGTGGTTGCAGACCGTACCTATGGATGGCAGAAGGAGCAGCGAGGCAGCAGGGAAGAGGGATGTCCAGCTCACATAAAGGCACGCAGGGTCTCCTGAGAGCAGGTGGTGGAAGCAAAGCCTGGAATCAAGCACAGCCCTGTAAGGGATCCTCTAACAAGAGGGAAAGTTGTAGATAAGCCTTCTCATTTTTATTCAGCTTTCCTTAGTTGTTCTGACTTCTCTCATTTTATTTATTCTGTTTGATATTCTTTCAAAACTGGCTTCTTCTTGTGTTTCAAAGCCTTTCAGTCATCTCTGACAAGTCCTCTATAGGAGAAGATCCAGGCAGATGCACCCCAAAGCAGTGCTTTTCTCCAGGTCTGGTCACAGTTCTGTTCAGCCAAATGCTGTGGTGGGGCTGCTCAAAATGTCCCTGTTTCTAGTCAAAGTTTCTTTCTGAGCTCAGTGAGCTATTGCAGAATTGGAGTAAAGCAGAAGCAGTGCTCATTGCTACGTAGTTCTTAAAGAAAATGATGCATGCCCCATATCTACCTAAATTAGAAAAAAGAAAAAGCCCAGTCTTCTCTCAACTCTATCAGATTAATACTCTTAATAATGAATAAAAAAGGGTTCGAAGAAATTTTTAAGCAAGCTTTAGCTCTTCAGATGCTGTATTCATAGGCAGTGTGAGGAACAGTTTCAACAAGGTCTGTTTAGAGAAATATAAATTTTTACAATTACTGTAGACAGTTTAACCAGCCTAGATAAGTAAGGTGGGCATGTTCTGTTCTTTCTGATTGCTTCAGAATCAGGTGGAATATTTCTTTTTTTTTTTTCTCTATGGTTTTACTTCTATTTCTATGGGGCAGAAGGGGAACAAATTCTGTGACATGCTGTGAAATAAGTTGAAAATGTCTGTTAGGTTATTTTCTGTCAGTCATCATGCAGAAGAAAAGATAAGGAGACAGGATTGTAGTATCTCCTTTCAAATTTGAGTTTTACATAGCAAATGGTGCACTTGAACAAAAAACCCCCCACAATTCTGAGGCAAGTCTGGGATCGCTTACGTGCCCCGATAAGAATAGTTTGAAAATCTGTCTTAGAGATTTAGTCAACCATATATATTTTTTTAAGAAAATATTTTTAACTGCTACATTAGCAAATTACAAGTAAAAAGTAAAGGACTATCCAAATTTGCTTTACTTGCTACTGTTCAAAAGATCTGCATATGTCCCCATCCAATACTTAGAGTATATAGTCTGTCATACAGCTTTTTTAAATGGGGGAAAATAATCCCAGCCCCGACTGGCTGGATCAGCTGTAGGAGTAAAAGGCCATGTTCTGGAAATGCTATTGCTATGCCGGGTGCGCTGTAACTCTCCTGTTTATATGAGTGGAATTTGATCCTAATAACATTATTGTTGAGCTTTGGGGACTGGTTAAGATTTTGTTTAGCTTTGAAATTAATTTTCCAATAATATCAGCAGTATGGGAGGGAGGGGAGTGGCTTGATGGCATCTCGCCTCAACAGAGAAAAAATTTTCAGTAACAACAACAAAAATTTGCAATGCATTACCTGCTAGTCTCATTGCAAGAATTAGGAAAGTAAATGAGGAGGATGATGGGGACCAAGTCAGGTCAAGCCAAGCCACCAGAGAACACTCTCTAGAGAAAGTCCTTCGGTTCTTAGGCAGCACAGATATATGGCTTTGCTCTTTTCCTTCCTGCCCATCTCTAACAAGTATTACCAGAGAGGTGGTTAAAACAGTTGTTTATTAAACTTTGTAGAAGAAAGCTAATAAATAAGTGGCTGCAGGCAATTTGATTTGGGTAAGTTTGGTACCACCCTGTCACCTAGACAGCTGTCAGATGCACAGCGAACAACTTGATCGGCAAGCTGACATATATGCTCTTCTCCAGGCTGTGTAGCTGGAAGAGTCCTGGATGCTTTGTGCTAGATTGCTCCTCTAAAGGCATGCTTCTGTGAAAACTCTAGGGGAAAAAAGAGGCCACTTTTCAATAAAGACCATGTACAAATGAAATTATCACAGCAGAATTTCACGAGTCAGAAATATTAAAATACAGAATTAAAGCAAAAAGAAAGCAGGAGTAACATCTTTATTTTATTGTTATCCATTGCACTCTAATGTTTACTTGAACATTGAAATCACAAAGCCCTTTATTTTAAAGTAATTAATTCAGAACAAAATGGTTAATTGGTTAATCAAGATCAATGTAACTTGCATATTCCTGAATTGCTACTTTTTTTTTTTTAGTTAAGCCTGCCTATGCATGTTAAATCCATTCACCTGATTTATAAAGTTTGAGACACTGTTAACAATCTATTGCGGGAGGGCAACTGCCTGAAATTTTTAATAAGGAAATATAGTCCATCATGCAGATGTCCTAGTAGCAGTCAAGCTTATTGGTGACATGAAAGATGGCTTTTATCACAAATAATGGATTTACTTTGTGGAGTCATGCTAGAAGAACCTACCTTTTAATACTTGTAAAAAGTTTTGAGTTGAGAAGGCCAATTTCTGTTTTAAAGATGTAATCTTTCAGTTAAAAATAGAGGTAAAAATAGAAAAAAAAAAACAAAAAAACACCCAACAAACCCAAAACACCTGGTTCCTGATGTCATAAGACACACAAGTTCTGGTTTCCGAAACACTTCCCCCAGTTTCCCTGTTCTGTATACACCAGCAAAGGCAGCGGGGATGGGGAAGGGTGGACCAGAGATAAGTTTGTTGCGAGCATGAGGTAGCCGTTGTCAGCAATGGTGCCTCGACGCTGGTTTCCTCTGGCTTTATTGCTCTGATTTCTTTTTCTCCTACTAAGTTATCCTGCTCCGTTGTGACTTTCCATCACTCTGTAACTTTCCGATACACTCAGTAGTGAGGGATCCACTTGTTCATTTTAGGAGTCACTTTAGGATTAAAAGCCAAGCCTGTGTCTTTGTGAAATGCATTTTATGAAAATGCTTATTTTTGATCTTCATGCATAAATTCATAGCTAGGCAGAGGTAATATCACATATTAGGCCTGTTAGATTAAAAAAGCAACAGTCTTTTCAGGTTTCGGCAATGCCAGTTGGCTTTCTCCAGCTCTGCTAGCTGGTGTAGAAAAATGCCCGCTCTCCCTGCAGCATTGCTTCTTGGTAGCCTTGGATCAGCAGAGCTGTAGAAAGACTCCCCTGTAAAATCAAAGGCTCCAGTCGTAGCACTTTTATGACCTACTTACAGATTTCTTTCATTTCACCTAATTTCAGGCAGTGAAAAATTTTCTTTCCCTGAAATTTTTGTTGGTTTCTCAGTTTCAGTGAGGATTCTGTGAATAACTGATGGGAAGGTTGGCTTGCCCTCCCCCTTTGCTCCTGTTGCTACGCGCTTTATTCACAGGAGTAATCCTGTTGATTTTAATGAAACTTCCTGTGTAAATGGGACGTTCATCAACATATTGATGACATGGCCCAAGAGTGTTTTAAAGGAATATCTTCTACTGAAAGCTGGCATATATAATTTTTTTTACCCTACAAATTGGAATCCTAGTCTCTGTGGTAATGAACTCTGTGTGTCCGAGAAACTTGTATTTATTATTTGTGTGTTTATCTGTGTGTGTGTGTATATGAGAGTATATACATGTCTATGAATGTATAGAGAGGCTACACTATGCTTGTGCTGGGTGTTATCCGTTCGTTGATGGAACACCCACTGATTGTAATGCTGTGAGCTGCATAGCTGCGCCAAGGAATGATTGGGGATATTTTAATGTGTTTACAGCCTTATCAAACCTCTCTGGAGTAAGGAATAAACGCGTTCAGGTTTTTTGCTTTGCAATCAGTGCTACTTATTAAATACAGTTCTGTCACTGTAACGAAAGAAAAATTAAGTAAACCTATAAAAGCTTATGAATTTAAGGGAACTAAGAATTGCCTGTTTTAATCTGATAACCCTGTATACTGTGTGGTTTTTAGTGTTATACATTGTGTGGTTTTACTTCTGTTTCTTCTTTTTATGTTGCCTGATATAGATAACAGTCCTGGATGAGACATGGACAGTATTCAGGCGGTACAGTCGTTTTCGGGAAATGCATAAAACTTTAAAACTAAAGTACCCAGAGGTAAGTTTTGGTAAAACTTCTTTTGCGGAAAAGGCTGGAGGTAGAGATTTGAAAATAAGTTTTTTGAAAGATGTTTACTCAAAACCAGTATTCCTCTCAGCAGTATGCCTCTAGTAAGATTGGCAAGCCCTTCAGCAGTGTAAAGCTCCAAGGCTGCTAGATGCAGGATGGATGTTGCATGCTGTTACTGCAGTGAAACTGCGACTCCACGTGTTGGCTCTAGCCATTAATTCCCTTCACTGCTGACTGGCGTCATTCCCTGGAGGTTGCTGTTTTGTTCATTGCAAGATACTTGCAGTCAGATCATGTCATCCTGACAACTCCTCATTTAAGAGTGTTGTTCCACAGATACCCTTTTGTAATAGTGGCTTCCAGGTTTCTGCAAAATGGAAAATTGATCTTTCTGACCACCTCGGAGACTCTGGGCATTCAGGATATGAGGAGCTGTGCCTGACAGAGCTTTAGTTCATTGGAGTGAGCGTTTGTAGAACTACAGTTCTTGGTTTCCACGTCTAACTTTTAATTATTAACATTTTGCTTCCTTTCTACTTGTTCCCTTCGATATTAGAAGAAATAAATCATTCAAGCAATTGAAGTGATCCTGATTTGAGAGTTAGCACAAGTAAAGAAGCCTGGGCCATATATTCATGGGCAATATATTAAAAACATTAATATGTGCAAGAGAGAGAGAGATGCAATAGTGTGCAAACGCTTTCTTGGTCTTCACTGATGTATTCTTTAAGCTAAAAACTAATTGAGCACGGAAAGATCTTGAGTTTTAAAGAGTAAAATATGTAGATCTGTGTTTTGTGGAGATTCTGGGACTTAAGACCCATTCCAGAACAGTATGAAAACCAGAAATTGAAACTACCACGCACCAAATATCTAACAAAAAGCTTAAAAAAAAAAAAGAAAAAAAAGAAAAAAAAAAGAAAAGGAAAAAAAAAGAAAATTAGGTCATCTTTTCTGATTGTCAGAAAATTTTAAAAGGTAAAAATGAGTTTTGAATGGAAAATTGAAATGTTCCCTTTCCACAAATGCTTTTAAAAAATATTACTTGTGAATGAACATCAGTATCATATTTTTTTATTTGAATGAATTGCCATTTCCTCTTGGATGTTAGAGTTATAGTCTGTCGACAGTAATATCCTAATTGCATCTAACTCTTGAAAAAGTAGCTAGGCAGTCATCCAGTTGAAATAGAAAAGGGCCACCCGAATCCCTCTGCAGGCTGATCTTCCCCATTTAGGAAAATGTGTTTGAGTGGCCTTTTTCAGAGTCTATTATTGGTCCTGACAGTACATTGAGGAATGGTTGAATTTGGCTTTACAGTTATGTCAGAGGGAGAGCAACTTCTTTGTAGTATGTAGTAATCTGGTTGAGGAGGAATCTGATGTTCTTAAAGCCATTATTAAAATGTCCTGTGTGCTGCACCATATTAACATCACTTTTTTGCATCAAGCGTTTGTGACTCACAGTACAAATTCAGGCTTTTTTGGTGTTACAGGAGGGAGTGGGGTTTTTTGTTGTTTTTTTTCTTTGCTTGGTTTGAAGAACCGTTAGAACATAGGAGTGGTATTACTAGGTCAAAATGAAGTCCAGCATTCAAGAGCATACAACTAGGAAGAAAACCCCACCTAGAGCAAAGGTACATAGTTTTCTTCATCCAGGAGTCTTCCCAGCTGAAGTTATTTTTGTTGTAATTGATAGTTCATGATTAATATTTTTCCTGTGGATTTTATCTGTATTTTCCATTCCCTACAGCACTCACTTCATAGATATCTTACAGAGGCAATTGTCTTTTGCTGCTTGCTTTTTTTTTTTTAGCTTCTTCCCTCTGTTTGCGGTCATGCTTGCAAGGTCAATACATTCTCTAGTTTAATTTGCCGGTTTGTTTCTTATTGACACTTGTGTGTGGCCATGCCTGTGTCTTACTGAGTTTCACATTTAGTACATTAATGGAATTATTGGTTTAACTATGCAGATGAATAAATTTCTGATTTCCACATAGGAAACGCATTATAGTATGTTTTGTTAAGTTATCTGTTCCCTTCTCAACAATTTTTGTGAGTCGGGGCAAATACCAAGTCTTCCAAGTTTGCCAGTATAACTTTCCCTAAAATACGATACTCTTTGGAGAAGCATAGTAACATGTTTTGGCGTCTAATATACTTGAAACTATTGTTTAGTCATGTTACTTTCTAAAACAATACATCTATAGCTTTAGTAGTATCTTCTTCCAGCCTTTATCGAGCCTCCACTTCACAACAACCTTCAATAATTTATCAGTGAGGTTCAAGTATGTGTATCTTTGCTAAGTACAAAGCATACTAAAGTTCAGGAGAAGCGAGATAAGCATTTGATCATGTCATCTACTGCTTTTAGACAGGTACTGTCACTTAGGAACCTGTTTTGGAAACCCTTGCAGCACTGATGTCTTCCCTATTTACGTAGTACAGGCTGTTGTGTTGTGTCCACTCCTGCTTCAAGACTTGGGCACCACAAGGAAATGGCAAGTTTGTGGGCAGAAGAAACCTAGCTAATACGCAGTTGGTTTCTTCTACTCGTCAGCATTTCTACAAACTACAGTATCTTGTTTATCAGAGGGGAAGAGCACGTTGTGATGGATGAAACGCGTAATATCGTGCACTGTAGTAAAGATTTGGTGTTTGTTTTCTTTGCAGGAATTTCATTATCAGTGTTACATATGTGAATGATCGATGGCTTCCCATATTTTTACCTTTATTTAAAATAGCCTTAATTTATGGTAATTTTGGATTAGTTTTGCAACGTGAGTAGCAGTTCAGTGTGTTTGATAAATTGAAAATCATCTGTCTGCTTCTGCTCATCTGTCATTGACCTAATTTGGGATTCACCATGACGCTAAAATGCATTTTAATACCAAAGCTGGCAAAGTTGCGTCCTTAGTTACTGTATATTATTCCAAAGAAACTTGATCCTTAAAAGCAATGTTATCAGAATCCACCTGAGTTGAGTTTTATTTTGCGTAGTTCACCTTCCAACTCTAAATTAATATTTATAATGAACAGTGAAAATACTGTGGACGTGTTTAATGTATGAGTGTCCTGCTTTTAGAAGTGAACTTTACAGCTCATTAGTTGCTCAGCTCTGAGTTACTACAGTATTTTAATAATTCGCTGATCTTGCATTTCGTGATGCTGCTACTGAATTCCCAAAGGAATGTATTGGCAAACTGATTTATTGGGAAGGTCTAGAAAAAAAAGAGTATCTTTTCCAGAAGCAGAAACTGTCTAATGTCTTCCAGTCTTACCATATGCCATATATTTTATATACCTGTACATTTCTTCTAATGTAATTAAGTGGCTGCTGACAAATGGATATCTAATTGAAATGTCACATGCAAATTTTGAAAGACTGAAGAAGCTGCAGCAGGGTGAGATTGTGCCAGAGGCAGATAAGCACCAGCATTTTAACAGTGCCTGTATTTTTAGGTCTGCATGATTGTCATTTGCCCAGCTTCAGCTTTCTTACACTGCTAGATTGTTAATGACTCTCTTATTATTTGGAGTTTTAATTAAGACCATACTTAGCTTTCAGTTGCAGTAGCCTCTGTAACGAATATACTTTTTGTTTGTCATTAGTCAGAAACAGGAGCAAATGGGCTCTTTAATAGAGAAGTGAGAACTTTCAGAGTAAGGTTCTCCTTTTTTTTTCCTCCTTCATCTTTTCCTGTCAGTTCATGGTTTTGAAATATGACCGGGGTGCTGGTTCTGCAGAAAACCTTCCCTTCCTGATCCACGTCTTGCTGTGAGGGAAAACTTGCTCTGCCATCTCCTGTTAGTTCAGCAAGTTTGAGTGATGCACTGTTGTGATGGCCAGTGCTCTCCTCTTCTTACCACTTTCTTGTCTCTTCCCTCTTTCAAAGGAGAGCAGTGGAACAGTTGTCTGTTTGTCTTTCCCTACCCAAATCCAAAGTTTATCAAGTCCCTCATCTGTGTGGACGTCCTTAATTCCTACTTGCATCCAGGTATCTAGGCCAGGTTTTGTGGGGCTTTCACTGTAGGCTCTGCTTATGGACTTGCCTGTCTATCTTATTGAAACCTTTTTCCGTGTGCATAAAAATCTCTACATGGTGTTAAGAGAAGCACCTACTATTGAGGCGTTTTTATTACTAATAGTGATTCTCAACCTAAAATATTAGTAAATCCATAGAGAGCTGCCAAAGGGAAGCTAAAAGGTATGCTTGCATTTATAGATTCATTCATGGAGATAAGGACGTATGTGTGTAGGCAAGATTTCTGCAGGAGTGCTAAAACTATCGACTTCTAGCTTATTTAACAGAATGTAATAACTTGTGTATTTGTATTTGATATATGGGTTCTGTATATAAATATATATTTGTATCTTTCACAGTCTAAAGCACAAAAGGACTGTTTATAATTATTACAGAATTTTAGGTCGGAATTGAGCCAGCTCCCCTTCCACTGGTCTGGTTTTTGTCATCTTACATGACTGAATAGATGCATAATATCCGTATCTGAAATAGCAGGGACGTCTACCTAAACTTAAACCTTCAAGCCAAAGTTTCCAGGTGATCTGCCTCTACCCCCATCTGCTCTTCCCACCGGGGAAATGAGTGTGCACAATATATTGCAGTAACACATCAATATCATGAATCTTGGAGGTTAGGATTAGAGACTGTTGCTTGGATGACAGGGTTTTTCAGGTACATTAAGTATTGGACGGTACAGATTGTATTTTATAACCATTAGGAAAAAATGTTGTCTGGTTTCTTTTTTTTTTTTGTCTAGTGTTCTGGAGGAAAGGCTCTCACTGTAGTGTCGGTGAGAGTCATATATTCCTTCTTTTTATTTCTGAAGATGATGTCCTCTGCTTATCAGAAATCTCTTTGACAGAGTATCATTCTGTTAGAGTGAACTCAAGGCTCTTGTCAACTGCAGGAGTTAACAGGCTGCTCTTTGCTTTGCATACCTGCAAGAATTGCATGAAACTCAAAGAGCAGAAAATATTTCTCGAGTCTTTCAGAAATAGTATGTGAATGTTTTTGAATATATATTGAATTCAGAACAATTGTTGCAAGCTTATTTAAAGAATATTTTTCAATATTTCAGATTTTTCAAAACTCAAAGTAGTCTGTCCATTTTTTACTGGAAGTGTTTTGTATCTCAGAGAAGAGATACAACACATTTCTTGTATCTCAGTGAAGCCAGTTCCCGTTTCATCCGTCCATACTGCCTGCAACCACCCAACTTTATGTATATGTTTTCTGTTAAAATATAATAGACAGCAGTTTTGTAATCCTTTCTTAAGTTCTTTTTAGACTTTTTTCTAGTACCACTTACTGTTTAGGAGTAATTCAGTTCTGTAATGATGAATGAAGAGGCGTGAACTGTTCATTTAACCACCACTGACACTGCTCTTGCTGTCCTTTTCCTTTTGCCTCCATACTCCTCTTTTGGGTGACTGCCAGGGAAGGATCTCCCTTTTCTTTTTAAGTGGTCCATACATCTGGTGCTATTGATAAATAATACATGGAAGAAATCTTCAATGCGAAATACTGGCACAGATAATGGTGAAAGGATGAGTTTGAGGTGAAGCCATTAATTTTAGGAGAACATCCTTGGATTCTGGAAGAGATTCTCTCCAGGATCACTGACAGAGAAAGGCAATTTTTGACTAACTTTCAAGACATGGTTGGTGGGGGTTTGGGGATTTTTATTCTTCCCCCCACGATAGTCTCGAGGATAATGAGGTAATTTCTGTGTATTTATATAATTATTATTTTAAAGAGTCTTATCAGAGATGCAGAGTTCTCCCTCCTAAGGAGGAATACAAATAGAGCAATTAAACCAGGAACAGAGCGGTAAGGCAGCAGACTTGTGCAGAGCACTTAGGGCAGCGTTTCGGCTGGGATCTCGGCTGTCGGGCTGTTCCCATTCTGGTTTATAACTGTGCAGCTGTAGCGTTTCATTAAATGTATAATTTGTGTTAATCTCCTGGGATTACTTTGAAAGGGAAAAGGATGAGGAAGCAATAACTTTGAGGTACTTGGGTTGCAGGGCCGGCGAGCCAGTTGCCATGTAACTAATGAGCTCCTGGAGCTTAGGAGCTGCTTTGGCAGCAGAAGTCGAAAGCTTGTTGCATCAGAGCTGGCCAGCCTGAAGCTCTGCTGGTTTTACCATTGGATTTTCTCATTTACTGGCATCAGTAACTGCATATTTAATTAATCTATAAGACTTAGGTAGTACGCTCGCATTGAATGCAAAATTCTGGACATTTGGATACTTCTAGTGTTCAATTGTAAGTAGTGTAAGGCACTATAGCTGTAAGTAACTGCAACTAAAAACTTCTAAGACGATATTTAAAATGAGTTTGTTCTGAAACCTTCAGTGTGTGTGCCAAAGCCTTGATCCTGCGGTGACCGAAGTCCTAATCCATTCACAAGTTCAATGATTGTTGAGATTGATGTTTAGAAACTCTTGGGACCAAGAAGCCATTTAAATCACGGGTTACACTTACTAGAGAGAGCAGGGTGTAGCATATAGTAATGAACATGATGGTACAAATCTTGCTACAAATGCTATCTCATTATTTTAGAAAGGTTAGGTTTGTCTGTACATGGATTCTTAATTCAGGTTCTTTTAGCCTCCAGGAACTCCGTGACCCTTAGTGAGCATAGTCTATGACAATATTTTAAGATTTATTTCTGTATTTGAAAATTTGATCCAGTGAAGAAATAAACTTGTGATGTGTTCTGCCTGGACTGGAAGGATGTTTCTGGATATTAACTAGCAAATGTAGATTTATTTTTTTTTTTTTTTTTAATAATCAAGAATATGTACTGTAGTTTTATTTTTATACAATGGAAAAACATAATAGGAGTAACAAATTTAGTATGACAACCTTAGGACAAACACCAAGAATGCATAAACAGTCTAAAAGCTTTTTTTGCCGGAAACTGTACATTTGGACACAGATTAAAATGAAAATTGTTTGCAACATTGATGTGCTTGTATACAGCGAATGCCACGATGAGTATTAAAATAATACCTCTGGCAGAATTATAAGTATATAGAGAAGCATTTAGAAAATAGTTCTTGAAATAGAAATCCTAAACTAAAGGCAGACCTTAATTTTTACTTTATAGCCTGAAACTTTGTTAGCCTTAGTAATGTATCTTTCCATAAATATTGAAAGAAAAATAAAGCAGTAACTTTTAGAATCCATATCTGTGTGTAAACCTTATAATACTATTATACAAGCACGTGATTATAGCCTTCACCTTTATTCAGTACAAATTACAGTAATTATGGTATAGGTAATTTTAACATTCATATTCTTGTCACCTGTAACGGCCAGGAAGTACACACACAGGAAGCATATTTTGTCACATACACGTTTCCAGCTCCCATTCCTAATTATATTATGTTCAGAGCATTCTGAAAGCCTGCAGGTTTATATACATAGTACTTCCATATCAGCTTTAGTTTGCCGCTAGCTACAGAAGTGATTTAAGAGGTAGATCCCTAAATGCTTCATCTGGCCTTTCTTTCTGCAGCACGAGACTTTTGGCTGCTGATATTTTTAAAAGAAGTTTTAGGACTTTGCTCAGTACATCAGTCTACAAATGAACAGGAGAATTTGTTCCCATAAGTAAAGTGTGAAAAACATCGCTGCTAACCATATCATGTAGTTCAGTGCAAGTTCGGTTACAGGGAAGTGTGTTTATTCCATGTGGTTCCTCTGAATTCATAGTTGCTAACCAGGACTGGAGCATCTGAGACACAGCAACCCCCCTGGCGTATTTGCTTCCAGCATAATACTCAATTCCAAATCTATTTCTGGTGGGAAAATGATTTCAGTGTGCGAATGTCGTGTCGTAAACCTGAATCTGAATGTGTAAGAGCCTTGTGAAAGCCCGGCTTTGGGATTAATTACTGATTATTGTTGTTTTATGGGCTAGATTTGTGCAGCAAAGTTTTCTTGGCTTGGTACGGGCAATCCTGCAGAAATACAATTTCTATCTATCCTCCTTCCATTTCCTCCCTCCTGTGTTTTGGTCAATGATGAGACCTGTTTTTTTTGGTCTGTCCTGAGTAGCTAATGAAATCTGTGAGTTTCCAAACGGTTCTCTGGGAAAATACCATTAGCTTTATAGGTCTTCTGATAAATTCAGCATGAGACAAGATTAACCGGCAGGCAGGCATCAAATGCCAGGTTTCATTGATTGTGCTGTGCAAAAGTCTTATACATTAGTAATGTCGAAGTTGAAAAAGAAGCATTTGGAGTGGGGTGAGTCCTTCATCTCGTAATTCATGAACCATTTGACAGAATAATTGCTTTGATTATTGATAATCGGATTTTCAAGGCTCTGCTCAATTATCTAGTGAATTCGCATGATATCAAAATATTCATGTTGTTTTATCAGTAAAATAGTTTCAGATCGATAACGGCTATCTGCGAGAGCGGAATGCCTCTGAGAAGAAAAATTCCTGGACAATGTAACTTGAGGTTTAGGTGCTCACTGCGATTCAGCTGTTTCTTAGCTGCTCCTGACTGTAGGCTTGGGGAATGCCTTAGGCTGCAACCCTGTGTCTCTATTTTCTTCCTGCTTAGTGAAAGGCAGAGGGGAGGATTGGAGTTTTTGCTGTTTCTTTCTTTTTTTAATGATTGCCTTGCTTTGGAGGACTTTAAGACTTGTGCTCCATTAATCATTAGCTGTTATTGACAGTCTCGCTGTCTTCTAAGGGTTTTGTGAAGAACAAGTTGTTCTCACTGTGTTGGTCAGGGGTATGCTGCTAGATTAAGTAGACTTTTCAAGTAGAATCCTTTGGTTTCAGTTGATACCCAGCTGTATCTCTAGTTTTTGTGAAAATACCCAGGCTAATTTTGAAAAAAATAGCGTAGATAGTAGCAAAAACTGTCTGGTTCCAGCTGTGCTGCCTGTTGCATTTTTTCCTTACACATATAGATGGTATTACTGCCACAACTGCAGATGTGAAGCTGTTATGATAAACTTCATTCACTGCCTAATCTGGAGGATTATACCAAGCTTCTCTGGAGCTTCATGTGGCAGCTTTTGAGCAGAGTATTACAGGGTTGTCCTCTCTGTTCATTTGGAACCACTGGGAGAATGAACAGGAAAATACAGGTTGCAGATTTTTTCAGTACAGTAAGAATATTTAGCTGTTTATTTTGGCATTGCTGTATTAAGCAAATGAGTGACTTCTGTATCTCAGTCCTGTTTAGGTAAGATGACTGTTAACTGATGGAGGCCCCATTCAGATAAGACTGATGTAGTCTGCAAGAAAGAAAAGCCCCTAAAAAAGTTTTCTGCCTCTGTATTTAACAACAGTTGTTGGGGTGTAAAGGTGAAATTGAAGCACGGTTCCTTGTCTCCGTAGGCCCCGTTTGCGTTCACTGTAGAGAGATTAATGCCTTCACGTGGCATTTCAAAGCATCTGAGGCGAGTCTCCTGCCCTGGTCCTTCCCCTGGAGGATCCTACACGGTTGCCAGGGGGCAGCAAGGTTGGGGCTGTTCCACAAGGGAAGACAAGCCGGGAGCTGAGGGTGGCTGCTGCACAGCTCGCAGCGGGGACCTCGGTGGCCAGGGCACAGTCCAGCAGTACCTGAGCGGGCCAGGACGGTGATAGTAACCGCTCCTGTTGACAGTCAGGGATCAGCTGGCAAGGCGAGGTGACAAGTCAGGTCCAGGGTCCGTCCGAGAGAGGCCAATTACTAGTGAAACATTGAGAGCCACTAATTGTAACTGCAGTGTTCTGTTCTAAATATCCCCCTTTTAATCAACCTAACTTATATTAAATGGTGAATGTGCTTTAAAAACAAAACAAAAAAAAAACCCACCAAAACTAACCTTATGGTTAGCATTGTTACAATCTACAAGAGACACTTTTTATCTAAGGGTCTTTTATGAATATTAGTTTATCATGTTCCTGCTAATGAGCTTTCAGACTTGATATGGTGAAAATAATATTGTGTTTCTTAATTAAAAATGGGTTGACTTTAGAAGAAAGGAAGAAAACAAATTTCTCAGACCTGTGCAGCTGACAGTATAGTTTCTAAAAGAGTTTCTAAAAGCCTTCGGTTTTGTATTCACAATGAGATCTTCCCGTAAGGCTCTCAGGATATTTTCTTGACTGCTGTAATGTAAATACATTAAAAAAAATAAATCTGGAGGGGTCTCTTACCATCTGTCTGTGCAACACAGAACATACAGAAGGCTCCATCTTACAAGAGAGAATTGTCTGTCCCACTACAGAGCCCAAAGCAAGAAAGCCCAAGCAGTAAAATTTATTAGTCATCCCTGCATGACAAAAATCAATAAAATACAATCTCTTGTGGTTTAATATGAAAATAAACATAAAGAAGCTATGGCTCTCAGGAAAAATATTGAGCTGCAGGTATAGAATTGAAAATGTCAAGAGGAGAAGACTGAAAGTGGAGGATGTCGTCCAGTTTACTGTGGGGCGTATTTCAGAACCGAAGCCAGAAATAATAGTGCGGAGGGCAAACTGTCTGGCCATGTCTGAAAAACAAAATTCGTTACGGGGATGTTGGTGATGTGAGTGCGAGTGAGATGAAAAAGCACACTTTTCATGGGTGCCAAACTTCGGGAGCCAGTGTTAACCATGAATTAACTGAATGTTTTATCTATAAATGGTTATGATGCTGTGACTGATAAAAAGAATCAAAGCTACAGTTCTGTTTGGCCAGTTTCTTCTGTATTGAATCTATTGTTTACTATGTTACTTAGTTTTAGGTACGACTGGGTATTAATGATACTTCAGTGATTTGTGTTGTGCCGTGCTGTCGGCAATGGGGGCGCTCTGAGGCTGTTAGAGTGTACACTGTATTTTCTATGAAATACTTTGAATTTCTTTCAAACTGCATCTAAACACTGCATGTCCTAGTCTTGTTATGTCTTTTTTTGGAAAAAATTACAGCAACACTTTAGCAGTATTTTAAATCCTTAAGTTACTCACTGTAAACTCAATTCTAACTCCAATTTTATTTTTATTTTTAAATCAGGGAATAAATAAGAATACCTTTACTTTTAAGTTCAGGTCCATTTTTGAATAGTGCTATAACTCATTGTAAGGATGCTGTAAAAAAAAAAAAAAAAAAATCATGTGGTCTTTCAGCTTTCCTGGGTTACTGAAACTTGTGTAGGTGGAGCAGCATCACTTGTACACGGACTCAGTGATGTAGTGCTTGTTGGGGACAGAAATATTATAGCCTTCTAGAAAGCATCTGACAGACAGTAATTGTGAAATTACTGACATGTAATCCAAACCCAAATACTTGCAATAGTTAAACACATCCCTGTTTTCTCCCCTGCCCCAAATAATGATGTTGACTTTGATACCATGGCATTTTGTGTCTTTGAGTTTTCCATGTATATGTGGTATATACATGGGTCTTGCTTTCTAAGCGTGTATCTTCAAGTGCTTGATCAAGAAATTTTATTATACTTGGAAACAAATATCTATTCTCGCCCACCACCGTGACTCTAGGATCTCAAGAGCAGTACTAAATAGGGTATTGCTCATGAAAGTGATAGTAACAGTGATCTTTGGTCCCCATAGTTGCTTTTTCTGTCTTGCAGATTCAAAATCCTTTGCCAAGCCAGCTCCTGAAAACATATCTTTTATTACATTTAATTAGTTATCTGTCATTTTAAGCTTTACCTAGTGACAACAGTGATATGGGAGGAAAATCCCAAATTTGTGTGAGGCTTACAGCTGGTTTTTAATCCTGTGATAAAGCAGCCAGTTCTATAATGTCTGTAAGACTAGACATGAGTGAAAATTTATGTGTAACCTATGTGACTATCAATCACTCTTACTGTTGGAGGGAGGACTACGTAGGTCCTTTTAAGCTTCCCATTTGCGTACTTGCACTGTGTTTTCTCTGGTTTTCTCTTTTTAAGTGACGCAGAAGGCTAGCTAACTTCTTGTAATCAGTCCGGTTTGTTACGAGAGTTGCCGCTTTGTATCTATAACAAATCAAACTTAGAGGCATACTGCGTATTTGTTTGCAGGTGTATTTCTCTGTGACAGCTGTTCTTTAAGACCCTGAGATCTGCCATTAATTTTGAGTAATCAGAAAGGCATCCATCTAGTCAGCAGTAGAAATTATTGCTGCTCTCTGATGAGTTTTCATTATTAGCATTTCTCAAAGGCAAGGGTGACTGAAATTTATGGCATCAGTTGGCCACACGAGACGGGGATGTTTCATAAATGCTGCCAGATGTCACTGAGATGACTCGTATGCAACAAGCAAATCTTTTTGGGAAGAGCTGTTAAAACTGCTATGGTGAATTCTCCTCTCTGAACCTACTTCTGTTGCTTAAGTCAAATGGTATTGTGACTTCTTGGTGTGCAACTGAAGTGGCCTGATAGCCAGCGCGACATCGGCAGGCATGCGGTGCGGAGTGGGGCAAGGCTGTACGCAGCCGCAGCAAAGATGGTGTCTGCTGCGGGGCCCACCTTGTACTATTGCAGGGACACTTCCTTAACATTGCTAGAAATCTCAGTGGGAAGATAATGAATTAAATCCCAAATCATTTTTGAAAGGAAAATAAACCCCGCAGAGAGCACCAGAAAGTTCTTCTTTTACCTTCTTTTTGAGAAGTGGGATTTGAGCCACGCATTGATGAAGATTGATTAATGTGTTGAGCTTTGAAAACATGACCTTGCAAACCCAGCAGTTGTTGCCATTTCTTTGAAGAAATAACCAAGCACCATGACCTGAGACTACATAAAAAAAAAAAATAATTTTTAGTTTGCAAAATCGTGAGCTAAAAGTGTAGAGTATGTGTTAAACTTGTCCATAGGCAGCACATACTAGACAAGCTGACCTTGTCTAGGTCAGCACGTACCCTTGTCTTAGACCATGGTCTGCCATGCGGTACTGGTATTTTTCCCCCAGAGACTTCTATCTTCGGACAAGGGAGCAAAATCAAGGTTGCAAGGACATAGTACGTTACAATTTTTTCATGTTTACTTTCCAAATACATCTACAAATCATATTTAATTATTTTTTGTTTTTGATTGGTTTACATGTGAGATAATTATATTTGGGTTGGTGTACGCTGTTTCTGCACCATCTTATTCTGCCTTTCTACAGCCTGCATAGAGAATTTAATATATTTTCTTTGCCATTTGGGCCAATTTTTGTCCCTCTTTCCTTGGTTGATAATCCTGAGCTATGCAGGTAGTGGTTTATATTTAGAAAGATGCCCTGGCTATATTAGTTTCCATTTTTCATAAGAGAGATTAAAATCCCAAAGCTGCATAATTTTATAGAACTATGAAAGGTTTGCATGAACTTTGATACATCCTATCGCTCATTTTTATAGTTATTCTGTATTTAAATGCTATCGCACTGCTTATAATGAACAAAACGATGAAGTAATTTGTCAAATATTATATTGACCATCGTTTATGGCTCTATTTCATTATGTTATTATTCAGACTAGTCTAGAAATTGCTTTAAGGAAAACACCTCTGTAATGCAAGGTAACTTCTTTGGCTGCAGTTAATTTGATTTTTCTCAATAGCAGGAGACAGACTAAATGGAGTTAGAATAATGCGATAAACAGCGGCTTCCACATGTCACCATAGCTCCAGAAATGCATATTGAGTCTAGGTCAGCCTGCTTGTTTAAAGGAGAAACTTGAATATGAGAACTCTCAAACCTTTTTGATAATTACAGATGATTATTTGATAGGCAGGTGGGCACGATTCAAAGACAGTGAGGCACAGTTAGTGAAATGCAAAAGAGAAGTCTTTGGTGTCCAATCCTACTTGGTAATTTTGCATCGTCAGAGGGAGGTTCACAGGAGGTGAATTTTTTTTGTGTTCTTATCCCTCTTCAGTGACAGATGAAGTTTGAAATGTTCTTTGGAGAAACAATTATGCCTGTCTGAGGAAGATAACTGGCAAGCATGCCAGGAAGATCTTGTAAGTTCAAAGAGAGTTACCCAGAATTAGAGACAGCAGAGCTGTGAGAACCTGTGCATCCTGAGAAGATGCTCATGTATTGCTGAATCCAGAGATAGTCACAGCACCCAGACTTTGAGGGGACTTGCAACAGAACTGCATATATTTATGGGAGGAGACATAAGTGCTTGTGCTTCTTGGCATGTCTTAGTGCCAGTATGGCAGGGGAATGATGAAGAGGGGAAGTTGCAGAATTGCTTGCCCAGCAGGTTAGCCCTGGCAGGGTCTCCATCCCATTGAGGCCTGTTGTGTTCTGGAGGGGGATAAAGCAGACCTGGCTCACCGGGCTGCCTGCACTAGGGGCTGGGCAAAAAGCAACATGCAAACCAGCAGTTGCTCCTGCCAGCCAGAAATGCAAAGGTTAAACTAGTTCTGTGGGCAGGTAAACCTTTGGCACAGAGCAAAAAGGATGGTGAGCAGGAAGAAAAGAATATTCTCATGTACATGGGGCAAAACAGCTTCCTCTTTGAGAAAAGGCTGTGCTGTAAAGGGACGGGAAACCAGGTTGTGGCATGAATTGTATTCGGGAGAGACCAGACACCACCCCCACCCCCCAAAAAAAACCCCAAACCCAACCCCAAAACAAAACTCCAGTACATACTCTGCAATATGGTCTCTCTTGTATTTGTCAGAAGGGAGATATTTGCTGATGGATTTATTTAGGATTTTTCAGAGTAGGCTTCCTCAAGGAAGGAGGGAGATGCTCCTTCCTTTGTGCATGTTTGAGAGAGATCCAGACAGTGCAGCCTGTAGCAGCAAGGGGAGACGACAACAGAAAGCTGGAAGCCTGCAGCTCTGATGGAGGAGCCGAGAGACAGCAGGGATGAGCCAAGAGCAGCTCCTTGGGTCTCAACCACTGCAAAGACCTGGGGAGCAGAGGGCCTGGAGCAGAGTCTGCTTCCCTCAAAGCCAGTGAAGGACTGACTGTGTTAGGCTGGTATTGGGGACCTTCTGCGAGGACTCCTCTGCAGGGACCCTGTGCGTAGGAGGAAGGTTGCGTACAACCTTTTTCCAGTTCTGTTTCCTGGTCACTTGAGTTTTCTTTGGTTTACGAGGTTAATTACCCTTGTTTGTTTGTTATAATAAATTGTGGCTTTTGTTGCTGTTTAAAAGCTGTTCAGTCTTCTCCAAGGAGTTCACTACATTAGAAGGTTGACATGGGTTCACCTCAGAGCTTTGGCTGATCCTTAGTTGGTCAGATATCCTGCCTCTGAGCATATCAAATCCCTCTCCCCTTCTGGCAGATAGTAGGGAGGAAGGTGTGGGAACAGGAAATTTGGTACGGCAAATGGACAGTGGTGTAAGAAAAAGAATTAGGTAGGTCATGAGGGGGAAAAAAGCATAGCAATAAAATTAGAGACAAGCTAATTAGGGAAGCTGGAAAGTGGGGAGAGAACATGTTGGAAGTGATGGAGAAAGAAGTAAAGAGAGAATAATAGAAATGGAAGAGAAAAAAAGTAGGTGACTAACTGAATATCCAGAAAATAATCCCCTGGATATTCCCTCTCCTCGATTAGTTGATAATGGAAAATATTGTCTTTAGTCTTCCTCTCGTCTGAGGGCATCACTCACCTATAGCATACGTATCGGAGAAGCACTGTAGGGTTTACATGATGGAGGACTATGTTTTGTGGTGTTTTGTTTTTTTTTTAAAGGAGAATAAGTTTAGAGTTTTATTCACTCATATTTGGGAAAACATAATTTGAACTTTAAATAGTTTGAGGTATATCACCTCAAATGTGACTTAGGTGGTTTTTAAGTTATTTTGTTGGTTTCTTTTATAGTGGATAGTGTATGTTCAAATGATTTATCTTTGATCTCTATTTGATTTCTTCTTTTTGCAGAATTTATAAAGTAGACTTTTAATCTGTTCATTAAGTGTTAACTTTTTCCCTTTGCCTAAGGCGCTCTTATGAAATTGTATAGAATAGGTGGTTTATTTCAGACAAAATACTAGTAAAAATATAGAAGTTAAGCTTTTTATTTTTTTACCTTGTTGTCAAATCCCTAAATATTTAGTGCAAGTTCCTAGTTAAGAATACAGCTTTTGTCCAATTTCTTTAGAATCTGGGCATCTTAGTACATCTTGAGAAGTTGAGGCTTAAGTTACTTTGTTTAAACTTCAAAAACTAAAAGTAGGACAGTTTTTTCTTTCATTACTCACTGCAAAATCAAGTCAGGTGCAGCCACACCGGCTGCAAAACCGTGCCACAGTCTTCTCTTTGATTTTTCTCATCTGTGACAGATTTCTGGTACAAAGGATCAAAAGTCAGACATGCCCTTTGAAAAATGAGAAAATTCAGAGTTGTAAAAGTAACATGAGAGTTAAAGATGACTGACTTTTTAATTTAATAGTTAGCATTTCCTTAATTTTCTTTTTTCCCCTTTTCCCCCCCATTTAAATATATCAAAACATTGAAGTACAAAGAGAATTTGGGATGAAAGATTAAAGATGACTCAGCCTCCATCAATGTCTGCCCTGTTTTTCTTCTTATTAAAAAAAAAAAAAAAAAAATCTCTTACCATATTGTAGGCACTAAAACATAGATTCTACCCACCAGAAATAATGAGATGTTTCAACCCTGTAGACTTTTGCTTGATGTTGGAAAATGGCACTTTTTTAATGTTTAGGGAGCATAACACTTCGAACAATTTCACACTTCAGAAGTGACAAGCCTACATGACTGTATTATGTGGTATTATACTTTGGTCCACCATATATTGAAATATCATCTGCAAAGTACCATACAAGACTTTTTCTTAACATGTTACGTTCCACTGTACCATAAAACCCCTGAACTAGATTAAATCCAGCAGGTCCCTAGCAAACTTCAATTAATGTCAGGGAAGAGTCTCCAACTAAATGTAACAACCCTTCAAATGCTGATGGCTTCGTTTTCTAAAGGTCCTGAAATGAGAGCGCACCCCATCCCAGGCAGAGCCTTTCGTGGCATTGGAGCCTTCATTTGCGTTCTCTTGGCTTCCAGAAGGCCAGTATCTGAATTTGCATCTCTTCCTGGGGCTCAGTAGTTGAAGGCTATGAAGATGTATGGTTTCACTTTAAAAGAGTGTGCTTCCATATAGATGTTGTTACGTATATGCTGTTTCCAGAAGTAGGTGAATCTTAAGGTCAAAGAGTTGTATGTAAGATAAAATAGGTGACTAAAAAAAGGGTCACTTACTGTTCTTCCATCTACTATTACCAGCGTTAAACGCCTGCTGATAACCTTGTTAAAACCAGTCTCCTGGCTGAAATGCGAGAGAAGTATAAAAATCCATTAAGCTGTTTAAAATTTACTAGAATAATACTTGCCAGGTATGAAGCACCTTCCCCTTGAGGACTGGACCTAGTACTGTCTAAACTTGATCATAGTAATCTCACAAATACTATATCATGGTAGGGTATCGTTTCTCACAGATAAGGTTGCTGAGACGCAGACAAATAACATGCCCTCAAGTAATACAAGACCTAGAAATAAAACACAGCCTTTATTTATTATAAAGAAATTAGGGAGTAAATTGCAAATGACTGTTTGCCTCTCCCTAAGACTGCTACTGCCTAGCAACGATTGCCAGATAGGATAAACATCATTAACTAAAAGACATTAGGAGTGCTGATGTGCAGTCTTGAGGTGTCTCCGTACTATTTTAAAATATTATCTGGCTTTGCATTTTGGGTCTAAGAGTAGTCCCAGCCTTGCCCATGGTGTGCGTATGCATGCATGTGCACACTTGTATGCATATAATGGAATTTGTATTGCAGTGATGCTATAATTATGTATAGTAGGGAAATGCTTCTGCAGCCAAAATAAAAATTACAAATCTTGCACACTACATGCAGAAGCTTCTCAGGAAATCATTCAAGCTCACTCTTCCTGTCAGGCTGGGGAATATGCCTCTTAATTTCCCCTGACAGAAAACATACCACCTTATCAGCAGCCCTAAAAAATGACGAAACATCCCCGCTGAAAAAGACGGACTGCCAAACGCTTTCACTGCTGCTGCAGCCAGGGGGACAGGGAGAGGAGGGGCGTGCTTCAGAAATTTCAGGAAAGTAGAATAATTTGCCTTGCTACCTGTAGAGTCCTACTGTTATGCCTTGCAAAACGTTCATCTCATAGTTAAGAGGTGACCCTTGAACAATTAAGTTGAGCCAGAGGGTACACGGCCATTTAATTCTAAAAGAATAATTTCTACTCCTGAATCTGGATAGTGTGAAATTCTCTTACAGTGTTTGAGCCAAGGCAAACATCTCGCTGCAAAATATACACCTGCAGATCTCTTACGTATTTAAGTGACAACAAACGCGGCTCAGTCACATACTGTGCACACAGCACAGTATGTGTGCACCTGTAGCAGTGGTAATCTCATCTGAAGTTACTGTGCGGTTTCTTAAAGGCGTTGTAGCACTACTAATAACAAAATTTGAATTTATTGAAATATTTGCTACTGCAGTTTGGCTTAAATGAGTAAGGTATTTTAAATAAACCTCAAAATTCTCTTGAATCGCTGCATTTCTGAATAGCACGTAATTACATTTAGAGGCTGTATGTCAAATGGTACATCAGGACAGAAGATCTTTATAGACAATTATCGTTAACATTTATTATTACTTCAGTATATTTGTATTGCTGGGCTGTTTTTCTTTTCTTTTTATAAACCAAAATTATGACAAGATGAGAACATTTTATCATCACTCTGCGTATTTGTGGAACTCTTGCACCAACATATTTTTCCCCACACTAAAGGAGTAACTTTGTAAGTCAGAGTGACAGAGATCAATGACGTGTGTGTATGTGTGTGTATATATATATGTAAGCACACTACCTCTAGTAAATATACTAATATTTTATTTTTATATAAATATACTACAATGGACCAGCTTCCTATTACAGTGAAATTACACAGTCGCATAGAGGACTGCATAATTCACATTGCTGCATGAATGGTTCTAGTTCTCATGCTGCGAAGATAATTTTCAAGCTGCGAACTGGGTGGAAATTGGTGCTGTCATGTCTGCATTAAGTGTTTGGACAGCCTGAAACTCAAGCCTGGAGAGTTTTGAACATCTCTTTTTTCATTTTGGTGGGGATTAGACTCTTGGCACGTAGTGGAGTAGAGCGCTTTGGAATAATTCAGGCTTTCCAAGAGTTGCTGAAATGATGGTGAAATCTATGGCTGGAGGTTTTTCTGTCATATATAGCTGGGTGGTCATCCGTTGTGTGACAGAAATGGTCTCCATTTTTTATTTGTGAGATGGACATCTGCCAATCATTTGGCTAAAAGAGGAGCCAGAGGGCCCCTGGGAAAGAGTGGGACACAGAAGTGTTCCAGCAGGCCTGAGGTGGTGCGCCTTCTGCATCCAGCCCCGTAGAGATGGTGACTGCAGTAGATGATCAGTCCTTTGTAACGTATCCTCTGCAGGATGGAAAATCCTTCCAAGTTACATATGTGTATGTATAGGTATATTCTGTACACGCATATGTGTATTACAAACGTAAGTAATGTATGTGTGTGTGCCAAGTATAGTTCGGCACATTGGTGTTCTGATCTGGATGGAGGTTTTTATTATATATAGTTCTATAAGTCCAAAGTATTCAGATCCAGGTCTTGACCAGCAATGAAATTATGATTTTTCATTTAGGTACATGTTGTGACTTTGAACATTTCAGAGCCAAGTTTACTGGCTGAGGCCTTTCTCTTGCGTATTAAATTCATGACTGTAATAATGGACTTTCATTGGCTTGGTTTCAAAGATTTGTGCATCGTACTGATTTGGGAGTTAAGAAATGTTAAAACTATGTGAGTAGCTACTTCGGTTTGAATGAGTTTATCAAAATTTACTGGCTTTAGAAAATGCAACTGTTTTTCTTCTAAGATGTATCCAGAAAGCTAACAGATTAGGAAAACAACTTGCCCATCCCAAAGTTTAGTAGAATCAGTCCCCAAATGCCTGTTAAAATCAAACTTAATTTAGATAAAGAAATCATTCCTGATTTTAGCTGTAATACCTTGCTTTGACTCTACAGAGTATGGCTGAGGACGTTGTAGCAGTAGGGGTTTTTTTATTGGTGCAAATTGTTTTTTAACAGACACGGGTTTAAAATTCTATAATGAAAGTGTTTATTAGCAAATAAATATAAAAACAATCGTCCTAGGGCCAGGAGGGGATTGCGGTGGTAGTTGTTTCACCTTGCTTATTTCTGGCAGTGACGTGATGCAGTACTATTTAATAACACATAATTTCTGCAGGGGTGGGATTCTGAAGTCCTTGAAAATATTAGCACTTATAATCCTGTATAGGTTAAGGCGTGAGTAATGCAGTTGAATATAAGTCCCAAGGACATAATTATAGAATACTGTTTGGTTGTGTACTGCTTGTCCTGCCAACATGAAGAAGCAGGCACACCGAGAAGAATATGGTTGGAGAAATTTGAGGAATATAATTGGGGCGTGCTGGCGAGACTGATGCAGAGCAGACATCTCTTCCATCTCCTCTGGTGCCCCACAACACTTTATATCTCTCATTTGAAGATGTCTAGGCATTTCTTTAAAATACAGAGAAATTCTGCAATACAAATAATTTATTTCCATTCTCTCATTCAACCCCAACTTGGATAATTTTAAAGATGCTTACATTCAATGTTAGTAATGAAGCTCCTCACTTAATTCAGCATATCGCTGCTCCTCGTAACCAGCCATAAATTCTCTACAGTCCTGTATGTGCTGATGATACTAGAAAATGATGCATCTTGTTTATTAGTTCAATATCATCAAATAGCCGGGGGAATTCACGCAGGAGGCATTTTTACACAGTGCTTTTGCCTGCAAAACAACTCCAGCAACGCCAATGGGAGGTTGCATATTTCGTGCCATACAGTGAGAGCTAGGAAGAAATGGGCTTTGATGTGCCTTCAAGTGCAAGCACAAACTATGTGGAGAGGACTTGCTTTCTTGTGCATCGTTCCCAGCAGCAGTGGCTCAGCAGACCAAGTTCATTGGTATTTGTTACCAACTCTTGAGTCTTTTGTGTGTTTTCCAGATATAGCTGGCTGGAATTTGTTCAAGCATTTTATTTGTTGGTGTACAAGAAAGGAAGACGGTTCCCTCGCTCTTTCCCTTACCAATGTAGCTTGCCGCAGTTCCTACAGGAACTTCCAGCGTGGACACACGCTTGAATGTGATTGAGCTACAGCTGAGTTACAGCTCAAGTCCCACTTCCCATCATCTTAGCTGCCATCACAGCACAGGTGCAAGCTCTTAGCCTGTCCCCGCTGTGAAGGAGAAGTCATAGTTCAAGGCACAACGAAAGGTCTCTCAGGTCTGGCTCAGGTGTCAGCTGGAGTCCAGCAATGCCATCTTCCACAGCATAGCTTCAGTGGTAGTTCTTAGATCCAATGATCTTACGTTTATGATACAACATAAGAAAAGACAAACGAATAAATTACACGACAGTACGGTTGGAGACCACAGTTTTTAAGAGACTGGATGCAATCTTTTAAGATACACAGAATTCCTGAAGAGCTCTTTCTTGCTTAGTTGGTGCTATCATATCAGGTTTGGTTTGCAACTTTGTAATCTTTATGTGGGCAAACAGTGGCAGTCAAATTCCTGAATTTGCTTTCTGTTGCTCATTTACGACAAAATGCATTGTTGTCTTAGCAGTACTACAGACCAGATTGTAATAACGTCAGTAGAAATGTGTAATGTGATATTTGCTAATAGCCTATAGTGTAGCTCATGAATATTTGGCATTTTCTTCTTCCCAGTTGCTTCATAGTTTAAAGAGAATTTGCTCATTTGGGCTTGTCACTTCTGATGCCGATTCATCCTTTAATGTCTTCCAGCTTGCCACTTTAGAATTCCCTCCAAAGAAGCTCTTTGGAAACAAGGATGAACGAGTGATTGCAGAACGACGGAGTCACTTAGAGGTAATGCCAACTTTTTAACAGGCTTCTGCAGTGTATTTAGGTGGAGTACTCTCTGCTTGACCAACAGCAACCATTCCCATATGGTCAAAGTTAAATAGCCTGCTTGTAAGTATGAAGTTACTTGCTGCCTCATTTAACACAGGAGATGGCAGCAGTAGATTGCAAAGTAATGAAACATGCCTTAAAAAAAAAATTAATCCTAGTCTAGGAAAAAAAGCATCTCTTTAGAGATATTCATAGGAGGTCCATTTATTTAAGGGGGAAAGGTTGTGGGTGAGGTAAGTGTTCAATGTAGACAGATGGTCTCCGTGCAAGACCAGATTAAAAAAAATATTGCTACTTTAAATGCAATTTTTTAGCTGAAAATTTACTATTTTATCATAGTTACTGTATCCAAATATCTCATGACAGAAGGAAAGCAATATTTAGGCATCTTTGAGCTTTATTTTGTAACCCAGCTTTCTGAATGTATTTTTTTCTTTCAATTAGTTTTAAAAACTAATTTTATTGTGGACAGGGTTACTGAGTTTGAGGGTTGGGTTTTTTGCTTTTTCTGCAGTGCCGTGTCGATGGCATAATTTTGACTCCTATCACACATTAAGTCTTTATATTTCAATGTTAATGCATGTGTTATTGCAGCCCAGGGGCAGGAGGTGGGGTTCTGGGAAAGAAGAAGAGGCGTGAACAAAGACTAAACCATACACCCCGCAACTATATTGTAGCCCCATGGGGATTACCTGATCATGCAAGTCATTAAGAATTATATTCTTTGTAGAGCTAAAGTAACATTAAATAGAGCTTTAGAGAAATTAATATTGAAGTAGATTGTTTCCAACTGGAATCTTTTCTTGTGTGTTTTGAATTTTTTCTACGTACTTCACCTTTTCTTTGATCTACAAACAAAACACCCTCCCACTGATTTTTGATGTGAGGCTGTCTTACATGTAGCACAAAATGTAATCTGTTTTTTGTTTCATGTCCTCTATAGAGGGCATAAAGGCAAGGCCACATTACAGTCTAGTACTCAGTTTGCATATTTTTGTACCAGTGACTTGCATGATCAGGTAATCCCCATGTGGCTACAATATAGTTGCGGGATGTATGGTTTAGTCTTTGTTCACGCCTCTTCTTCTTTCCCAAAACCCCACCTCCTGCCCCTGGGCTGCAGTAACACATGCATTAACTAATCCCTTAATCTTTCTGACCTTTCATTGATTTACTAACAGATTTTATTGTAACGTTTCTAAATGTTAAAACTGCTGGGTGATCATGGTCATATAGTACTTATAGCTCTCTATATAGCTGCTTTTTAGCTTAATTTAGTTGAAATAGATACAATTTAATTTTAAGTCATTAAAACTTACTACCTATATATTTTGCAAACTTAATAATAATATATGACCACTGTTCACATGAATATGTTTTGCCGTATGCCAGATAGTACACTTGGTCATGCCACTCAATAATCCTGACAAATTATTCAGTTTTGGAGAAACTGAAGATCCCCCCCTGACTAAGGGAAAGTTAGATAAAGAGGACAAGGAGCCAAGCAAATGTTACCATCCTTGCTGTGAGGAATCTGATGCAACAAGCTGGTCAAAACGCCCTTATGTCTGGATCTCTAATCGTGGTATTTTCACTATATATTTTGCAGCGGTTTGCTCTGGCTTTGCCAACAGATGGAGAGTTTCAGCTAACATAGCTGCGGCCTCCTTGGTGAAGAGTGGGAGATACACCTAAGTAGTGATGGTTTCCAAAGTCACGTAACGCTTTGAAGGCTCAAAGCACATCTTGAGTTATGCTGGGAAAGTATTTGGCTGGCAGAGAAAGTGTGATAGTGGAAGATGGCAGAGGCGCCACTTCTATTTAAAATACTGGCTGTTACTGCCTTGTGGCTTTCAATCTGGTATGAACCTTGCACACTTCAGTGGGCTAACTGGAAAGTAGTAAATGGATGGATTGCCTCTAAGGGATGTGGTTTCTTGGCCTTTTGACCATAGTGCATTTCTCACGTGGAAATTCGATCAGGTAAAAGGTGAGGGCATTAGACCTTGGTAACAAGCAGAAACATGGCTTGTATTCAGCTGGCTTTCATACCTGATCCTGTACCTTGATGTGCTGAAAACCCTTTGCAATCTCTTTCAAGCCTCACAGGTGATGTGTTGTTATAGCTGTAGTATGGTATAAAAGCTTATTTGATTGTTCCACATGGTTAGTCAACAGCTAATGAGCTAATACAGCATTTTTAGAAAAAGCAAAGCACAACTTCCAGGCCAACAAAAATGTATATTCTTATCCAACATCTGAGCTGATTTTGTAGACTAAAAATAGGTGACAGCCTGACAAATATCAGTCTGATAAGTGTTCTGAACAAATATTCTGTATTGTAGGATCATTAGTAGAGCTGTGTTGTGGTTTAACCCCAGCCAGCAACTGAGCACCACACAACTGCTCGCTCACTCCCCCCCCGGTGGGATGGGGGAGAGAATCGGAAGGGTAAAAGTGAGAAAACTGGTGGGTTGCGATAAAGACAGTTCAACAGGTAAAGCAAAAGCCACGCACGCAAGCAGAGCAAAACAAGGAATTCATTCACTGCTTCCCATGGGCAGGCAGGTGTTCAGCCATCTCCAGGAAAGCAGGGCTCCATCATGTGTAATGCTTACTTGGGAAGACAAACACCATCACTCCGAACATCTCACCCCCCTTCCTTCTTCTTCCCCCAGCTTTATATGCTGAGCATGATGTCATATGGTGTGGGATATCCCTTTGGGCAGTTGGGGTCAGCTGTCCCGGCTGTGTCCCCTCCCAACTGCTTGTGCACCCCCAGCCTCCTCGCTGGTGGGGTGGGGTGAGAAGCAGGAAAGGCCTTGACTCTGTGTCAGCACTGCTCAGCAGTAACAAAAACACCCCTGTATTATCAACACTGTTTTCAGCACAAATCCAAAACATAGCCCCATGCTAGATACTATGGAGAAAATTACCTGTATCCCAGCCAAAACCAGCACAAGCTGTCATCCTGGTGGTGGATGACAAAGAAATTACTCTGCTCTTCCAATTTTTACATTAGATGTTTATACATCTTGAGAATAGGCTGTGACTTCATGTTGTTTTTCTTGAACTTTTTGGATTGAAATGGGATATTACAGCTTTGGCTAGTCCAGTGCTTTCCACAGGTCATCTCTGAGCAATAGCAGTTTCTTTCTTTAATTTACATTTTTTTTCTTTAAGTATGCGCATAACAAATGAACATTCAAACTCCAGTGTACACCTGTGTGAGGGATAAGACAACTTAAGCTGCCATATCAGCCAAACAGCCTGACTAGAGTATTTGCTGGAATTAGCAGTTGGTTACTGAAATGTCCTTGCAGGCTCTTTTTCTTTACATCAAAACTAAATTTGCAGCTCTCAGTCTGATCTGGGAAAATGAAGCAGATAGTCTGGGAGTTATTGTAGGAGCAAAACTACTCTTCCAATTAACTAAGCGTACAGCAGTCAGAGGGCTGGTTCTAGTGCAGATATCTAAACTGTTATTTTATTTGACTCGCTTTGGCTTTAGTTAGGGAAATTTTCCTTGCGTCTAATTATAAAAAGACTTGTCCAAAACATCTTTTGCGGGACGGTTTAGGAAGAGTTTGGTTTTTACTACACATCACCCCTCGTGTTCTTGCCACAGTAGGAGAAGTGCTGAGGGCAGCAGGGGGGTTTGTGGTACTTTTCAAGGCAACTAGAATAAGGGGGGCTGGCTGTAGGGTTTGCTTTGTGTTAAGATTGTCATGTAGAGTTACCTTATTTCAGCTTGAGATTAGAAGTGGGTATATTTCATCATAATGGAGATGAAATTATTTGGGGTAAAAGACTCCAGAGAGCCCCAAATTATGAGGAATGAGATTTAAAAATCACAATAAATGCAAAGTTTATGTAAAACATGAAGTTCCTTTATTTATCCTAGCTGGTACAGATGCTTAATAACGAGAAGCTTCACAATACATTGTTGGTAGGAAAGCACATTATGTGTACATTTTTGTGTGAAACAAACCTGAGGAGAAGTCTTTGATCTCTAGTGTGATACATAGTTGCAATGTAAACACTTTTGCTTTGGTGTTTGTTGGTATAATATAAAGTCCTTTGACCAATATCTTACATTTCCATTGAGGTTTGGAAAAATAACATGCAAGTTTGCACAAAGGTGTTGCCTATACATCTTAAGAGAAAACACCTAAATTGTATTTAAAATTACCTATCCGAAATGCCCTATTGCAATCTATTAATTTAGTATTTCATCAGGGACGTATTGCAGGGCAAAACTCTAAATTAATTGTTCCGCAGTCTGAAGACTGTAATTTTGCTTCAGAGCCAGCCTTGCTTGATTAAATCCGCCTTAAATGAAACAGCCAAGAATTCTTTTGATTAAAGTTAATGAATAGAAGTTAGTGTGTATCTATCCTTTCATGCAATTAGAAATCAGTAGATAAGAGTATAGGATCCTTTTTTTAAATGAAAATTCCTTTTTAAATTTTTTTAAGCAAAACCTTTGTAAAGGAAACGCATGTCACAAGAGATATGTGATTCAGTGAATGTATATGTTCCTGTTTTAACAGGAATATCTGTTATATAAAATACATAAAATATATAAAAGATAATAATATCTTTTATTCCTTGGTGACTTGCTAGATCTGTGGATGACAGTAAAAAGAAGTTTTCCTGAAATCCCAGCTTCTTTGGATACTGCATTTCTGTATCATATCATTCCCCTTGTTATTTTTCTTCTCCTGGACTCACTTTTTTGTAGTAATGAAGATTATTATTAGCCTCATTTTCCCATTGCGCAGCCAGAAAAACTGGGCAGGAGTAAGTGTCTAAGCTGACATAGCAGATTGAGTCGTGTTTCTTGACTCCTTGGTCACAAGCCTTGCAGCCATGGACCCACTAGGCTTTCTTTTCTACTCTTGCTGTCACCAGAATGCTTAGGAAAAAAACAGTTGTTATGCTGACAAAAATCCCAACAGGTTGTTGCTTAAAGGAACACAAAAACTCCCCCAGGCCTCAGCCTGTCTCCTTGTCTCTGTTCCCTGTTCCCACTGCTGCGTTTCCTCGGGTTTGTTTGTGGACAGCAAAGGGGACCGAGCAAAATCCCCGATCAGGGATGCTCCGACAGACAGCTCAATGGTCGGAGTCGTGTGTTCCCTTTTGCTGCCACTTACAGAGCTCAAGGAATGAAAGAAAGTCGACCTGTAACAGTATGGTAAAGTGAGCCTACTTCAGGTTTTGCAGGAGCACATACATCTTCCTTGCATTCTCTGCTGCTCTTTTTTCTTGGTACTTTGAACCTCTTTAGAAGGTAGACACGCTCAATTTATTTAAAATTAATAATACAATTGTCCTTAACCTCCTCACTTCTTGATGTCATCTGATGAGGTTTTCAATGATAGGTGTTAATGCAAGAGGCAGAAATAAATCTTGTATGAACTGCATAATTCAGTTTTGCTCTCGAATCTGTAGAACTGGCTGGGGAAAGCATTGTAGGCACTGAACTGACTGAAATATTGCTGTTACCTACAGTCAAAATTAAGCTTCCAAAATAAGATTCTTTAACTCTGAAGCCAAATACTTTGTTTTGTTTTTAGTTTGTATTCTCACTTGAGTTTCCTTGCAAGTGATAATTTCTAAGGGGTTTTTCTGTAGAGGGCTCTCAAGCTAGCCACTCCAACTTTCCCCTTTAAAAGTGAGATTCTTCTGGTTTTATATGGCTCCAAGAATCTGGTTCTTAAGGAAAACATGAAATAATGGAAATAGCACCTTTCCTTGAACTCATTCTTGTTATTTAAATGTATTATTAGTTTTAGAATTAACACCTCAGTGACAACCAGCAAAAGAAATGTGAGGAAAAAAAATCTCCAAATATTTGTCGACAGATTTGGGCAAACGGAATGTTTGAGTCTGAGACCTCATTTCTTGAGGTTTTCCTTCATGAGGGCAGAAACATTTTAGTAAGATTTTTAGATGATTCATCATCTGAATATTCAGTATGGACTTCATGAGTACAGCCCACTGGCCTTTCACAGCCCCATCCCTTAATCTATTTAACTGAGACAACCTGCTTCATGCGAGTTACAGGTGAATTGATGTTTCTGTTGCAAAAAAACCTGTCAAGTGGGGTCAGAGTTACCATTTCTGTGTGATTTTTCCTGACTCTGACACCAGTCACAACGACCTTTCAAAGCTACTGAATATGTGTCAGTTCAAAGTGATTATTAAAAGCAAATTATTAAACTCCAGTGTCGGCTTACAACAACATCCCTAATACCAGAGCTTTTTAAGAAGAGCTTTAAAGCCAGCTGCTCACCAGCCTGACTCGTGCATATTGAATGTTTGCCTCTGACAGTGTGGTTGTAAATACTGTTCCTAGAAGCATCTCAATGAGGAGGACTTCAGAAAGCATTCGGAATACATTTGATAATCATTGAAACATAAAAGGAAGCTTTTTCTTTTGCTACAGACATGAATGCACACCAGATATGACTGCTAGCGCAAAAGCAGACCGATGCAAATGTCAGTGTTTGATAATCCTGGAGAAGATTGTTTCATACCCATAGTCTGAACTACAGAATGCAGCATCTTGGAGTGATGGTTTTAATTTCCCACTGGAGGAACAGGGATGTCATGGGAGCACAGGAGGAAAGAGCATAGATGCATCCACAAAGACAAGAGAAGAGTGTGTGTGGTTGGGCCATATTGTGAATATCAATTATATGAAATCCATGTTACGGATCATTTTCCAGATGAGGTATAGTTAGTCTGCACCAAGTGCCTTTCCTAACCTCTGGTAACCGTTTAAAAAAATTTAAGAACAAAAATAACTGCTTTTCAGCAACAACACTAAAGTCTTGCCTTGCCTGCAGACAGTAAGGCTTTGCAGTTAGCCATCTGAGAGCAATTTCACATGTCAGGTTCTC
Source organism: Aptenodytes patagonicus (assembly GCF_965638725.1). NCBI lineage: Eukaryota > Metazoa > Chordata > Aves > Sphenisciformes > Spheniscidae > Aptenodytes > Aptenodytes patagonicus. The sequence goes on from NC_134951.1 coordinate 123,372,217, forward strand.
ATCCTTCTGTGCATCATCAGGGCTGCCCAAGGCACCTGGCTTTTCTTCTTTGAAGCGGCAGCCCTCAAAGAGGAGTTGTAGCAGCTCTCAGCAGTGAAGCATTTCATCTTTTTTTGGGTGGTGCTGCTTCCCATGTGAGGCATGTTGGCTTCAAAAAGTGAATAAATAAAATTAATTTTACTTACTGATTTCAGTCACTAGATACAAATAAGTTGGAATTAAAACTTTGCGTACGTCAGCAGTTGATCCTGTACCAATAAAATGTTACTTCGATTAAATACTGTAGACTTTCAGCCAGGCCCACAGCAAATGCAAGACATTATTCTTATAATAGCAATAGAAGAGAAAGATGGTAGTTTAGAAGGAGTGAAAGCCTGGGGTTATTTTCTGGACGAGTTAATTTTAAGCTCTGGTCCAACAGGCTACTGGGTGCAAAAGGAACAGTGAACGTAAGCAGCCCCTTGGTCTTATTTGCTTAAAGTCAGTGCCTTATTCAAGATCAGGTCTGAAACTCTGTTTTGCAGAGTTTGCTAGAGGTAACTTTACATAATATACATACCCCTTTACAATAACTTTGGTGTTTTTTTCTTTCTTTAGATGTATAACTTTAGATCCCTACCTCAAAAACTGGATCTTTTGTGATAAAATGTTTATCTCCATTACAACCAAAGAATTAACTAGGATGTGCAATTCAGAGACCTTTTTTCTTTCCTTTTTAGAGATTTCAGTGTATCGGAAAATAAGGAGGTATGTTTATCATAATTTGGTAAGTTCAGAATATGTGCCAGCATATAGTTTGAACTCTAGTTTAGCTCCACATCATAATGTGTTTTGCCGCCAGTTCAGAATAAATTTCCCAACATCCTCCTACAAATCAAGTTTTGAAGTTGTGTACCTTTATCCGTCTCCAATAATGGCTCTCCGCATTCAGATGTCAGCAGATGAATAAAGGGAGCGCTCGACCAAGGACACTGGGTTGAACTCGGTGCTATCCCTTTTCAAAGCAAGCATATCAGTCATCCTCCAGCATCTGATTTCACCAGTGGAAGTAGAGGGTGATGCATGTCAAGTGCTTTGGTAGCTGTTTGCCAAGGCCACTCCAGTAGACGACACAGTCGCTGCCGGCCCAGGGATGCGTGGTAAATTCAATCCTGTTGTTGTTCTTTCTGAATAGATTTTGACAGGACTTATTTTGACTTGTGCTCCAGAGAAAAAAATTGGTTTCCTTCCCTAGTCAGGTTTGTTTTGATCTTTTTTAATATGGCCGTTCACTTCCAAAAGAAGACTCACACTGATAGAGCACCTGTAAATCATAGCCCTTGCTGCCTTCCCCCCCCCCCCCCCCCCCCCCCCGCCAGCCTACAATTCAGTTTTCATTGGAGCTAGTTAAAGCCAGCGAATATAAGCTTTTAGCATGCAGGCGCTGTAAGAAATATTAAGTCCTGTGGATTTTAAATGAATTTCAGGCACAATAAGATTGTAATTTGGGATGTAGACTGACTTCAGAAGTTAATTCAATTGATGCGGCATAATAGTAATTCAACGTAATGTGCTCATGCCATTAGACTTGCACAGAAAAACGCTCTAAATAGCTATAATGAATAGTTTGGATTTTGAAAACCTAGGAGAGCAATTTCACCTTGAATCATAACTGGCATTTCTCAGAATGCTTGTACATTATGAAAATTCAAAAAGGTGTATGAATTCAAGTAAATTTCAGTACCACCCTGGGTAAAATTAAATTTTAGTGGCACTCAAACACTTCTGGAGATGTAGTGGTAAAATCTGCTTTCACCTGTATAGCTGTGGAGGAAACTAACCCTGATTCAAGGAATCTGCATTATGCTCTGCATGAAAACATAGGGGGAGTTTCCCAGGGGGCTAAAAATGTATGTTCTGGGCTTTTTTAATGGAATTTAGCTGCTTAAAGAGCTTGATTCTTACCCACTTGGTTCCAAAGTAATTTAGATACCTCTAAACATGCCCAAAGGAGTGGTGTGTATGGTATTGCTGCTTCTCTCTCTGCTTTGGGTTAAGTCCACCACCAACACAGACTGCTGCAGTGTTAGTGCCACTGCAGTGGCAAGAACACAAGTCTCCATAGTTCAGTTTTGTAGCTCCAACAAAAGCAAAGGCTAAATTCTTTGCTATCAAAGTAAAATTCTGTTTTTATAGATCCAGCATTTACAGCCATGTTAACATTTGGGAGCTATATAGGTAAATTTGTTTGCTAACAAAAGAGCTACATTACATTTTTGGTAGGAGCTTTCAATCTCATCTCCTCCTATCTAGCTCCTTGGCAAACAAGTTCAGTCTAACAAGTTAAGAGTTTACGTGTGTATCACAGTCAAATTAGCAAGATATTTGCTAGTATATTAAAAAAAAAAAAACAACCAACCTAGCATAATTTGCCATACTCATATTATTTGTGCTAAGGGAAACCCGTAAATCCTGGTTTCTTAGGAAAGTGTTGCCACTGTGCCAGCCTGTGGCACAGGCAGCTGGACCCTGCAGCAAACGCTCTGCTCCCCCCAAAGCTGTGCCTGGCTGCTGCATCCCTAGCCGTACTGGTTCCCGCAGTGTGCCAGGCTTGCTTTCCTCCGTTGGTAAGAGGACGTTCGTGCAGGCAAAGTCTGCCAGTAAGACAGCTGGAAGTTTAACATAGGTGTGCTTCAGAAGAGCTGGCGATGTGCGTTATGCTGTGGAATTATATGTAGAATCTATATGTAGAATTTGTTTTGGATGGAAATCGTTGGTGCGTGGGGTGGAGTTGTACGCAGAGGTGTAAGACATGCAAACACAGGGTAAGGTGATACTAATTGGGGAGTTCTTGATTTATTTATTTATTTTAACTTTTTTCTTTCCAGTGACTACTAGGCATTATCTGTAAACAGCCTTGCTTCTGATTAGGCCTAATCAAAGTGAACAGGAAGGGTTTGATTAAAATGAGTCAATCCTTTCTTCTTGGCTTGTGTAATGTTAAGCCAGTTAATCCAGCCCTGAGCCTAATTAATGTCTGCCAATCTGAAGCAAATACCCCCCCCCCCCCCTTAATATTATGACTAACGTGGTGGTGAGTTGTCATTTTCAAACGTGTGAATCTGTCTTTATTCTCTTGAAAAATCTCTCTGTGCTCACACAAGTCGCGTGTGACTAGAGCAAGGTCTCTGGTACCTATGGGATAGATACGTTCTGGAGGCGCTTGTTACCTCTGCCTCCTCAAGGAAGCTTTGCACAACTTTGACAGTGTCTAATACTGTAGTTTTTGTCAGGAGAATGCAGCCATTCCTGGTCTTCCTGCAAAAGATATCGGCCCAGGTGATCATGTCATAGTTTTAGAAGCTTTCTCTGCAAATTTTTTACAGAAATAAGATCCTTTCAGGCACCAGGTAGTCTCCCAGGCAGTAAGTCTGGGAGTAAGTAAGATTTCTCATTGCTGTGAAATCACAGCTGCACGTAATGACCTAAGGGTGTGTGCAGGAGATAAATGTGTACGGATCCAGAGATGACATTAGGTACTTCCTGAAGGGCCTGAAATATCACTTGAGGTATTGAATATCACATGCTGTTCTGCTCACATATTTTACTCAGAACTGCTTTATGATATCTTGCAATATATTTTGAGGTGTTGGGGAAAAGAATTGAAGCCTCATGTTTTCTTTATTAAAAAAAAAAAAAAAAGAAACCCCACAGAAGACCAAAATGTTTCTGAGCTAGTTATATCTGGTGAACAGAGAGTTGATCCTAATCTTGAATGGCTGGAGGTGAAGATATTAGTCATAGTCTGTGTACGGTCCCCCATCCTTTCGAGCTGCTGTACTCCAAAGCCATGCCACCTCGTATTTTGTATTCTTGCTATCTGCCAATTCTTTCCCTGCTTGCTCAAATTTAATAAATCCAGAAATGGATCTGAAACTACTTTTAGAGAGCTATCAGAGCATTATGCTGGCAGTTACTCACTCCTAATTAGCCAGTTTAGCCTCAGGTGGTCCCCAAGGGAAGGGAGATGGTTTTAGTGACAGGCACAGGGCAGAAGCTTAACTGTGGTGAACCAAATCGTGACATGGAGGGCTGAGCTATCCTTGCAGACAACAAGAGGAACCTGCTGGGACCACTACCTGGACAAAACACCTTGGTTTGGACAGCTTGAATACCTCTCGCTGTGTAATGTTGGGATATTTGGCATAAGAGAACCTGATCCCTTGGAACTCTCTTTATGAACATAAAGAAACTTCCTATGTTGTGGCTAACGGCTTTTCTTGTCCTCCACCCCTGACCCAGATAATCCAGTCCTGTGTAAAGTTTGAGATGTGGCGTGTGTCCCGGATGAGGCAGAGCTGGCTTAGCTTGCAGCCCTTTTCCTAAGGGTTCCTGTCTTCTGCGCTCTCCCAGTGGTATCGCAGACTGCAACCCCAGCTTACCTCCCCATACAGCATGTTAATTCCCTCTGACTTTGGCCAGTAAGTAAAAAACACAAGGAAGAAGCAGATCCAATGAGGTGTTTGAATCCTATTTTTCTCGGGAAGATGTACGATCTCTTCTCATCAGATTCTGTATGTAGCATCACCCCAGACAGGGCCCTTCGCCAGCCTGAAGTCTCTGTGGTACACCATCGCCTGTCAGTGCCATTTAAGCCGAGCTTTTTTTTTTGTCAGTAGAGACTGTAGTTAGTGACAATAGCTGGCATTTCTGCAGTGTTTTGTATTTGAAAAACCACCCTGGAAGTCATTTTTTTCTCTTCAAGACACCAATGGAAAGGTCCAAAATAGAGAAAGTTGGTTAATTTGGGAAAGGATCCCTGAATGTTCATTTTCCTTTGCATATGCCCAACAATTTCTTTCTAGGAGACAAAGGCAGGAGATGCACTCCCATTTCTGCATTACAGCAGGCTCCCTTTGCATGCGTTGTCTTCTAAGCAGATCCTTATTTCTGTGATCACAGATTGGAAGCAAAGCATGTTCCTGTCTGCTTGTTTTGGGCTAGAGTCTTCCTCAGGAAGATCTTACTTTGCAAATACCTAACTGCAGCATAATGTGGTTTTTCAGAGTCAGGGAATATGCTTCAGTCTGTCTCTTTTTTTGTAACCAGATTCCTGTCTTATAGAAAACAGCTGTTGATACCTGCGTATGCTTTGCTCTATGAATAATTCAAATCAAGATTTGATTTAAAGCTTGCAGCACTTAACACTAGTCACAGAATGATTATGTGATTGGTGCTGAGAGAAACTAGCATCTATATTAAAGGGAGAGAGGAGCCGATGCTAGAAGTTAGATGAGCAAGTTAATTAGTCCTGCCTCAGCCACTGATGACCTTCTGTGACCTTGTGGTAGAGCTTTTGACTGTCACATTGATGTGTAGGTGTTGAAAGGGTGGTATTGTTTCAAAGAAAAGAAGCTATTTCAAAAATCCCCAAAGCCTCGTAAGGTTTATCTTATTAAAGTTTGTGGTGCTTTCAGCTCTGTCAAATATTAGCAGGTGATATTTATAATGCTAATTGTGAAGTGTTATATTTAAAGAATTTAAAACGCTGACTTTTTTGAGGAAGCTGCTAGAAACAGCAGTAGGAGAGAGAAAGCTCAAAGTTTCTTCGCTTTCTGGAAGTACCAGAGTTGATGAGTTTTTAAACACACCAAAGTTTAATGAAAAAATCCAATTCTTGCTAAGCTCTGCTATTGGTCTCTGAGGCTGTCGCTGTTTGTAATGGATTATGAGAACAATGTCATTGAACTGAATTCCTCTGTAATATGCCACAATTGAAAGGATGATAAGAACACTTTCACATTCCAGAAAGCTTTTTGGTTGTAATAACTTTAATAACTTTAAATTAAGTTATGGATTTATATTAAAATGTATAAAATTATGAGGTCCCCACATCACGAAGTAGTGCAAAAATCATTAGAATGACTTTGCTGTGCTGATGGATTGAGCACGAGATGAACGCTGGCCTACTGCTAAAAAGGTGAACCCTATTAAAATCGGTTTTAATAAGCTTTTAAAATGGTTGCCATTTTGCTGTTCACGTAATTAAAAGGGAGGGAAAACTATGCAAACTAGTAAGTAAAGAAAAACCTTTGGGCCTCACAACACTTTCTCCAGCCTTGTTTCGTTTGCAAACGCTTGGAATGCAAAGTTAAAACTTACAGGTATGGCTATCATAAATTTTAAGATAAAGGCCATGAAGGCTGTAATGTGTGCCAAGAGGGCAAAACCACTGCTTTTCCTATTTTGGATTTTTTTTTTAACCTGGCTTTCTATCTTTAAGTGTTTTGTACATGCCAAGAGTATTTCCATTCTCTGAACCCGTGTTCCTGAATGTGTGTTTAGACTGAGCAACCAACACGATCGGTGTGTAAGTTACTCATTTTACATCCCTGTTACAGTGCCGGAGTCCTGTGCCCTCACATTGAGACGCTGACACATTTATAATTAGGATCTTTTCCAGCAAAGCAGCAACATAACAAGTCGAACAGTATTAGTAAAATGAAACTCCTAAGTGCATTTGGAAGAACACTGATTACCAGACTAAATAATCCAGAACAAATGGCTAGAGTTTTGAAAAGCTAACAAATGAAAATGAGTAATAAAACCAAGCCTTTTGGAATATTTGTAGCAGTTATCTAGTTTTTTCTTTCCAAGGTAATCATGCAAAACTAGCAAAAGTAGGATTGCTGTAACGTAGTGCTTTGCATAGTAGGGGTGATGATTTAGATGCTATCGGTGAAGTGCTGGTGGGAAGTCACAGCACTAATTTGTATAAAATTTGGACATGTTTCTATGAAGGCACGCTGAGCTTGCCAGTATCTGCTAAGAAATTTTTGTTTTAAAGGAACACATCAAAAGGTACCAGGGTGCTTCCCACCTAGTTGTAACTCAGCACAGATAACGCTATTCTGTAAACAGAGAAAAATCGTATCTGCTGCTGGAAACGGATTTAATACAAAAGCTTTCAAAACAACTCTCCACCTGCCCACCGAGTCCTGACAGAGGAGATCCTTTCATCTAGCCTTGCTCCCCCTCCAGCAGCTTGCAGCAGCCTCCTGGGCTGCCACAAAGTCCATGTCGAGTCCCTTCTGGATCTCTAAGAAAGTTTTCTTTACATCATCTCTGGCACTTGGTGTTGATGTGCCCCTGCCCCTCTCCCAGCTTGCTGTGACCCTCATCCTCTCCCTATCCCCTCTGAATTTGGGAAGCTTCTTTCCACACACTGGTAAGGAGCACTCTTCCTTTTCTCCTGCCACTTTGTTCCACTTCGTCGTCCACATTGCAGCCAACAGGACAGAGCAACCTTCCCCCTTACTGCCTAGCCACAGCTCTTTAATAGAGGCATATGCTTGTGGCGTGAGCAAACGCTTCTGCCATCAATCACTGTTTCCTTCTCTACAGGACTTAACTCCTAGCCAGCATATCTGGGCAGAGCAGCCTTTATTTCACTGAAGCAACAGCTTCTTTGTGTCAAGGGCACATCAGCTCTGTGCTATGCTAACACATCAGCATTGCAAACAAGGGCAAATGCAGATATGGGATTTAAAAGAGGGCTAATTTGCTCGGAGGTGGTTGTTGAAGAGCACGTAATGCCAAGCCATATGGCCGGAAACCTTCATACAAAATGAATTCCATCATAATCTGGTAGGGTCTGCTCATTGCCATTTTCCCAAGGATCTTTTTCACGTTCAAAGAATCTGTGATGCTCATTGAGCAACTCCTGTGCGCAGATCTGGGAAAATCAGGATACCTGCTGTTCCTACTGTTTCCCTGTCAGATAAGCATAGGGATAAAAGAAGTAGGATTATAGCAGAGGGATTTTTTGTTCTGCCATTAGAGTTGTCATGCTAAAACAATAAATAATGGCTCTGCAGGAAAGGCATGACAGTCAATTATCTGGCCATACATACCAAGGTGAATGCAATAGGTCTTGTAATGTCTCGGGTGAGATATTTGGGTACCTTTGAGCCTTCGGTAGCCATAAACTGGAATTACTGCAGTAACTTTTCAGCACAGTGCTAAAACTCTAACAGGATGCCATGTTTTACATTTGATTTTCTACCATATTCATCCTTCAGGCATTACTGGATTGGGACTTTTTTAAAAGGGCCCTACTTTGTGAGCTAATTATGACAAATGCTGATATGACATCTGTTGCTCACTTTAAATTACCTCTTAGTCTGTTGGAATTCATCTTGAAGGCATTTTTGTAATGAAACTTTTTTTCATGAACATTAATACAACCTGTGGGAGATCTGAATAAAAAAGAAAATCCGCCAGTCCCGCCAAGAGAATAGCTTATGTGCCAGCTGCTTTTTTTTGTTGTTGTTTTTTGTTATCCTGCTTTCTGTGATATTAATACAGCTGGTTTCCAAGGCACTTAAACAGATAACAGGTTGTTATAGTATGGAGGAATTCTCCTTGAGAGTGAATAATTAAGACTGCTGCCCAAACATGGAACCACTTCCGTGACCCAAAAGCTGTTGCATTCAAATAACTAAACCTTGTGGTCTTCACAGGAGATAGTGCTGTTCTGTCTTGCAGATGTATTTCCTACTGCATCCAAGATTAGTGAACAATTTCTCGAGTTACCTTTTTGTGTGGTCAGTCTGTAGCAGAGCAAAGGAGTTTATCCCTGTGCTCCGTATGAGATTTGCTTTACAACTATTTGTGTGACGATGGGTACTTTTTTAGCACCTGTCTGATCAACATTTTACCTACTGAGTTTCATTCAAGAGTTATAAATATGACTTATTAAATCATGCTAAACGATTGTAATAATTCAACCGGTATGTGAAGGAAACCCCATCAGGTTTGTGAAAACTAACTTTGTGTTAATGTACCTCTGTCACAATTTCTTTAGGTACAACCGCAAGTTGCACAGCGGTTCGTGAATATTAACTTTTGGGAAGGGGAATGTTTCTTACGTGTAGGACTTAAAAAAACCCATGAAATTTAGAGGGCAGCTCAGTGAAAGGATGCTGGTAGGTTCTGAGATAATATGGAAGTCATGCAATCTTTGTGCAGATGGCCTTGATCAAAACATCCTTTTCGATGCAAGGATTGTGGAGGCTTGATGAGGGAAAGATTTTGAAGGCCTTTTGTGTCCATATGTAGTGAAATTCCTGCAGAATGGATTTGAGGTTTGCATCTGCTATAGTGTTTGGTAATGCTAGACGGCAGTATTAGCAGGTCATGATTAGCAGAAAGCATTACATGACTACAGAATAAACCAGAAAGCATCACACAAGCACAGAACAGAACAGTTACTAAGCTTGGCAGGGGAAGAAAGTGGAAAACACTTCTTTTCTGCTTTTTCTGAGCTTAATACAGACATTTCAGTAGACATGTTTTATGGATGGATTTAAATGCTTACGGTTATTAAAAGGACTTTTCACAGTCTATGGAGATCTTGTTTCTTGTTTTTTATACCACTGTTCATTTAATTCTTCAAAGTGGTCATAATCAATTTGATCAAGTAAATCTTATGACATTTTGCATTTCCTTCCACAGAAATACCTCAGGAGCTTTTTCTCTGCAATGCTGAAATCTCCATCGTCTCCGCTGCACATTGATAAAGTGGGGCTAACGCTGTCAAAACACACCATCTGCGAATTCTCACCCTTCTTCAGGAAAGGCGTTTTTGACTATAGCAGCCACGGGACCAGCTAACTTTTTGGGCCAGGACCCTTCTGCCGGAGGAGCGCAGTCGGAGTGGTGCCTTCACTGTTGCGGTGCGAGAGAAATGGGGGGAAGAAAGAAAAGGTATCTTCCTCCATACCTGGGAAGTCGCATCTAAACGACTCCAGTTAGAGACAGCTACGCCCCAACGCTAGCCTTTGGCCTTTACCAGTTCTCACATTAGTGCCTGCGTTTTCCTGGCATGGGGTATACAGACTTTTTTGTGTGAGTTGCTCTGTTAATACTGTACAAAGATTCTGACTCTCGTGCTGTGTTTGGACTCGCTCCTTCGCGGGAGTGCTTCCTTCCCATTTGCTCAGACAATTCGTTCTGGTGGTGCGAAAGCAACTCGTGTTTACCGTGGCGGTGTGTCATGCTGACAGAGGGCTTCTGAGCAGCCTTTCAGTTTCTGTCCAAGCTGTTCCTTACAGAACACTTCATCTTTTGTTTCCTTATAGCATACTGTGGCGTTTAAGGTAATGCTCATACTCCACTGTTGTTTGTTTTCCCTCCCAGACACACATTTTAGCTATTTGACTGTATAATTGTATAGTTTTCAGCAGAAAAATTGAAGGGCATGGGTAACTTGAATGTTTACAAAAATATATGTGGCGGAAAGAATATAATTTAAGCCCTGTAGAAGTCTTCCACACTTGATTGATTTGAAGCAGAACGAATCACTCGCCATTAATTAAGAAGCAGAGGAAGCAATAGTTACCGAAGAATGCGGTCAGCATCTTTTCAGATTTTCTAATTACCCAGACTGTAAGTGGATACCGTGCACTGTACAGAGCTCATAGCTATGCATAAAGCTAATGCAAAGTGCTATATTTCGTTTTTTGAAAAATAACTTCTTCACAATAGCATAACACTGTAAAACCCGAGTTTTATTTGCATCGGTGAAAATTTACAGGATTTGACTAATAGTACTTTAAAATTACTCAGGACTCATTCAGACTTGCACATGTATATACAGGTAGAAATCATTTTATATTGCTGCGGATCCAAAAATATATATACATTGTGACTGGAATAGAGTACGTGTACATGTTAATGTGTAATTGGTTGTATAAAAATCAAAATTGAACGACTTCCCGTTATTAAAACACATAATGAAAGGTAAGTTTTGTGTGCCATTTGTTAGGAGCGTGAAGCATTATTTGTGAGTTGCCATCATTGACCACCGGACTGTTTCATGTTGTAGAAAATGATTATTAAAACCTAAAGTAACAACACTGGTGACATTTTTATTTCATGACCTAAATTATAGGAACAGTAATGTTTTACATCTAGTATGATGTATAAAGGTAATTGGGTTCCATTACTAAGCCTAGCCTGCTACAATAAGCATATCTAATTTAAAAAAAAAAGAAAAAATTTATTAGAATGGATCATTTAAATTTTGTGAGTACTTTTATTATTTTGATTCATTTCAGTGAAAACAAAAGTTAGGGTAAAAAGTCTGACCGTATCTGACTCTATCTGACTTGGGCATTTTAATACCTTCGATTGGGAGCCAGGTTTTTAAGCGAAGCATTCCAATCAAACCTGTTGATTGCCAAACTGGTTTTGCACTATGTCCCAGCCGTTCCCAGTCTCCCTCGCGCACTCCTGCACTGGAGCGCTAACTTCACCTGCGCTTAATCACCAACAGGGACCTGACCTCGTGATCCTTACCGTGCCCTGTGCTTGTATTGCACCTCTCCGATCTCTCCCAGGGCCTTTCAGTGCACGTATCGTCCCCCTGGCCACGAGGCTGTGTCCTCCCTTCCTTCTTCACCCCGCCGTTTGGCTTTGCTTGTGCTTCCCAGATCCGAAAGTGGAGGTTGGCTGCTTGCTGGGTTCTTACCAAGTAACTGGAATTTGACGTTGCTGCACATGTTAATGGATGACCGGTAACTTCACTTGGCTGTATTTACCTTCGTGACCCATATGAATGCTTCAGAGGCAGAAACTGGGCATGGTATTGCTGGTTTTCATAGTGGCCTGGGAACTTTGACCCCCAAATCTCACTTCAAAACGAGAAAGCTTTTTCTGTCTCTCCTTCTCCCTTGGCCTGCTCCCCCTCCTGCCTCATTGCAATGTAATATGATAAAGAATTAATACTTAAGAGTTTTAAAAAATGAATTTCATAACTGTAGAGCATTATGTGCCACTTCTATGAAAGGACCTGGCAGGTCAAGAAATGGCAGGCTGCTTTATCTGCTGCACAAACCCAGTTTCTGTGGATTTCCTACCCAAAAAAAACCCAGTGGTGCCAAGCGCTTTCCTGTGGCGAGCAGCACAGAGCCTGATGAGTGAAACTCCGTCATGCCGCACAGCAAATGCTAGTCTGCGAGGAGGGTTGAGTGCGCAGGAATCCCAGAGGTAAGTCCCATGCTTTGTGTCACTTTGGATTTGGAGAACCTGTTTAAGAAAAACACAACTAGACAGAGAGTTAAGTCAAGTGAAAAATATGAATATTTGTATTTTTCACATGAATTGAAGACTTGTGCTCGGTTCCTGTCTACAGTACAAATTAATTCAGGGAGGACCAGATGCTCTAGTGGTATAAACCTGCCAATAAGGTGGCTAATTTATGTTGGCTAGTTTATCTGGCCTGCAACGTTAAATGTGTATATTGCAAATAACAAAGTAAAGGCCGATTAATCATTCCATTTAAAATGTCATCAAGTTAAAAGCTACAGAAATGCAAGTGTAAGCATGCAATTAGGACCGCAACCCCAGGCTACCAGCTTTTACCACCTTCTTATGTATCCTTCAGTGGTACCCAGAGTTTAATCAATGACTGCAAGCTTAGGCTAGACTAAGAGGCATCTTTTAATAATTTCATCAGTAAAAATATGATGGCTCCTTATAACCTACAGTCTTTAAACCCAGACTTCGTAAGAAGTTTTCGATAGAAGCTGAGATGCGTGTCGAAATTATTAGCCATTTTCAAGAGGTTCAAACTGCATTTCTGTAAAGATATCCTCAGGCTCTAAAATTCTCCATGAATTTTATATTTAAAATATTGGCACTTTCAAAAACATTGTGAGAGTCATCTCCAGGGCTCATACAGTTTTTTTTCAAAGTGCCGCTGTAACTGGGTTTGTGGGCTTCACATCAGTGAAGTCCTTAAGCGAAACCTTAACTTCTGTATCAGGACTATTTATATTTCAAGCGAAGTGTGTATTTAGGTGCTTTACTGAACTGGGGCCATCGTTCCTACCCATGTAACTGAAGTTGTGCCTCCATTTAAGACACCAAACCATTTGGCTCGTATCCTTGCTGACCCAACAGCAATTTTTCATCAATAGGGATGCACAAAAAAGGCCAAAAGGCACACTGGAGATGGTGCTGGGCTATTTTTCTGCATGATAACTTGGTCAAGATGCAAAAAAACCTCTGGGCAAAATCTCCTTGTTGGTCGTGACCCCCCACTCCTTTAACTGGAAGTGCTTTTCCTCTGAATGTGCTGCTTTGCATAGGAAAGAGGTAGAGCAGCCCCCAAAGCCCTGCCACTAAACGGCTCCTGACAGTCCCCTTGCTCCACAAGCTGCCCTGTCTCGAGAGCCCACAGGGCCAGTCCTAAAACCGATGCTCAGCTGCCGCTGTTGGAGGTGATGTTGGAGATGATGTTGAGATGAGGGTCTTCAGAATTGCCCTAAAAATGTGAGGGGAAAAAAACACCTGTGTAGAGCTTGGCTGGTTACTTCCAAGTTTTTGCAGTTGTTGTAGATAAAACGAGGAACTGAAATACGTAAATTTAAAAAAAAAAAAAAGTGGAACACTAAATGTGTTGCTCCAGACAACCAGGCCCAATCTTTCCAGTTTAATCAGTGATCCTTTAAAAGCTATTGCAGAATTGCCTATTTACTGTCCATGCGGCCTATCCTGTATATGAGAATAAGAAATACGTTTGTACTAGACAGTGGTAAAGCTTGAAATTTTATATGCTGCCAGCTCACTGAAGCCCCAAAATTGGAAATGAATTATTTTTAACTTAGCAAGATTCTTCTGTCCACCCCTGGGTTTGTTTTCTCCCTGTTTCATTAGAACCTGGAAAAAACAAATACGTTTGATAAGCTGAAGAGCAAAAATTTGTTGGCTTCCAACCTCCTCATGGGAAACAGAAGATGTTCCTCTGCAGGAAAGTCTTCATGAGCAATTAAGATCTATGGAGTTGCATAGGCCCTGAGATCCAGTTAAAGGGTTGAAGTCCGGATGTATTTTCTTGGCAGATCTATGAAGTGAATTTTTGATATACTGGATCCTGCCGCTTCTTTTTTATTGTTGTTTTATTATTTTAAGACAGTGTTTTGTTATAATTGGTTGCAGACCAGAATGCTATGATGGATGCACTTTTGTCAAAACAATGACAACAAAGTTGATCAAAAAAGAAACCCAAAACCAAAACAGGTAGGGAAAGTGAGCTGTGACCTGAATACGCTTTTTTGTGGGAAATATGTGAACTTCCACGATGCCATCCTGTCTGCTGTGGGTAAATCGGTAAAAGAGCTTGTCCAACTGGACAAGAATACCAGATCACAAAAGACGTTCTTTTGTCTTCTCGAGATTGAGTTTTCAAACAGTTTTAAAAGGAGTTGGTGTGTGGGGAAGCCTTATTAAGGGATCGATCACATTAATGTTTGATAAAATGGAGGCAAGATTTTGGACTAGAAGCTTTAGCCTCGTGTCTCAGCAAAAGATGCTAGCGGCAGCATGGGAAGCCCTGTTCCCGTTTTCTTCTTTATAATTTTATTTTCTTTATAAACACTGACATTTTTCTCCAATGTCATGCTGACAGCTGAAGTGTCAGCTCCCCGTAGCACAGCTTGTGCACTCACAGAGTGTTTTGGCAGCATTTTTGTTGTTGTTTTTAAGAAATCGGTCTTAGAAAAAGAAATAGGTCTAAGAAAAAAGTCTACAGACTTTTTCAAAGTCCTTCTCTGTTTCTTTTGATAGCTTCTTCTGTCTTCTCATAACAGTTTTGTCCCAATGGCTTGTTCTCATTCTTTGTAAGTTTTCGATTATTTCCTTTCTGTTTCCTTGTTTTACAGACGGTTTGGAAGAATGTGCTGGGAAGAGCTGAAGAAAAAGAAAACCCTTTATTATTTGAAAAGAGGTAGTTATGTCATCATCTTCTGATCTAGCAAAGCGGAACACGAGTTTTTGATCTTTTTACATATTTTGAACTTCTGAGCCTTCAGAGGTCTCGCATGCTACAGCTTTTTGGGGCATTGCTGTACTTTTTCGTGATCATTCCTATATTCTTTTCCATTGTAATTAACATTTGACATGAGCCTTTCTTCAAACAATGTGTTCGAGGAGAGGGAGCCTTCTACTTAATGATACCTCCTTGTTTAGGTCAGGAGGTCTTTGTGGGATTCTGCCTTTTGTCTCCATCCTTGCCCAACAGTGTATTTCTTCATGTTAACCTGTTTTAATGTTGCCTTGAGACAGAGGTTGCCTCTGTGGTAATCTATTTTTCTCTTTCCTTAAGATATGGATCGGAGATCACAGATTAAAACCAGGTTTTAGTCATGTTCTGCAGAAATCAATGTCCTCGCTTTTTGGTATTGTGAATTACATCTAAAATCAGAGTCTCAAAAATGAGGAGAAAAAACCCACCAAATTATTATTATTGTGTGACCTGGGAAATCTCAGTGTGTTTTCAGGACTTCTGCATCATGGTTGTCTTTTATGCCTGAACGTGGATAGCTAGGAGATATGAGAGTTGGAAATTACTCCTTTTCATGGTGCAAATGAGCATACTAATAATGAGACCTTCAAGAATTGTTCTATGGAAACTGAAACCATCTGCGTATCAAATCACCTGTTGTTCCCATTGGGCTCAACAGGAGCCAAGGTAATGTACTACTACTGAAAAAACAAGCCATGGCACGTTTCCATCCATAATCACCTCTAATTCTCATCGTTTACAGTTGGACTTGATGATCTTAAAGGTCTTTTCCCACCTAAATAATTCCGTGATTCTGTGATTTTAGTAGCTGAGCAACAGGGGAAGACTGCTGGACAACGTAGGGGCAATACAGCCCTCTGAAAGGTTAGCATAAGACTGCGTGAGCAATTAGATACGTATCTCAGTTTGTCCTGTATTCCAATCTGTCCAATGTTGAGCTTGGGAGTGTTCATTAGTGCAGCGTGGATAAAAGAAATTGCCAGTTCTGGGAAGCAAGCGCTTCCAGGAGGTATGGCGGATGCCCTCTGTGCTCCGACATGAAAAGGTTGCTCAACAGCGTGTGAAATCACACTCTTGGACAAGTTTCCAGGCTGCCCGAGTGTATTGATTCTGGCACCTGCTTTCATAGGCAGGTGCTCAGCTTTATGTGTCCAGATGAAGTTACCTCTTAACATCTTAATTATATGCCAGGCTTTGGCTTTATCTGTTGTGTGAGTAGCACTGGGCGTCGTTAGGAAAGGCAGTGGAGAATGGAAGTATGCCAAAAAATCGCAAGAAAATTAAAAAACCAAAACAAAACCAAGTGCTTGTTCTAAAAACATGTATCACAAATTTCTTAATCTGCGATAACAATAACATTTGCATAGCATTATCTACTGAATGGAACTAAAATTGCTCAAATGTGAAGCAAATGAGGGCATCCTTCAGCACAGCTCATCTCATATGCAAGAGGATTTCACTTCCCCCGTCCTCTTGTAGTGGTAGAGCAAGGTTTTAGTGTGTTAGTGACAAACGCTGCAGGCTTCCCATTCCCAACTGGAACTCTGTTAGGGTGCATTGGCAACATGTATTTCATTCAGTGAACTATGTTAAGGGTGGCATTTGAAAGTCGTACTGAGTAGTCTGGCCTTTACATGCAGGATGAGATTTTACAGGGCAAGTCTGGCTGCTTTATTAACACCCATCTGGTGTCCTGCACCTTGCAGGACAAAAGACATATAATAATATTCACTATACCGTTACGAAGGTGGTTGTAATACTTTTCCAGCAAGAATTTGACGAGGCTGGTAAATGAGGCTGCCTAGATGATATCCTGGAAAATCGGTGAGAACAGGACCTTCTTGGGTTGAGTGATTTATTACCCAGGTAGGAGGGGTTGGGCTGTGGTTATTGAGGCTTCCCAGAGCTTTCTGCTGAAAATTTTGTGGTCGGTATCTCTGTCCTTGGAGATACGCTGAACTTACAATAACTGATTTGTTTTGTGAGCCTATGATTTGTCTGCACTTTGGCCAATATTCACTGTTCAGGTGGAAACTTTTCTTCCTGTGGTAGATGCCCCTTCAAAATGCGGGAAACTAGTGGTGGCAGGAGGGGACCAAGAAAGGTGCTGGTGCCACTTGGGCACCTCGAGAGCTAAGTCTAACACCCCTTCCCCAGGCTAACCTGCCTGGCGAAGCCCAGGTCTCACTGATTACTTCCTACGACTTCCCACAAGTCGCGGTGAAGGAGCTGCTCTGTGGTTTCTCTGTGGGTTTCCAATGATGTTCAGTTCCTCTGGTTCCTTTGCCCAAGCCCTTTTTAAAGTAAATCACGTTTCAGTTGCAGTTGTTTTGGAGATTAAATACACGTATTGTATTGATCTCTTTTCCCTCCCTTGGTGTAATTTGTTTACTGTCCCCTTAGATATTGCTAGGGATGTGGGGGGGGGGAAAAAAGCAAGCTGAAGTACCCTTTTTTTTTTTTGTATTTCTCCTGTTCCTCTAGCTTTATGATGTTCAAACCCCCTTGTTTTCACCTTCACATAGAAATGCACCTTCAAGGACAATTTTACACTCTGGTTGATCTCCAGGTAACCTAAATTTTTCATTCCCTTATTATTAAACCTAAGCTTGTAACTGAAACTGAACTCTCATCCCTTTTCAAATTAACCCCTTGGTGCAAAATGTCAAGGATTTTCCAACTCTATCAAATGGAAGTCGCTGAAGCTGGGAACCTATTGACACCAAGGGGTTAACCCATTAGCCACTATTTAATGTCCTCAGCTTTAATCTACAGAATCACAGCTAGTGCTGTGACTTACTAACCCTGCCACAAAAATGTCCAAGAACTGGTGTTATTAGGTCTTTTATTCGGAGATGGACTTGGGAGAAAACCAAACAACTTCACAGCTGTAAAGGAAAATGAATAAAGGGCCTGGGAGTGGAAACCAGCAGTAATTAGAGAGAGATGCATCCCATGTTAACAGGCCTTGGGGCAAAAACAACTGTTAATTATGAAAAATTTCTCCGGGTTTCTAATCTCAGTGCAGCTGTGGTGGGATGGTGCGTGCGGTACCCGTGGCATCACGGGGGCTGGAGCAGACTGGGCAGACTGGTCTGGAGTGGCTGCCTGTGGGAGGGCTGTTGGGTTTGGCCGAGCTGTCCCACAAATCTCCCAGCTCCAGGCACATTTCCCCACATCAGCCAGTCCAGCTGCATGACCATGTGTATGTGGGACCACCGGGACGAGTGCAGGCGCTGCTCTTGGTAAGGGCACGTGGATGCTCCAGAGGGCCATGCTAGGACACGAGAGCAGAGGGCTCCAAGGCACCCCCCCGCTCCTGCTCCCAGGGCTGGAGCTGTCGACAGATGGTTTGCATGTTTGAGAAATCAAAGCCAGGATTTCTGCAGATGCACGGGGTACCCCGGAGAGCCCCTCCTCACCAGCTATTAGCTCAGGTAACACAAATAGGCCAGGGAGCAAAAAAAATGAGCTTTCCATCTGACTCCATCACCAAATGCTCCCTCCCTGCGGTGCATGGGGTGGGAGCGAGAGCTGTGGCCAGATGGCGAGGAGGACCCCAAGCGTGCGGGCAGCCCTGGGACGAGCGCTGCCCTCCCCTGCTCCCAGCTCCGCACAGCGATTTGGCTCGTTCCCCGCACCACTCGGGTAGGGACTGGGAAGACAGCATCGTTTTCTGGCCACGCAAATAACACAGTAGTTTAAAAAGCAAAATGTGAATGTGATGTAACAGGGAGATGGGCAGGGAAGGGTAGGGAACGGGGGAGTGAGTTTGGATTTGCAGAAGATGGTAAATCTTCGGGCATTCAGGTTTTTGGAGCAGTGGGCTCAAAAAAAGATTTACAGGCATTGTTTCTTCCTTGGTGAAACACTGATTACAAGTAATTCTAAGGTCCGTAAGGCTGGAGGCTGGCAGTCTTGCCTTATTCAAAATACGCTGTTTTCCTCTTACCGTCGCCTGGTTTTTCTTCTACAGAAATGCCTTGACAGGGTACTACAGCAATTTTCCCGACAGATCTGTAGTCCATCTCTACTGCGGAGGCTTTAGAAGGTATTTGCTCAAGGAGAGCACGTTCCCAGTACCACCAATTCTGTGAAAGTACTAAATTAGGATATTAGTTATTAAATTCAACTACACAAATTACCATTTATATCGTTATAAATCTGTCTCTACTGAGCAACCATTTTTATGGTGATGATCCTAGTATTTACATAAAAATTGCAATACACAAGCTAAATTATGTATTCCAACCTGCAGTTTTTGCCGAGGATTTACACATGCAGAATAAATTATTTCCTCCTTCTTAAGCAACAGTAATCATAAGTAATGTGCAGAAACATTCGTAACTGTGGTCTCACGTGAAAGCTACATTTTTTTCCCCCCGTAACCTGCTGTAATTACAGTGTACATCAATTCCACCATAGGCAGATACACCAGGGTTTTTTCCCCCTTTTCCTCATACAATTTTA
The DNA here is from genome assembly GCF_965638725.1 of Aptenodytes patagonicus. Taxonomy (NCBI): domain Eukaryota; kingdom Metazoa; phylum Chordata; class Aves; order Sphenisciformes; family Spheniscidae; genus Aptenodytes; species Aptenodytes patagonicus. The sequence continues at coordinate 123,391,535 of NC_134951.1, forward strand.
ATGACTATCCCTGCTTAGAATACAACATTTTAAATTAAAAAATTAAAAATTTAGAAGTAGATTGTTTCCCTGACAACAGCAACGGCAACATTTAATTCCCCCCTGTGTCATTTGTAAATAAATACATACAGTTGCTGATACTAGTGAGATAATGTGCCTGGGGCTAATTGTGCCATTACAAATATTTTGAGTCTGAGCTTGATAAGGCAGATCGTGGTACTTAAATATGTATGAACTGAACTAATTTAACCTTCTTGCTGCTTACCAGCGTATTGACAAAACGCTTTGTAATGGGGCTACATGGACATCGTGAAGCAGCTGAGTTATGCTGGGTGGGGTGTTGTGGGGCTTGGGGTTTTGGGGCTCCTGGTGGCAGCCCAAGGGAAGAGGCTTGTGTGGGATCATGGAGGGTGTGGAGCAAATCCTGCCGGCTTCCTTCAGCCCTACAGATGTCTTCTCCTGGGAGCTTGGGGTTGGTTGTACCTGTGAGACGCCCCAGACCTTTCAGCACATATGGTATGTTTGGAGGAACACCTCTAAGAGAGCTTTGCCTTAGTAAGCCCTGCCTAAAGATGACAGGCTTGGCTCTTTGATTTATTAACTAGTGCCCAGACTGGTCCCAGGAGAGGAAGAGCTGTGTGTCTGGATGGGTTTTGCTCAGAACCATGAGTGTGAGCGCCCCGTGGTTGTGTTTGGAGTCTGCAGCTCTGCAGAGCAGCCGTGCGGTCGTGTCGTGCTCAGCTCCTGATGGTGAAGCTGGCCTGGAGGTGGCCAGAGGCAGGGTCCCCGCAGGGTGTCTGACAAAGGCCAGCCATACTTTTGGCACTGCAAGTTAATGAGTCATTAAGATAGAAAAAGATGAGGAGAGAAAATGCCAAGCTGTTTGGTCTAATCCCCATGTCTTGCCCTGTGGCTATATGAGAAATCATTTAAGTTTACAAGCTCGCTGTTTGCAAGATATTCTGCCTGCCGTGAACTCAGCTCTCAGTTTTGTCCTACCAAGCATCGAGCTTGGCTCTAGTGGAAGAAGTCCTTTTAAACCCCTCTGTGAGCATTGCTCTTAGGCTCAGGACTGCTGGTTTAGCCTGTAAAGAGCTTTGGCCGGGCTCAGTGGTGCTGTGCCTCTCAAAGCAGAGTGCAGCTGGAGGCGAGGAAAGCAGATTCCTTGTCTCTGTGCCTCTGATCTCTGGGTTGAGCCTCGCTGGGAAGGGGAGTATCTCCTGCAGGGCTTTGGCTCGGCATGCTCCCTTGGGCTGGTGACAAACGAACTCTTGCAACATCGCTGCAGTGTCAAGTTTGGCTACGGATAGAGTGAAATGTTTAAGGTACAGGTTCTCTTAGATTTCTTATCTCCACTTGTCATGTTCTTTCATAGCTAATTAAGGAGGTGCTGAACCAAGTAAAAATTTACTGATGGCGCAGCTAGCGCCAACCCTGACTCCAGCGTTAAGAAACCTTGGAGACCAAATTGTGGTCGCCTCCCTCTTGGCGTGGCGCCGGCTCATCCCCCCTAAGGCTTATGTGTGTCAGCTGAAGGCTGCAACCAGCACAGCATACACAGATTTGCTTGGACGCTGTGGTAGCTGGACAGGTTTGTTGTCCTCGTTGCATCGGCAAAATCTTCAGCAGGACTGTCGAGGCTGGCTCAAATCATCAACCTGCGCCTGCTGCTGGGGCTCAGTCGAAGTCAGCGGCGCTACGATGTTTTATAGAGTCTGAGGCACTCGCTGTGTGCTGTGGGGAAATATAATCCTGAAAGCGGCGTATTTTAGGGGATGCAATTTCAGCAGAGCAGAGCATTGCTCCTGCAGGGCTCTTAGCTGGGAAATGGGCTGCCACAAGTCACCTAATAAAGCTCAGGGCAACATGCCATGACGTGCCATGATGGAGGGGAGGAAAAGCAGACATAAAGGGAGAAGAAGTAATGAGAGAGAGAGAAAAGGCTTTAAAACCAGACCATCATGGTTCAAGTCACACTAAAAGGATTATTTGGTTGTGAATAACGGGGTCAGCAATTCTACATCTAGCTGGAAGAACCGTGTGCTGTCCCATTACAGCAAGCTCTACTTAAAGCTTCCTAGATTTAATGTGTTGAAATAATGTTACACATAGTCAGCCTTGGTCCATGCCAGTAATTAATGTGAATGCAATTAATCTGAGTGGAGATGACACCTTTTGTCAGCAACAGGTAATCCTTTCTAGGAAAGGTAAAGCTGAGCAAGCAGTTGAAAGGGAAATCATTAGCAATGTTCCTCTGCAATTGCAAAGTTTATCTTCACACCTTGTTACTTCCCTAGATGGATGAGCTAAACACAGAGAATAACAAAACAAGAAAAAGCCCTTCGTGAGCTTCTGAAGCCATTCTTGCTGGTTGAAAGGAAAGCTTTCCTTTATATACATTGATACTTCTTAAATGAGATGCTTTGATGGTCCCTGAGGGATTTAGCTCATCTCGCAACAAATGTGGAAATTAAAGGAAGTATGCAATTTGTAAGACAATCATATTGTTTGAACAAAGATTGGCTGCAAGTGCTTTTGCTCAGATTTAGCACATTTAGGCATGTTTATACCCATTACTACTTTGCTGGAGTCTCTGTTAGAATTATGGCCCCCATTTGGGTACCGCGCAGGACGCGGTGTTAGACTGCTTCCCATGGCCCGGCCAACCAGCACTGCCTGTGACTGTCTGGGGACCTCTGCAGAAATGCCAATTAGCAATAAAAGTTCTGCAAACAAGCATTATGCCATCTCCTTATACCTCTCCTGCTGCTGCTCACGGTCGCACAGTAATGTCCAGAGCTAAAAAATGGATGTCGTTGGCTTCTGCGCTCCTCCGTTGCTCTAAGTTCAGTGTGGTATTTTTCTGGACACACTTTCACGTGGAAGTTGGGATGGCAAATTGAAAATAGAGGATTTAGCCATTGGTGTCCTTTCTCAAGGGATGCTTTTCAGATTAGAGTGCCTGTAGCTTGCATCTAATTCCTCTTGGGCTAAACATCTTTGCTTTCGGTTCCTGTCTGTGCTTTTCTCTTGGGTGGCGTTTCTGCAGGTGACTCGGGAATCTCTTAGCTCCTGGGTGTCATCCACACAGCTCAGAGGGGCTCAGCAGGCATTATTTACCATTTCTGTCCTCAGTTGTGTTTTGGTTTTGTTTTTATTTTTTTACTGCAATCCCCTTGATTTTGAAAAGAAAAAGCCCATACATCTGAGCAGTGTCTGTCTTTTCTCTGGTGTAATTAATTATCTATTCAGGGTGCTGCATAGATTGCCCCATCAGGGGCTGCGTAACGCAGGGAGGTTTTCCCAGGTGGAAATCCCTTCCCTGATTGCCCCGAGGGGAATGAGCTATGGATTTGCCCTACCTGGGTGGGGTGGAAGGAGAAGCCCAGAAGCCTTCCCAGCACTGCCATCATGCAGGCACAGAGCTGGGTGTGCAATGCACTGCCTGGAAAAAGGATGCAACAGCAATTAGCACATTGGTAACAGCCTTGCAAGGGAGATGAGAATTAACAGAGCAGTTAAATCAGGGACCGGAGAGTGTGCCTGTTTGCTGCTCTGCAGCACCACCTGGAAAAGCATGTGTTGAGGGACAGGAGAAGGGCTTGGGCTAAACCTTTCTTCTATTAGGCGAGTGCTTAGGTACCAGATATCGTGGTACTTCCCACGTACCACGTTCCCACGCACCCAGGAGGCTGAGATGAGTCTTTAGGTGCTTTTTTCCTACCCAAACACGATGCATCTCCTAATCTGGGGCTACATATCTGATGCATGGCATCCATCTGGCATTGAGTTTGTCAGGCAGCACAGCATTTTGGCTGCAAACTGACACGGGCTTTTTTGAGCACTGTCAGCAGTCCGATGCTGTGCAGATCTGGTATATAGCACTCCTTTGCATGGAGATGCTTCCTCCCATTTGAAATAGTTTGACGATGCCAGTGTGCTCCAGAGATGAAGGGTGCTGTGGGCACACCCATGCATTTTACTTGGCTTAACTCATTTGTTCTTTTAATTGTTCATTATCCAGTTGGGAGCAACTTCAGAGTTCCATTTCTCAGCAAGACACATTCACCCCTATCACTCAAATATGCCCAAAGCCAGTTTCCTGCAGGACTTAACTTTTTTTTAAATGTATAGTATTTCAAAGTTGCTTTATGATTAGACCAGGATCGCTAGCAGTTGAACCTGTCACGATCCAAAGGTGTTTGAGGGCATATTTTTCCTAAGCCTGGGTGCAGGCATAAAGGCCTCAGCTGCAGAAGGCCTCCAGGTGCTCCACTGCTCCACATAAAAGAATAATAATAGATGTTTTCATTAATAAAAGCGCAGACCATCGCTTATGCACTCCTAATCCTGGAGTAATTAAATGGCTGGAGAGAAGGATGATTCATACCAACACTGGCTATGCTCAAAGAGTTCCTTTTCTGTATGTTTGAGTATCTCTCTAAGAACAAATTTGCTTTGTTGTATCTTGTAAATAATTTATTATGCTCTTGTTAAAAAGCTGCTTTCTGGGGAGGAAAAAAAAAAAAAAATCACTGTATTTGGTTACCACGGTATACCACACAAACCTAAGGTTGACTAGTGAGCATGCAAAGGGAATGGTGTGAGATCTTGCAGAAGAGCAGTTCTGGAAGAAGCGGTCCAAGGCAACAGGACTCTGCCTGTGAGTGGAGACGCAGCCTTGTAGCAGTTTCGGTGTTGTGAGCTCCTGCTGCGTGTCTCACGGTGTTGGGCGTTACAAAATACCTCAGCGTCGGGAATTCTTCAGTTCTGTGCGAATATCAGCTTTCATCAAGAAAGCATTTTATTTTTTTTCTTTACTCCTCATGGCTAAAGAAAAATGGTCACAAATGTGACCCTGCAGGCTCAAAAACACAAACAAAAGAACTCAGGTTGACTTAACATTTATCTCATGATTAATATTGGGGCTGACTCGCCAATTTATACTACTTGAAAGGCCAACTTAAATAACCTGTAGCATTTATATACTACCCTTCAGATGTAGATTGAAAAGCCCTTTCAGATTTGAAACTCTGTCCCTTGTGATACACTTGTGATAGATTGTTACTGTGAATTTCGGCTAATTCGGTCTCATTTTTCTATGGTGATTTTTCTTAATTCTGTCTCACTTTTCTGTGAGTGATGGGCTGTACACACGCGTTGCTCTCGCTGGGATCTATAGAAGCCTGCAACATCCAGTGATTTCACCACAAAATTATCTGGCTGGGGACTTCACCTGCCTGAAAATTAATCTGGAGTAGGGTATGTGTACAGAAAAGAACTGACATCCGAGAGGCGATATTAAGAAAACCTAAGCAAGGAAATCCCCCAGGAAGCCGTGTTTCTGTAGCAAAGCAGAGCAGCTCCACGTATCCCCAGATGAATTAGCTCACAGGTTTTCAAGAATATACCTTCCTCAGGAGCAAAACAGAGTGCCCACTGTTCTTCTGCTAAGTTTTTAAAATTATCTTTGCTTGAGTAATGCCAAGCTGCTTCAAGGTAAACGTATATAGGAATAAAATGTTATTTGCAAGAGAAATTTGGGGAAATTCTGGCAGTAGATGGCAGATGGTGATGTAGGACACAGGGTTGTCCTTGTCTTGGCCATGAGCTTTCTTAGTGTGTGGAGGTGAGGGGTGGGCTCCATAGTCAAAGGACACTCAAAGGACCAGTGACTGCAAAAGCAGTTGGTGTTGACGAAAGCTTCTGCCTTTCTTGAGCTGATGTGTTGTTATGGATTGGCAGCGCCTTCCCTGTACTTCAGAGCGTTTTGGCTGGAAGCGCCCAGAACTCACCTCTTGTCTTGATGGGGTTGGACTAAATCAAATTGCACACACACACACACTTTTTTTTTCCCCTGTCTTTTTCTGTGTAAACTCTAAAGAGAGCTTCCATGTTCACATTTGTGTATGATTAAACACCTATTGGGGAGGCTGGGGTGGTCACCGTAAGTTAGCTGGCCCAGGAAGGCTTGGAAGTGAGCAAACCCAACCCTGCAGCTAATCCCCTGGCCAGGCTCTCTTAGCCTCTCATCACATAGCTCTCCTTTCCTCACTTGCTCAGAAATAACAAGCATAATTTTCATAGAAATCATAGAATCGTTTAGGTTGGAAAAGATCTTTAAGATCATCAAGTCCAACCGTTAACCTAGCACTGCTAAGTAGACCACTAAACCATGTCCCTAAGTACCACATCTACACGTCTTTTAAATACCTCCAGGGATGGGGACTCAACAGCTTCCCTGGGCAGCCTGTTCCAATGCTTGATAACCCTTTCAGTGAAGAAATTTTTCCTAATATCCAATCTAAACCTCCCCTGGCACAACTTGAGGCCATTTCCTCTCGTCCTATCACTTGTTACTTGGGAGAAGAGACCGACACCCACCTCGCTACAACCTCCTTTCAGGTAGTTGTAGAGAGCGATGAGGTCTCCCCTCAGCCTCCTTTCCTCCAGGCTAAACAACCCCAGTTCCCTCAGCCGCTCCTCATAAGACTTGTTCTCCAGACCCCTCACCAGCCTCGTTGCCCTGCTCTGGAAGCACCTCAACGTCCTTCTTGTAGTGAGTGGCCCAAAACTGAACACAGTATTTGAGGTGCGGCCTCACCAGTGCTGAGTACAGGGGCACGATCACTTCCCTCCTCCTGCTGGCCACACTATTCCTGATACAGGCCAGGATGCCATTGGCCTTCTTGGCTGCCTGGGCACACTGCCGGCTCATGTTCAGCCGGCTGTCGACCAGCACCCCCAGGTCCTTCTCTGCTGGGCAGCTTTCCAGCCACTCTTCCCCAAGCCTGTAGTGCTGCATGGGGTTGTTGTGGCCGAAGTGCAGGACCCGGCACTTGGCCTTGTTGAACCTCATACAATTGGTCTGGGCCCATCGATCCAGCCTGTCCAGGTCCCTCTGCAGAGCCTTCCTACCCTCGAGCAGATCAACGCTCCCGCCCAACTTGGTGTCGTCTGCAAACTGACTGAGGGTGCGCTCGATCCCCTCATCCAGATCATTGATAAAGATATTAAACAAGACCGGCCCCAGTACTGAGCCCTGGGGAACACCGCTCGTGACCGGCCGCCAACTGGATGTAACTCCATTCACCACAACTCTCTGGGCCCGGCCATCCAGCCAGTTTTTGACCCAGCGCAGAGTCCACCTGTCTAAGCCGTGAGCCACCAGCTTCTCTAGGAGAATGCTGTGGGAGACGGTGTCAAAGGCCTTGCTGAAGTCCAGGTAGACCACATCCACAGCCTTTCCCTCATCCACTAGGCGGGTCACCTGGTCATAGAAGGAGATCAGGTTGGTCAAGCAGGACCTGCCTTTCATGAATCCGTGCTGGCTGGGCCTGATCCCCTGGTTCTCCTGTACGTGCCACATGATGGCACTCAAGTTGATCTGTTCCATAACTTTCCCATAATTTTCCACTGAGAGATAATTTAAAGGGCAGACAAGCTCACAGCAGCAGTAAGAGCTAAGCAATACACCCCAGAAATCTCACTGCTATATGGTAAATGTAACACCAATTGCTCGTACACTGATATTGGCATCTCTGGCTCCACTGTAAATATTTTCCTACTACCATTTAGGAGGAAGTTTCCCTCCTGTATGGCCATGAGCTGATGGTCATTCAGCAGATCTCCCTTGCCAAAATCTTGTCTTCTTTTGCTTTGCGTTACCACCCCCCAACACACACTCACCTTGTGCACCCCTAGCAGAGTAAATGTTTCAGTAATCCTCAAATGTGTGACCCTCTCTCTGCAATATTGAGCTTCATTCCACTTCAATTTTTCCCAGCTCCTCAAGGTTTTCTAGTTCTTCCCGCTTAATGCTATGATCCACCTCTATATTGATAAAGCCTCTGATTTGCAGTTCATATCTTACTTTCCTATGGATATTATGTCTGTTGAGCAAACCCATTGCTTCCACCTGTCCCTCAAGTGTCCCAGATAAAGGCACTGGAGATGGGATGAGGAAATAGGCACTGGGGAGCTGCCGGGGGATTTATGCAGCGATACTCTGGGCATGTGTTCGAGAAGTATGAAGTATGTTTGTCAGGTTTTAGGATTACGCTTAGAATCAACCCGCCTCAGAGCATATGAAAAAACCCAACTGATTTATAAAAACATGCATTTAAAAACCAAAAGACAACATGCGTGTATGTGTGAATACATTACTTATGCTCCCAGGGCTTGGTTCGTGTGTGTACCTGTATGTGTGCTCCACCATGTAAGTGCAAACCCATTAATAACTGTGCATGCAGAAGAGAGTTGTGTGCAAGGTTTTGCAGGAGCACGAGGCAGTTCCCTTTGCAACCAAATGTGAGTCACAGCTATAATAGGCTGCGCTCGCCCCCCACACCCACCTGGCAAACGGAGCCCAGGATGTGCTTGGGTGAAGGGGTGATATTTAATTCATGTGCGAGCATAATTAAAGCAGATTCAGACTGCAAAATCAACTTGGGAGAGCGCTCTGATTACTGCCTCTCTGCTCCTCTCTGAGCCTCCTCCTGGATAAAAGTACGAGGCAGAGATGGCGGGAGCCAGGCAAACCTCCCTTTATCTGCTGAAATTAAGCTGTGATTTGCCCACACATCCAAGGTGAACAATATCACTAACCGAATCAGATTAGACACAACAGCAGAGAGAGCAGCACAGCCATGGGAAAGATGGGAGCAGGAGAGTTTTGAAGGCTGGAGTTCTCCTCCCAGCGAATGAATGGGAAGAGATGAAAGGATGAGATCAGTGAGCAGGTGAAGCGCAGAAGTTGATAAAATCCTCAGACTTTGGAAGATTAACCTGAACCTATTAAAATGCAGCAGGTTTTCCTCACCGGGACCACATGAATGAAACTGTGATTGACAGAGCAGCCAAGCCTTTCACCTAAAAGCACAATTAGGAGGGGATGAAAAATAAGCGATGCTGCTGCTTGAAAAGCCCATGCAAATGACTCTGAGGCAAGAACAGGAGAAGGGATCTGTCCGTGCAGGCAGTGTGAACGCTGAATCAGTGCTATTAACGGCGAGGGTGGTAAAAGGCTTTGCTGTCCTGCTAGAAGCAAAGCACCGCAGTCAGTGTCCACCTTGTCACGGTAGCCTTGGTGCTGGGAGGCATGCGGAGAAAGGCGAATGCGTTCCACTTAATATTTCCTAATGATTTGGTCGGAAACCTGACTTAGGTTTATTGAGATGCTCTGAATCCTTTCTTCGCCCTGTGAACAGGAGCCAAGATTTTTCACAGCTGTGCTGTTAGCGTTGCTCACCTCCAGGGATGTAACTGTGTCCTTGCTCCGTACAGCAGGACTGTAAATCACTGCAACGGCATTCATGCTGCCAGCATTGGAAACCAATGAGACATTTATATTTTCCCCTATCCTCTTGTATCAGCTAGGCTTTCTTTGGATTGCTTTTTTTTTTTTTTTTAAATTTCTTAGATCATCTCATTATTGAGCGTGTTCATTATTATGTAGTGTGTTCCTTTAACTCAAAAATAATGCTTTGGAATTAGTGTCAAGAGAATTAACCACACTTTTGCGAGAAGACCATTACCACATACAGCAAGGAATCCAGCATGGGGACTGATAAAAATCAGAAGTCAGAGAGCTCAGGAGGGGAGGCTTAATTAGCCTGTGAGATTTTTCTTTAAAATTCTTTAAAAATTAGAGACCTTCTCCAGGACTTTATTATGGGCTCTTAAACTACTTTCAGTTAGGAGCTTAAGGGTCTTGTACTTGTTACCCCTTAGAGAGATTGCAGTGTTAAGTGTAGGTAAGCCTGGAAGCTGAAGACGAATCTTCCAAGAAGTTGACCCAACTCGAAAGCCAACATGGTCAAAATCTCCCTTGCAGAAATACGGAGGCTTTGAAGCCAAGTTCTTGGTTTAGGACAGGTACTTCTGAAAAAGGGCTTTGCTCCGCTGCGTAGCTGAGCCTGCTGTGGAAGAACAAGGAAGATAAGACTACAGGCTGCTTTCCCAAGTTTACGCACTGAAGGAGATTTAACTGGAGGCTGCAGATGAAAGGTCAAATCTGTTTAGTCACTATCTCCCAGGAAATTACCAGAGTCTTTGAGGAACGCTGCAAACCTCTAGGCAGGCACTTGTCCCTCTGGACGCTCGGCAAATCAGCTTTTTAGAATTTTAGGTTGTTCCTAAGAATATAAACATGGGAAAATCGTGTTTGTGAGAACGTAACACTTCCCTGGAGCACATGGGTAGTCAAGCTCATGGCTGAAGCACTGAACACCAATCAGTGGGGTGGAGAACAGGCAAATACCTCAAGCCTCCTGGAAGCCAGGGTATCAGTAGCGTTTTCTTTCTTATTTTGTATGCATGTGAAGAAATTAATTACTTAACCAAACTGCACTGCAATTTGATTCAGTCAGATAACGGCCCTGAAATTCAAACAGGGAACGTGAATTTTTGCTTGCTATGAGTCTTCAAGTCCTATTTCTTTACTATGTTTGGGTTTCCCAGTGTGGCATGGACCAGCCAGAGGAACTGCTCGACCTTTGGCCCTTGCCAGGGGCTGACAGAGCAAAGGCTGTCTTAAATATACAACTGGAAGACCTCAAGTTGCTGGAGGCTGAGTGAGGTGAGGAGAAAAGCCCGTTTGTGCCCGCAGAGGTGTGGGAAGGTGCTTTTAGATCTTTGCCTATTGACCTGTCTCATCACAAAGCGACGTTAGTCTGCGATCTCTAGACTTACCTCGATCTAGTTCGGGCTCTGATCACGCAGTGTTGGAAAGCCTTTTATCACTTGCTCGCTTTCAAAACCAGGTGCAAGCTTTTCTACTTCAAGGCTCTGGCAGTGCAGCGTCCTGGGCAGAAACCACCCAAGCACCTTCCCCCTTTCACCCGCCAGTCCTGCTGCCTTCCAACCCACGGCGAAGAGCCTGCGGCGCTGGCCCAGCAACGACCCATGGCATTCGGTAACCCCTCTCTTGTAGTAAGATGCTTTGTCAGTTACTGCCATGTTTAGGCTGCTCTGCTCTGTTTTCCACCCTAAGTGGCTTGTTCAGAGTTTGGTTAATTAAGCGTCTGGGCGCAGCGAGCTCCTCAGTTAATTCGCTCCATGCTGAGGGATGTTTATCACTGGGTAGCGTATGCTCAAAATTCCCAAGTATTCTTCTGCAGCAGAGGCTTTACGTATCCTTCCTGGTTTTCTGGTTCTCCAAGCGTCTTTCTCAAAATGGCATTTTTAGCTAAGGGAGGCTGCTTTCCTAGGCACTCCTGGTACCTTGGTGATGTTACCACTTTTCCCTCACTTTAACAAGTGCTTTCTCATTTTGTCTACTCCTTCCGTTTCTCTCTTTTCCCTGAATCTCTTTGGATGACATCCCTCTTCCCCCCCCCCCCAAATTTCTTTATTTTCTCCTTCACACATAAGCTGACAGTAGCTAACCTTGCTGCCTCCTTGTCTCTTCTTAAGTTCATCTGCACTGAGCAGGTTGGGTTTCTTTTGATTCCAGTTGTAAAAACACAACAAGCAGGGACCAGAGTGACGTCAGCCTTGCATTTATACAAAGAGGGAAAACCCCAGCCAACGTGGCAATTAGAGATCAGGGAGCTGATTGATTAATGCCCGATGCAAGAGCTGCACATAAATGTTTGCACTAAGCGCTTACCGTTAATTATTCATCCTGCCCAGGCAGACCATATCTTCGGCTCGACATCCCAAGATACAGGGAAGCTGCAAAGTCCCCTGTGGGTGGAGGAGACGGGGAGAGGTGAAGAACGAGGTAGCACCTCATGTTTTACTGTCTCCTACTGCCACGGAGGATCTTGACAGGGTCAAATTGCTGTTTTGCTTCTGCACTCTTGAGGCATTTTGTTGCAGGGAAAGATTTATTAGCTGAGCAAACATTTTACATGGGCCTCCTCTGGCAGCAGTAATCACAAGTGGGCTTTGCTGGGATGCTTTTTTTCTCCCCTCTGTTAAGACACTGGTCCCTGTAAGGATACAGGTACATACTGAACTTCACACTGAGGAAGGGCAGCATTCGTGTTGAAGGGGTGAGCAGGAGGAAGTAGGAATGGTGGATGGGGACCTAAATACAAACAAAATATATTTTATTTGTTTTCTACTTATTTACTTATTTCTACTTATTTACAGTCAGCTGTCTCACAGGGGGAAAAGGATCATGGCTCATGAATTGGCAGGGCTCATTGAGAGGGCTTTAAACTAGGTTCGAAGGGGGAAGGGGATAAAACCAGGCTCACTAGAAATGAGCCTAGGGGTGGCGTGCCGATGCCGGGGGCGAAATCAATAGCCCAGCTCAAGTGCATATACACCAATGCACGCAGCATGGGCGGCAAGCAGGAGGAGCTGGAAGCCATCGTGCAGCAGGAGAAATATGACTTAGTCGCCATCACAGAAACATGGTGGGGTGACTCTCATGACTGGAGTGCTGCAATGGATGGCTATAGACTCTTCAGAAGGGACAGGCGAGGAAGGAGAGGCGGTGGGGTGGCCCTGTATGTTAGGGAGTGTTTCGATTGTATAGAGCTCAACGATTGTGATGATGGTACAGTTGAGTGTTTATGGGTAAGGATGAGGGGGAAGGCCAACGAGGCAGATATCCTGCTGGGAGCCTGTTATAGACCACCCAACCAGGATGAAGGGGCGGATGAAGTGTTCTATAAGCGGCTGGCAGAAGTCTCTCAATCGCTAGCCCTTGTTCTCGTGGGGGACTTCAACTTCCCGGATGTCTGCTGGAAATACAACACGGCAGAGAGGAAGCAGTCTAGGAGGTTCCTGGAGTGTGTGGAAGACAACTTCCTGACACAGCTGGTAAGTGAGCCTACCAGGGGAGGTGCCTCGCTCGACCTGCTGCTTACAAACAGAGAAGGACTGGTGGGAGATGTGGTGGTTGGAGGCCGTCTTGGGCTTAGCGACCATGAAATGATAGAATTCTCCATTCTTGGTGAAGTAAGGAGAGGGGGCAGCAAAACCGCAACCGTGGACTTCCGGAGGGCGGACTTTGGCCTGTTCAGGACACTGGTTGAGAGAGTCCCTTGGGAGACGGTCCTGAAGGGTAAAGGGGTCCAGGAAGGCTGGACGTTCTTCAAGAAGGAAGTCTTAAAGGCGCAGGAGCAGGCTGTCCCCATACGCTGCGAGAAGAACGGGCGGGGAAGACGACCGGCCTGGCTGAACGGGGAGCTCTTGCTGGGACTCAGGAAAAAAAGGAGAGTTTACCGCTTGTGGAAGAAGGGGCAGGTGACTCAAGAAGAGTACAGGCATCTCGTTAGGTCGTGCAGAGAAGAAATGAGAAAGGCAAAAGCCCAGCTAGAACGCAATCTGGCCGCTGTCATTAAAGACAACAAAAAAGTTTTTACAAATATATTAATGACAAGAAGAGAGCCAAGGAAAATCTCCATCCTTTATTGGATGCGGGGGGGAACATTGTCACTGAGGATGAGGAAAAGGCTGAGGTACTCAATGCCTTCTTTGCCTCAGTCTTTAACAGGCAGACCAGTTATCCTCAGGGTACTCGGCCCCCCGAGCTGGAAGACAGGGACGGCGAGCAGGATGAACCCCCCATAATCCAAGAGGAAGCAGTCAATGACCTGCTACGCCACCTGGATGCTCACAAGTCTATGGGGCCAGATGGGATCCACCCGAGAGTGCTGAGGGAGCTGGCGGAGGTGCTCGCCAAGCCACTCTCCATCATTTATCAGCAGTCCTGGTTAACGGGGGAGGTCCCGGATGACTGGAGGCTTGCCAATGTGACGCCCATCTACAAGAAGGGCCGGAAGGAGGATCCGGGGAACTACAGGCCTGTCAGCCTGACCTCGGTGCCGAGGAAGATGATGGAGCGGTTCATCTTGAGGGCGCTCACAAGGCATGAGTGGGACAACCAGGGGATCAGGCCCAGCCAGCACGGATTCATGAAAGGCAGGTCCTGCTTGACCAGCCTGATCTCCTTCTATGACCAGGTGACCCGCCTAGTGGATGAGGGAAAGGCTGTGGATGTGGTCTACCTGGACTTCAGCAAGGCCTTTGACACCATCTCCCACAGCATTCTCCTTGAGAAGCTGGCGGCTCACGGCTTAGACAGGTGTACTCTGCGCTGGGTCAAAAACTGGCTGGACGGCCGGGCCCAGGGAGTCGTGGTGAATGGAGTTACATCCAGTTGGCGGCCGGTCACGAGCGGTGTTCCCCAGGGCTCAGTTTTGGGGCCGTTCTTGTTTAATATCTTTATCGATGATCTGGATGAGGGGATCGAGCGCACCCTCAGTAAGTTTGCAGACGACACCAAGTTGGGCGGGAGTGTTGATCTGCTCGAGGGTAGGAAGGCTCTGCAGAGGGACCTGGACAGGCTGGATGGATGGGCCCAGGCCAATTGTATGAGGTTCAACAAGGCCAAGTGCCGGGTCCTGCACTTCGGCCACAACAACCCCATGCAGCGCTACAGGCTTGGGGAAGAGTGGCTGGAAAGCTGCCCAGCAGAGAAGGACCTGGGGGTGTTGGTCGACAGCCAGCTGAATGTGAGCCGGCAGTGTGCCCAGGCGGCCAAGAAGGCCAATGGCATCCTGGCCTGTATCAGGAATAGTGTGGCCAGCAGGAGGAGGGAAGTGATCGTGCCCCTGTACTCGGCACTGGTGAGGCCGCACCTCAAATACTGTGTTCAGTTTTGGGCCCCTCACTACAAGAAGGATGTTGAGGTGCTGGAGCGTATCCAGAGAAGGGCAACGAGGCTGGTGAAGGGTCTGGAGCACAAGTCTTATGAGGAGCGGCTGAGGGAACTGGGGTTGTTTAGCCTGGAGGAAAGGAGGCTGAGGGGAGACCTCATCGCTCTCTACAACTCCCTGAAAGAAGGTTGTAGCGAGGTGGGTGTTGGTCTTTTCTCCGAAGTAACAAGCGATAGGACGAGAGGAAATGGCCTCAAGTTGCGCCAGGGGAGGTTTAGATTGGATGTAAGGAAAAATGTCTTTACTGAAAGAGTGGTGAAACATTGGACCAGGCTGCCCAGGGCAGTGGTTGAGTCCCCATCCCTGGAGGTATTTAAAAGACGTGTACATGAGGCATTTAGGGACATGGTTTAGTGGACATGGTGGTGTTGGGTTGACGGTTGGACTCGATGATCTTAGAGGTCTTTTCCAACCTCAATGATTCTATGATTCTATGATTCTATGATTCTATGATTCTACTGCTCTAACCCTGAAGAAAGAGATGTTAATGGTGTCTGTTGTTGTTTTGCCCCATGCATTTTGTGTCCTTTCTCCTGTTCACAGAGTTGGCCACTGTCCATGTGCCGACCAGAAGTGCTTTAGTATATAAAAGCCTGCAGCTGACAGCAATATCTTTGCATCATATATGAATACAAGATACATAGTCACTGCTTCACTTTGGCTTTAGGTACCTTCTTACGCAACTCTGGCCTGTTCCCCACATGCCTGTTGTGTACATTTGCTTCCAGATCCCACGGCTATGTGAAACAGTGCTGCACAAGCTGATGAAGGCTTTGAAAGCATGAAGTGGCATCCAGTAGAAAGTCAGCGAAAGGGGAGCAGATCCTGGGGGTGGTGAAGGGGCCCACCTCCAGCTCCTTTGCAGCAATGGCACCTCTCAGCTCTTTGGAAATCTCGGTTGGTCTCTGGTACAGATTCCCTCTGGATGTGCCCCAGGCTGATGGTACTTCACAATTTTTGTAGGTGTTACGTTGTTTTAACCATCTTTATTAATATCTTTGACCTTATCTCCTGGCCTGCTCTGTAAGAGTTTTTTAAAAAAAGTTTAAAATAGTCTAACCCATCTAATGGATGAGATGGAAACTTCATTGACTGATTTTACCCAGGAGAGATGTGTGAAGCTCATCACACCTAAATTAAATTATATCTTGAGCACCTTTCCTTTGAGCGCTGTCATTTTCCTCCAAGAGGCTGTATAAATTGCTTTTTCATTTTATTTGATGTGGCAAAAAGCCAGGACTGGAATCTATCGTTCTTCAAATCCTGAGCAGTGGTGATGGGTCAAAGCAATCTAACATGAAGGTTATTATCACCGAGTGTGTGGGTTAGCACGGTTGAAGAAAATATTGTATTTGCCTGAATTAACACCTAAGCGCATCCTGACACAGAAACTCTGTTCTCTCAAGACGTTTTTTGATTCAGGAACTCCCATGAACTTCATTGATTATCTCAGTCCTTGATTTCCCATGAGTGACACAGAAGGCAAATTAAGTTTATGGCAGAAAATCTTCTAAAGATTGAGTAAATCTTTATATTAGTTCTGTTAATAAAATAGGTGGGATAAGCTGAAGTGGTGCGTACTGGGTGAAAGTGGACTGCATAGTCAAACCATACAGGGGATGAATTTTGACTCACTTATGAAAAAATGAACACTAACGTCAGAATTTGCTTTTTTTCCAGCCCAAGTATGTTGAAAAAAGATGCTGGTCCATCATTTCTGTGGTGACCAGAGCTCTTGCACCGCAGGCTGCAGGTTAAGTCAGTCAGTAGTGCCATGCTCCAGATCTGCTGCCCCACCAGCCCGGAGATCTCCCAAAGGTTTGCAGGGCATCTTACTGCAGGCAATGGGCGCGTTAATGCTTACCTTAGGGACCTTTTAGTTTTACCTGTCTATCTGAGGTGTACATCAGCCAACGCACACAGCGTATGTCCCCCTTGCAGAGCCTCTTTGTGCATGGCAACAGCTGCATGAGCTGGTGACCCAGCGATGGGTGGTTACTCTTCTTGGGTTCCTGCTGCACACCAAACTGCTCTTCTCCATCTTCCCAAGCCCGATACGGGACAGAGCACAGAGTTGTGAGGCTCTGCGGCAGTGCCAACGCTGTGAAAGAGGAAAAAGAGGCAGGAGATGAAACTGTTGTTTAGTTCTGCTCCCATCTGGATGCCTTCCTGCCCCCAGGCGCGCGCACACGCACCTAAATTTGTGTGACATGGGTATCCCAGGACAGGCAATGAGATACAATATGATATGCAATCAGGGCTCACTCGATGAGTGGGTGATTAGTAACTGCATTTGTGCTAGTGCAAATTGAGGGGGAAATCAAGCCATTGTCTCTTAATGCAAAAGAACTTTGACTAGTTGGCTAGGATTTTAGTTTCTTTTGTAATATGTGTATTTTTATACATACGTATTCACATATATACCTATATATGACTCCTGTATGAATCTGACATACTACGGAAGTTGGAATCTTAACGTTTGAGCTGAAAGAGGTTAGAGTGATGCAAGCGCAAATGCTTTCTGATGTCTGAGTATTTTTACTTATAGTACTTTGCGGTTAAAACATGGTTTATGTCTTTTAATGCACTGAAAATACTACTAGTCTCCACAACAGCTGTGAAGCTGGTGAGCATTATTGCCTTATTGTTGTCTAAAACTGATGGATTTCTCTTGGCTTTTTTATAGCTTTCTATGTTGGCAAGAAATGAACAAAATATGTTATACAGTGATCAGATCCAAAGGCCGTTAGAAGCAGTGAAAAGATGACCACTGACTGCTGAGCTTTGGATCAGACCCAAATATTTTCTTGGAGACAATTTTTGTGGCAGTTCAATCCCATTTATGTTATGTTCCTTTCTGGTTTATGGTTCTTTTTGGGTTTGATTCAGTAAAGGACCTGATAAGGACCAGAGCTGAGCTAAGGCTGCTCATCCCCCTCTGTATCCCAGCTCCTGGCCAAGGGTTTGCTTCTCGCAGGACGAGGGTTTTGCTGAAGCCGGGAAGCTACGCTGGCTGTGTGCCACTTCTCCCTTATGGATCCTTCCTACTCTCAGTGCAGTTGCACCCTGCTCCAGCTCTTGACTCATCAAAGGTATTATCTATCCTCACTGCTTTGCAACACCTTACGAACATTAGCAGAGCATAAATCTATGCAAATTGTCTCCTACGATTCTAACAGCGCAGATGCGCTATTCAGGCCATCACTGGCCACCTGCCACTGGGTTTTATGACTTACATGAGGTTGATGGACAACCTGCAAGTTGTCTGGCCAGTTTTGAAGCATCACTTTGAATTTTAGGGCTTGCTTTCCTTTCAGATTTCTCCTGCCCCTCTCCTGGCAAGCTTTTCCAAGGCTGGCTGCAGAGTGGAAGGAGTGGGGGGAGATTTTCTTCTGGGTCTCTCTTAATTTTTAATTAATCTGTGAGGTTTCTTTCTGGCTTGGGTTTTTTCTAGCTTCAGTGCTGCTGCCTTGTTAATTGCAGCCAGTTAGCACAGTGGAGACGCAGCCAAGTGTCAGCTGGTATGTGCTTTTTGTCTCTTTTGTCGGCATAATTAGAGAGTATTCACCGACTATCATGTTGCTCAAACATACTCCTTTGTGTTGTTTCCTCTGTTGTGTAGCTGTATCTCATGGCCCTTTGGCTGAACTTTGGCTTCTGCAGTGGGGAAATGCGGCTGGGGAGGGGGTTCTTTCTTGGTGCTAAATAAAAACATGGCTTGGGATGTAAAAGTGTGGCTGGGAAGGATTTGTGGGCTGATGACAGCACTTTTCCTTGGCAATCCAGGACCCGCTCCTCATGCACAGCTTTGTGACTGCAAGGCAAGCACCTTGCCCTGACGCAGTGAGCAGGGCTGGGGCATTTGGGGGATACTAGTGCCCAGGGTGGCCTTCTCTGGCCACTGCGAGGGACGTTAGGGACCAGTTGAGGGTTAGGAGGTGCAGAAAGAGCCTCCATGGGGCTGAGCGCTTGCCTCGACGGAGAAACCCCAAACCCCGGTTGTGGCTGGGCAGCGGCTTCTCCCTTCACCTTCATCGGGTAATAGCCTGGGAATGGCTGGCCGGGAGGGATCAGGCGGGAACCTTTGCATGAAAGCATCAGGCTCCCAGTTCTGGTGAATACTGTTCATGATGTTTCCTGAACTCTCAGAACCAAACGGCTTGTTTCTGGTTGTGTGAAGTGTCTCACTCAAATCAGTTATGCAGCAAAATTACATGAGGGTGGGGTTTCTTAGGTAGCCTGTAACCTACAAAAATGCTGCTACCTTATGCATGGATTCAGCCTCATTTATTCTCCCAGTCTGGTACATAAGGCAAGAGCAACCCCTGCCCACTATAAACCAAAACTGGGGCAAGGGAAATCTCAAACCAGCCAAGCTCTTCCCTCTTCCAGCACCAAACCGCCGAGCGCCGGGGCTGGCCCGCATCCCTCCGCCCTGCCGGGGCATCTGCTCACTGCTCCAAACTGGTGTGCGGTCCTATTTTTTTTTCTCTTTTTTTCCCCTAATTTGGAAGTGGAGCCTCATGCAAGGATGTAAGTTGCAGTTCATCTCCACTACGCATTTCTCTGTCTTCTCTCTGTGATCAAAGGGAGCAGATGGAAAACTTTGCAAAGAGAACAGACATCTCTGCTCCCCGCTGCAAGTCAGGAGGGGGCTCAGGTGTTATCTCTCGTACTTCGTGCTGCAGTTAGCTGGATTTGTCCAGGGGATTTAGGAGGAAAAGATGCCATTGCCAGGCATCTGCGTACGGGTAATTTGTCTTGATATGTTTTCGGTGTTACTGATGAGAGAGGGAAACGAACGCTTAATTAGGGAATTAACCATCTTTTAAAAGATTATGTTTTCTTTGAACTCATTTATCAAAAAGAGAAAAAAAAAAAGTTCTGCAAACTGTTTGACAGAAATTTCTTTTCTCAATATGAATGAAAGGCTGAACAGTTGGAATAAAAGACAAGTGTAATTACTAGATAAACCCAGGACTAGGCTTGCCCTATAGAAGTACTGCTTTCCCTTGCTGTGTCAGTCTCGTGTGCTGGTCCTATTTTCTTCTCTTCCCAGAGCTACTCCATCCAGCCCCTCAGGAAAGGGGGGCACATGCAGGTAACCCCGATTCTCCCCTCATCACATCACACAGCGCTTGGCTTTGTTCCCGGAGTTCTTCTTTGTTATCCAATACCTGTTAGCTGGGGTGATGCAGATGATAATTTTATGGCACCTGAGCACTTTCGGGGGAAAATGGGAGCTCAAGATTGCTGCCCAGCGTATGCAGCAGTGAAAGATAGTTGCAGGTATCTCAGGGTGACATGGAAACCATTTGTCTGATGCAGTGCTGCTTCTCACAGCCATACCCTAAGTTACGCCTCAAATCTTTAAGTTAATCAAAGGTTAATTCATCCCTCTTCCTTTAACGAGGATGAATCCAGTTTGGTATATGAGAGGGGAATAACCTTTTTTGCCTGGGATGAGCACCAGGACCAGATGTTTGTGCACACACCCGATACTCCTATGTGCGTCCCTCTGGTTGAGACTCAGTATTTAGGGTAGTTAAAAATGTTCACCTTTGCACCTACAATGCAGAAAGTAGCATCATACAAACTGTGACAATATTTTTCCCCTCTATGAGCTAAAACCAGATATCAGTGGTTTTTCTCCTAAATTCCTGCCTGGCACTTTGTGGAGATTCTCTAATTCAGATTGATGGGTGCTTGTACAGCGGGCTGAAATGCCGAATAACAAGCTACATTTTACATCCTTATGCATGTATGAGTGGAATAGGAATTATTTCAAATTTATTGTGGGAATGGCAGGGAGTTAGACAATGTGGACTACCTTTTTTTTGTTTCTGATGCACTTCATCTGCCCCTCATGAACCTCAAAGAGCGCACAGCTATTAGTGGTTTCCATTTACAGCAAAGCAACGTCTCTGACGCTTCTCTAATATTTGCCAGCGTTTGGCTGGAGAGGGGGAATGACTTTTGACTCTGAAATGCCACACTCAAACTCTGCCCCAGGCCTTGCTTCAAGGCTGCATGTAGGAGTGGGGTGGCACGCAGCTGCACGTCTGCGGAGGTTCACTGGCCCTGGGGCGATCCCACAGTCTCATCTCCTGTGTGTCTCTGGTGATGATTTCATTTCGCTCTTGGCAGTAAAAGCTGTTACTGGTTTCTCACAGGAGTAGCAGCTTCTGCAAACCCATCCCACGTGAGCGCTCCCCCGATGCTCATGTGCAGGTGGGTCCATCGTGGGTAGTTTGTGGCCAGGCTCAGAGTGACACAGGGTCCCTTGGGGGCTGTGGGTGAGACCCTGGGCGCTGTGCAGCTTTTGGGTGCACAGGGAGGACAGGCAGCTCCCTGGACATGGGGGCTTCCAAAGCAAACATGTTTGGAGGGGTGAGAGTGTAAGCAGATGGCCATCAGCCCGGGTTGGGTGCTCCTTTGGGAAAGCCCTGTTAAAGTCCCTACCTCCAGGGACTCCAGGCGTCCCCATCATGGACATCGCGGTGGAGCCCAGAAGAGAGGACCCATGTGCACCTCTGTGTCTGTGCTCCCTTCTCTCCTGCAAGCCTTTTTCAGGCAAAGAACCATTCCCTGCACTGGACATGGCAATCAGGAGATATTTGCAGGACAAAACCCAAATGTATGCAAGCATGTTGGGAGTTGTCTTTGGAGCTGTTGTCACTTGTGTGCTGAAAAAAAAATGTAAAAAGAAAAATCAGCATAGCTTCACTGAAACCCAACAAAGCAGCTATGTTCGACTGGAAAATTGGAGCAATAATTGGCACCTCATTTGCTGTATATAGCTACAAGAATAGCTTTTCAGCCTGATTCAGTGCTTGTTAACACCTTTGTAAAATGAGGGTTATGGCCATGAATTTACCTAGATGCGGGGCTGGAATGAATCCCTTTGTGTCTACTCCTTAAGCTAATAGAGCATCCTTGGTAATCCTTGGTCATGCTAAGAGAGCTGAAAGCAGACTTATGCCTTGAAAACAGGGAGCTGATGCTCGTGTACAGCAGCTGGGCCTCATCTCTCAGGCAGCATTCTTGAAGGCCATATCATTTGGGGCAGATGATTATTTTAGGACCGTTGCAGCCGTATGTGTTATTTACCATGAGTAAATAAAACCATTTCCGATCCGTATCCATCGGCACGGGATCACTGAAGGGGGTCCAAAGCCAGGTTTTATTCTTTAATGGAAGCTGCTAACAAGGTGTTCCCGTTGTGCGAGGGCTGCTCTGCCGTTGGAAATCCCTCACCTCAGCGGGAACGATGCTTTCATCTCTCCTTCCCCTCAAAGGTACGGCCGCGACTGCGTTTCCCGTGGAACAATTATGTGGAACTGTTTAAATGAGCCATAAAATGAAAGGGCTGAGGGGGAGCCGCAATAGGCAGGCTCCTGCATTGGCAGGGTTGCCTTACCACTGGAAAATTGCTGGTTCTGGTTGGAAATCTTAGTCAAGTCAGACCCTCTGTCCCCACCTGTAGACCAAAGTAGGCTGAAATTAAGGGTGTTTGAATGATATCTGAGGGGTCCTTCTGAGTGAGCCCTGTGCACCGGCCGCAAGCTCATCCCTGCACCCTGCAGAAAACTAATCCCCAGTTGTTTGCCCGCTAAGGAAAACCAAAATCAATGGGGCAGATTTATCAGACGGCTAAATCCCTAGCGGTGGTCCCCCCTCCAAGCTTGGTATGCTCTGTGGGCAATACAATGATGATTAATTAAAACACCCTGACCCTTTCAATTAGAGCTTTCAAAGCGCTTGCTAAGCATTAAGTGCAGTAATGCTGTACGATACAGACAACATATTATCAGCCCCAATTTGCAGACAAGAATCCCCCAGTTTGGTAAAAGAGCCTGATTTAAAAACCAGGGCTGAAATCCCTGTCCTGTGCAAATCAATGTTCAAAGTCCCTTGAAGTTCAGTAGGACTGAGTTTTCACTTCAGGGACCTCCTGTCCCCAATAACCCTCGCAAACAAACGTCTAGTTCAAAACGTGAAGTAGAAGAAAATTTGTTATGTTGTCTTCCGACTTGCTTCAGCATTTCGAATAATTTTCCAATAACTTGTGATGAGGCACCTGTAATTACTGTGCCAGTTTAATTTAGAGTAGGTGTTTACCAATCAAATTATATCTGACACAGTTCTTGAAGGGATGGAAGTTATCTTAAAAAAAAATCACTGTGTGCATCAGTAATATTCCAAAAATCAATGTTGTTTAGCAAGCCATATTGACCTTCTTAGAAGCTGAGATTTTTTTAATTACATCTCTGAAATAAGATTAAAACCTTTCATTATACCTTTAGAATTGCTTTAAAATAAATAAATAAAAAGCACCAAAGCATTTCTTATTCATTTAAAAGTATCTCGAGTCTCACAAAAACAGTCTTTAAATCCAAACAAATCAAATTACAAAAACCCCCACCCTTCTGTATTATTTTCTGCATAGAGGGGAAGTTAAGCTTTGACATAGATTTTGCAAATGCTTTATTAATGATACCTCCACTGGCTTTTTTTTTGTTGTTTGTCCTTTTGGTGTGCCAGCAGTAAACCCTACCTTTAAGCTCCTGAGGCCTCAGTAGAGATTGTTAATAAATGTTGTTATTTTGGCACCTGAAACTATGCAGCGAGTAATGCTGCTCTGCTAGCACCAGCGCCGACATCTGTTGCTCATGAATCACTCATCATTCGAATGCATAACTGAGGATTTGTTTAAATAAAAAAAGCTATTAGCAGTGGGAGAAACGAATATAGAAAGAAGGTTTCAGCTCCACGAGGAGGAAGGAGCATCCACATGCTGAAACGTGCCCCGAGCTCCCACGAAAGCCCACCCCAGGGCCCGAGGCACGTGCAAGTATGTCAGGAGGAGGCAGGCAAAGAGAAAATAAATGTGTCTGGGGAGATTCAGCTGGTTTTCAGGTTTTCTTTGGGGATTTTAGCTGTTCTGGACCAATCTGGCCTCTTAGGTTCTGTCTGTACATGGCTGGGATGTCCCCAGGTGTCCCTGGGGCAGACCACAGTGTAATGCCGCTCCCGTGTGCCGGGCAATGTGGTTGGTGATGCTACAAACATAAACAAAATGATGTTAAAATAAGCAATACAAGCAGACAGACTTTTTTGTTCCCCGCAGGGGGATTTTTGAGGGAGAAGCAGGGGGAGACACTGAAAATATTCATGTTCGATATGCAATTGGCAAATAGTTGGGGATGAAGCAAAGTGGAATTTTGTCACTTAAAATTTTTTTTGTTTGTTTCCAAATGGCTTTTTTCTACTTAAATGTTAATTTAAAATCTGTTCTTTCATACTGGCTTTAAAACAGTGTGAACAGGTTAAATGGAGGGAAGAGCATGGGGGAAAAGCAATATGGGAGAAAAAATGAGCGAGTGAGAGATGGGCGAGATGAAGCTGCTGTTCCAGGGGTGTGGGTTAATCGGGGAGCGAGGAGGCATCATCAGATGGGCTTCACCAAGATGTAGGTTTTGATGTTTCTCCTTTTCTCGTGCAGCACCAAATGTTTCCCACTTCTTCAGTACCTTGGTAGGGAATTCATGTGCCAGCGCGGGTCTAGGGTATGGCGAAGAGCAAGGGATGGACAAAACGTTATCCCAGCGCTCCTCCTCACAAGCCAAGGTATGATAAATACAACTCTGGACAGCAATCCCAAGCTGCTGGGTCAGTTTTATTTAAATGCCTTTGTGGCTGGAGGACTTTGTGGCCAGGTGCTGGGGGCCTGGCGCGTCCTTTGGTGGCTCCAGTGCATCCTCGTGCATGCAGCCAGCTCAGCAAGATTGGTGCAGAGCAAACTGCCTCTCGCGCTACAGCCAGACCGTCACCATCCCAGGCTGCATTTGGGGTTGCTTTTTCCCCAGTACAATTGAGCTCCAAGATGGAGTGGAGACATCAAATCTTCTTAACCCCAAACTGTTGCTGTCTGCTGGTGGGCAGGAGCCCCCAGGGCCACTGCGGGGCTCAGCTGAGCACATTTGCTGGTGTGGCACTGTGCCTGCTTGCAGAGCACAGCGCTGGCTTAATTAGGTGCCTCAGTGCCATCCCAGAGCAGGCAAGAATATGCTCTGTCATCAGGCACCTCCTCCATGATGCAGCAGAGCTACAAGCACCTTTCCAGCCACTTGCAAGCAAAAAAATCGTGGGGCCGTGTGGCCCTCTTGGCTGCCAGGAGAGGCCTCCTGCAATCCCAGGGACACTTTCTGATGCTGCCTCTGATATCAAAGCGTAACATGCCCAATGTGGTGGCTTAATTGAGTTCATAAGGCCAGCTTCTTCAGCTTTTGGCATGTGCCACTGGTCTCATTTGTCCTGGCAACCCCCTGGGTTTTGTTTTAGAGATTGTGATTTACATAGCTACAGGGCCAGGTCCTCACCTAAGTTTAAAAGCAAAAATGCCGTGAGCCCTTCAAGCCAGGCCTTACTCCTCCATGGAACACGGTTACTGTCTGCACTAAGACAGCTCATGGTATACCAGCCTTAGGGATAGGGAGGATGCGCTCGGGGACACAGCAGGAGGAGAAATCCTGTGATAGTCACAGACTTGCAGAAGGGATGAGGTTAGAAGAGACTTGTGTTGTGTTTTGAATTATGTTTACACATATTGTCGTATGAATACTTTACACCGAGACCAACCTGTTTTAGAGCCGGGTGTTTGGACAGTGGTGAATGTCTCTCATTGCTCTCTGCTCCTCTAGCCTGACCAGCTTCAGCCCAGCAGCTTCTCAGGTGAGTCAGAGCTGCTCCAGCTTTGCTCTGGTCTTCTGTCAGCATCTTTCCCCTCCTTTCACTTGAAACGGTGTCACCAAAAAAATAGTGTGTGTGCCAGCACCTTGTCCGCTGCTGGTGTTAAATGTGGTGAAGACACCCTCCTGTCCAAGCTGGTGGGGTGAGTGCTCATCCTTCCTTTTAGATGAAATCCCCTCCTCTTGGGGACCACAGGAGGGAAGGAGGAAGCATTTCACTCCTACCACAATCATGCAAATGCAAAAACAGATTAAAGAAGCTGAAAACTGACTTTGAGGAACCTTTGTCCTTGGTTCATAGCTAGTTTCAAGAGTGATGTCAGTTCATTTCTTCACTCTCGAAGCTTTGTTTACTACTTCTGTGTCTCGATGTGGTGGAAAACATCTTTAAAATGTTTTTTCACATGCATGCCTGTGTGTGCTGTTGAGGTAAACGGCATGGTTGTAAAAATGAGCTTTGAGTCTTGGACCAGGATTTTTCCCCTGAGCACTAGTGGCACCAAGGTCGCTGTGCCGGGACCGGTCTTGGCCAGGGACACCTTGCCCCAGAAGATGGCAGAAGAGTAAGAACATTGTGCAGTGGCAACTCAGACACACGAGGAGTGGGAATGAAAATCTTCAGTTAATAAAAATGCTTTTCTCATGAGAAGGAGGCTTTGAGACGCTTAACCAGAAAGCTGTGTAGAAATTACTTATGTTGTGAACTTACCTGGATCCTCAGGGCCGTGTCCCCTGGTTGATATCTCCAGAAGAAGGTGAGAAAGTGTGATGTTTTCTTCTTTGTGCTGTTCACTACAGCACGCCAGCCAGGGAGACCCAGTGCCAGCACTGCGCAGAGCTTTCTCTCTGGGTCTCTTGGAGGATGTTGAGCTTTATACTCTCTTTGCGTTGAGCTTTATACTGTCTTTGCGTTTCAGTTGTGTATTTGCTGATTAAAGCATTGGTTTGTACTTCAGGAGAAGCGCACCTGATAGCAAAACTCATCCTTGCTCCAAGGTGTTAAAGTATTTGGGCAGCATCTCACCCCGCAGACTGTAAGCTCCTTGCAGCTGGGATAATACTTTGTTTTGTATTCAGGGGAGTGTCACATAACAGAGTCCTGCTCCTCAGGGCTTAGAGATACTGAGATAATACAAATACAATAATGAATAATTAGCGATCCCTGTGAGAAACACCACTGCTGTTTTATGGTCCCATTATCAGGAAAGGCAATGTGAAATGAATTATTGCAAGCGTGGGGTGCCCCAGTTTGCAGCCTCTGCTCAGCAGCCCTGACCCTCTCCATGGCCCCGTCGCACCCCAGCCCATCCTGCACTGCGCACGCAGCACTGAGACTCGTCTCTGACCACAGGGTGCTGTGCCGGCTGCAGGTCTCCGATCTCTTGCTCCTCTCCTTGTTTGGCGTTTTACCTGTGGTTTCTGAACATGCTGTGGCAGCTCCGTCAGGTACCTCCTTGCTGGTTTGCTCCCTTGCCTTGTAGTACAGCCCAGTGCCAGCTGGCATCCCTGCAAACATCACCGGTGAAGTCAGGCAACCTCGTTTCCCCTCTTTAGGAGAACACTCACAGTTCCTGGCTGTATTTAAGCACTCTTCAGTGAACCCAATGCAATATTCATACCCCAACGGGCGCGCATACGAGGATGAGCAGACGTTGTCCTCATAGGGAGGGCGGTCAGCAGTCTGGGGACACACCAGGGCCTGGCACGGCGGCTGAGATGCACAGCTTTGATGCCCAACACTGCATGGGCAAAGCTCGTCTGCAGAGGAGCCAACACTGCCTCCGGCGCTGGCCTGGGGCTGTGGGGTGAGCTTACACAGGAGCGTCAGCCCCCCCGGACATCCCACCCTCTGCTCCCTGGACACAAGGCAGGTATTTGGCTCACCTCTGTCATAAGCACAGAGCCACATGTGTGCGGAAGCAAACACAAATCTGCCAAAATGAATCCCGGGAGGAACAGGCAAGTGCCAAATGTTACTGACAAATGTTGTTGATGTTATCATGACCTTAATGGAGCTACATTATGTAAGCTAAGAACCGATTTTCATCCCACGTTCTTGTTTTGCCAATATTCAAATTTGCGTAGCAGCTTTTGATCACATAGGCAATTTAATAATTTTGGCTTTTCAAGCAGATCATAAAGTTTAGCAGGTGCAGGAGGGGTGCACTTGTAGCCCTTCTCACTATGAGGGATACCTTTGTCTTTAGACGTTCAGCTGTGGTCACAGCAGTCACCTCTACGTTTCCATCCTTGCAAATATCTGTCTTCTCATTGTGTCTCTCCTTTGCCCGATTTGTCACAAATACCTCTGCCTCCAGCCCTGTGCTTCTCTGGTTTCTCTGCAATTGCTGTAGCAACTTGGTTTGATCCTCCTTTTGCTCCCACCAATGTAACTCTGTCAATTGCTGGAAACGCTGTTGATGTCCTCTGCTGTATAAAATAAGCATAAAATAAGACCAAGGACCTGAAGTGTAGTGAACACAGCTTTTAAAAACTGATACGTTGTCTGGCCTTGTGTCTCATCTGCGCACTCAAGTCCATCATGGTGTTTGATGGTCCCAGATGGGCCAAATCGGCACCAGAAAACCCTTTTGTTTTACTGGGGAACCACAATGGTTCAGAAAAGTCAACATTTTTTCTGAGAAAACGTACCACATCTTAAAGAAATTACATATTCGATGGAGACATAAAAAAGCATGTTAAATTTGCAAACAGCTGTAGCATTTTTAGGAGCGTCACAACATATTGTTTTTCTTCCGAAGAGGAGCCCATGTTGGTGTGAAAGGGGAGCCCATAATTTGATTACCTCCTAGTAATTTTTCTGTCTTCCATTTTGTACCTTTAAAGG
This sequence comes from Aptenodytes patagonicus, assembly GCF_965638725.1. Classification (NCBI taxonomy): domain Eukaryota; kingdom Metazoa; phylum Chordata; class Aves; order Sphenisciformes; family Spheniscidae; genus Aptenodytes; species Aptenodytes patagonicus. The sequence goes on from NC_134951.1 coordinate 123,419,812, forward strand.
TGTAGGGGGGATGCGAGCAAATACGTTCGTTTGCAGTTATGTTTTGTTTTGGTGGTTTAATTGAAGCAGTACTGAAACTTAAATTGAAATTAGTGTGAAAATGCAGTAGCATTATAGAGACAGTCCTGAAGGGGAAAAAAAACCCTTTCCATGTTGCTAACTTCACTAGGGAATTTCCTTTTGTGTTCTGAGCTAATCTTCTTTATATTGTGCCTCCATTGTTAAACATTTAAGGACCCAGGCTGCAAAGAATTGATTAAAATCTTGGCAATTGCTGTGTGCCATTAAACTTCATTTTTGCTCTAACATACTTCGCTATTTTGCTATGATGTGTTTGATTTAGTAGTTCATTTAGCCATTGCCAGAAGCACTAGAGGAAAAGGTAAATTTTCAGCTTGTTGACTTGTTTAATAATTTGATTTAGTCCTTCCTCTTTGACAAGTTTACACTGATGGCAGCAAGAGCTATAACCATTACTCAGTCAATACTTGAGTTTCCCGTGCACTAAGAAATACTTCGGGCTATAACGGGGTCAGGCTTGTTTGTGACTGAAGCTTTCGGAACAAACAAATGTTGCAGCAGTATAACCAGTTCCTCCATTTCATTTTTTTTAATGAATTCAGTACTTGTAAGCTACTTTGCAGAAACAATCGCACACATTAGGTCCATATTAATTACTTTATTTTCCTTATTGTATGCATACCCAGCCTTAGAGTGAATTGCAGAGGCGAGGGTTTAAAAGATAGCGTTCCTTGAGAGGGACCCCCTGGGAGGGCACACTTACTGTTCACTTACTGTGAACAAGGCTTGGGGGAGAAGGACCTTTTCTTAGAGAGGTTAAGTTAGGTGAGTACGGCTGGAAATTGTCTCTTTGCATAAAAGTAAAAATAAATTTGTTTCCAGTCTTTTGGCGGTCACTTACCATGAATATTAGAGCAATCAAGTTTGGGAGGGAGAAAATCTCAACACTCAAATATTTATGAATTTTAAATATACAACTAGAAGTGCTCCTAGTGTAGACATGGTGGGTTTTTCTCCAGTGAAGTGGTCACAAATTACTGGATGAGTGTATTTAAAAGTGCTTTACAGAAGGATAATGGTTTGTAGGTATTTTATGCCACAGTTTATCAGCTGTTACAAGCAAACTAGCCAAATGATAACCCAGTGCAGGGCAGAAAGTACCAAACCGCTCTGGATACACGGGCAGTTCAATGAATCACTGTAGGATTCAGCGTGTCTTGCAGAACCGCAAAGAAACCCTCTGTGTCATTTTGGTTTGTGCCCAGGATGTTGTTAGTGCCTATATAATACTTGTCTGTTGTATAATACTTGTACTTTATTATATTTTATATAATACTTATTTTTATATATATATATATCTCTGTTTAGCCTATCGCATAGCTATGTATTTCATTATTTAGCAGTAATAATATCATGAACAGTAGAAAAGTGGAGGTTGATAAATGCACTGGGGCCAACGGGGGGGAATACTGTGAGTTGGATCTAATTCAGGCATCTAACTTGCAATTTGAAGTACCTGTTGGAGAGACACCTTGGTGTTTTGAAGGTGTGTAGAGGGAGAGCCTAATTTAGGCATTTAACCTAAAGATGACAGGCTGTCCCTTTGAGGTCCATATTTCTCTCTGTTGACTACCTAAGGCCCTGCTTCTCTATGCCAGAGGAGGTTTTTCTCTACTGACGTGGCACTTCCCGTCACTGGCTCTTCCACTTGCTGCTATAGCTGGCTGGAAGATATGTAAACCATTTTAAAAAATGAAGAAATCGGTCTCTGCTGAAAATCCCTGTTGGCCAGGTGCTCCGGGGATGTCCCTGTCCAGGTTGGAGGGAGATGCTCCCAGAGACGCTGGGGTGTCTCAGATCCCTCTGCAAGCAGCCCTTTTAATTATAGAAGGTCCATTAAGTTTATTTTCTCTAAGTAAAGCTTTGAGTATCCGACTACAGGTTTGGAAAACCTGTACATAAGAAAACCAGGAAAACATCCCAAGCCAAGCTTGTGCTGTTGGGATTTCTCCTGTGGCCCTGAGGTGTCCCACAATACCAATTTCACTCCACAACCCCACGGTGTGCTGCAGAGAGGAACCCTGTCCGCGGGCTCTCCACTTCCATTCATATTCTGGAAGACAGTTGTTTCTTCAGAGTTGTTGCCATGTTTCAAACATACCTTTATTTATCTCCTGATTCAGGTGCTCTCTTCCTGGTGATGCTTCTTTTCCGTGTCAGCATCCATAAGATGTTGAAGACACCTCTGAGCATACGTAAGTACTCCTTTCATTAGCAAAGGGGGATCCTGAGCGCCACAGAGCCATAGGCATAAACTGGAGGGGTTTAGACTGGACATTAGGAAGCGTTTCTTTACCGAGAGGGTGGTCAAACACTGCAACAGGCTTCCTAGAGAGGTGGTCAATGCCCTAAGCCTGTCAGTGTTTAAGAGGCATTTGGACAGTGCCCTTAATAACATGCTTTAACTTGTAGTCAGCCCTGAAGTGGTCAGGCAGTTGGACTACATGATCATTGTAGGTCACTGAAAATATTCTCTTTTCTCTTCTCTTCTCTTCTCTTCTCTTCTCTTCTCTTCTCTTCTCTTCTCTTCTCTTCTCTTCTCTTCTCTTCTCTTCTCTTCTCTTCTCTTTCTCTTTCTCTTTCTCTTTCTCTTTCTCTTTCTCTTTCTCTTTCTCTTTCTCTTCTCTTCTCTTCTCTTCTCTTCTCTTCTCTTCTCTTCTCTTCTCTTCTCTTCTCTTCTCTTCTCTTCTCTTCTCTTCTCTTCTCTTCTCTTCTCTTCTCTTCTCTTCTCTTCTCTTCTCTTCTCTTCTCTTCTCTTCTCTTCTCTTCTCTTCTCTTCTCTTCTCTTCATTACGGCACGTTGCAAAGGTAGATGCCCCAAGAGCATCACGTAGCGGTTTCACCCTCCCTAGGAAACATGACTCACAACAGGCTTGTTATCGCAAGCGCAGCCTGCCGCTGCGCACGGCCTGCTGTGGAAGGCATTACGGAAAAGCAGTATTTACACAACCTTTTCCCACTCTCTCAATTCGAGCTCCATTGCAGTGTTTCCAAATAGCACGTATATAATATTAATATCAGTTACTGACTTGGCGCACAAGTGCCTCCGGTTTCCCATTTGTAGGATTTAGGGCATTCTGCCACCGCCCATTGAAAAGCTTTGGGATGCAGAGTCCTTTCCAGAGCTGTTCTCTCAGGCTCTCTGAGAGAATTACAAAATTATTATTGCATTGATGACTCCTGGGCCACATTTTCAATTTTTTTTTGCTTTAGCGTAGTAAAGTCTAGAAAACCATTTTCTTTAACACTTTATCGAGTCTCCCTGACATTTTCTTTAGTGCGATGTGATTATTACAGCTGCATGTGTTCAGCTGATATTCACCCTTTCCCATAGCTGTTGCACACCTTGATGTTCATCTGCATGCAGCCACCGTCATCTTACGACGACTGGGCACATCGCTAGCAACGGCAGCTTTGTGCATCCAGTTGTTCACAGGCTTTTTTCAGAAGACGAAGCCTGAAAGCACTCTCAGATGCACTTGAAAAGCCGAACGGGGTCCTCTATTTCCAGGCTCTGAGGGGAGGCAGAGCGGTCTTTAAATCTTTATGAATAAGCTGGGAGCAAACAAACAATTAGCAAGACGCTGATGTGCGTGTAAGCACGGCGCTGAGCAGGCTGTGCTGAGGCAGAGCGCGGCGCCGGGGCTGATGGAGAGGAAAGGCTCTGGAGGAATGAAAGACCCTCGGAGGTGCAGGCTGCTGCCAGCAGCCTTTGCTAGACCTGGCGTTGGGGCGAAACCGCTCAGAGCAGTCGTACTGCAAGAGCCAACGGAAACTTTTACGGAGTGCATCTTCTACCTGCCACCAAACAGAAACATAAGCAGCCAAAACAGGTGAAATGGGAGCTGAGGGTATTCTGCCTCCACTGAATCTGGCCCATAAATGAATACCGAGTGACGGAGACGAGGGATACAGATGGCCAGCTTAAGTGTTGTGCTTGATAGGATGCTTCCCACAGACTGCTTTCTGCAGGCGTGCAGGTAGTCCCTTGGCTTATCTGAAATTGAGAAGAGCTTTGGAAAAATAAACAGCTCCTCTTCACAGGACCTGAGCTGGCCTGTCTCCAGCGAGCATTTAAAGAGCAGCCTCAGCGCTGCTGGTGGCCTTGCTGCAGGCAGAGGGCGTGGATTCGATGTTGCCATCACTGAGCATCTCGCTTATGTGAAAAAACAGTCTGGAAAACATTCCAGATTTTGCATTTCTTCTTCTAACAGAGGTGACTGGCTGGAAGAGGAGGAAGGGTGGCAGAGAAATGTCTTCAAACCTCTGGAAAACAGTGGCTAGCTCACCCCACAAAAGCCTGACTATTGTCAATGGCCACCAAAAAATAAGTGCCCACGTCTCCTGCACCTTCCAGGTTTGTACCCTTCATGTTTACAGAGAAAAGCTTGGAAACATCACTGAAATAAATCCTAAAAGTCAGAAACCATGTGCCAACCCTAGTCCCTGTTGCCTTTTTTTAATTTTTTTTTTTTTTTTAACTTTTCTTTAGCTACTCTTATGATGGTTTAAATGTCTGACTCGTGTTTTTGTGTGTGTTTGGGATTGACAGTACTACGTTGGACACAATGTAAAAGCAACCCACACAGAACTGGTCAGACTTTTCTTCTGCAGAAAATATTTGTGAAAAAACATACCATAAAAACACGCAGTGTCAATTTGTTTTCAAATAAAATTTCAGTGGGGAATGCTGATTTTTTTATCCAAACTCAAGGCACAATTTTCCCTCGCCTACAAAATTTTTTCATAAACTGACAACATCCTTCTGAAAACTAGATAAACCCATACCATGTTCCAGCATATTTTGGTTTAAAAGAAAAAAACAGCTTATCTCATGCTGACTTTGGGGAAGTATGGCAAATTCTCTGGGGAATCTGGAAACTTCCTTTCCAATGATTTTTTAAAATGGGGTATGTGTTATTGAAGGTTCTCGCTTAAATTCACTGTCTTCTTCACTTTTTTCCCAGCTCAACGCTGGACAAGCTTCACAGGGGCATAGAATAAGAGGCAGTGACACTGACAGATCTCTCCGAAGAAAAGGGGAGCAAGGTAAGAAGCCCCAGGAAAACAAGGAGCAGCGTCCACCGCCCCAAACACTGGTGTAATGAGCTTGCTGACACCTTTTTTCTTGGGATGCCAGTGTGCACAGCCTCTCATGGAGCACCCTCGGAGCCTGGCTGGACCATCGCTCCGGTCTCACCTGCACAGGGCACTGCTGCAGCCACCTCTGCACGGTCAGGGTTACATTTCACTTGTAGTTTCCTCAATGAGCTGCCACTGTTGCTATGACAATTCTTCTGTAGCTTATTAATAACGGAAGAGTAGCAGTTAATTCAGGGAAAATGAAAACATGAAATATTTACAGCTGACTTCTGTTTTGTTATTGCTAGTTTTGGTTTTTTTTTTTTTTTCCTTATAAGCAGCAAAAAGAATGCCCAGTTTGTGAAAGGACAGATTGGATTTCTGTTTCTGGACTGCTTTATGTAATTAATTCATATTCATAAAACAAAACAAAACAAAAATCCAACCATCAAAAAAAGAACAACACAGAGGATCAGCTGAAGCCAAACTTATATGATGTTTTTCATTACGTAACCGTAAAGTGCTCCTGCTGAAAGGGTTTATTGATCACCCAATAATGAAGGAACAAGACTAAGCTTCCAAAAACCCAGCACCCAATCTATATGGACTGATAGACATAATTGATTCCTTTCAGCGTGGAGGTGTTAACGCAGGAAAAGATTAGGTTATCTGAGAGGAGCAGCCTGGATGTTTAGATTGCTATTCAATAAAGGCTTTGTACGGTTCCAGCGCTTCGAGGGGGCTGTTTCATATTTTCAGTGTTATCTGTCAACAGCTGTGCATAATCTGCCACGGGTGGATCAATATGAGCCAAACGTATTGCGTTACAGGGTGGTAATTCCTCAGAAAAGAGAGTGTGCATTTAGGCTTCTTTGATAGTATTGATGTCAGTGGGCAAGCTAAAAGCTGGTAATTATCCCTCCCTCAAACATTGATTATTTAAAAGTTCCCATGGATTGGCAACATGCGGAGCACAGGCCGCGCGGAGGCAAGCGGCAGACGTGCCCCGTCGCAGCCAAAGCGACCTCTGATGTGCGTTGCGTCACAGATCCACGTGCTGGTGGAAGAAACCTCACCCTGCACATTGCAACACCCAGCACCGAGGGGTTTCAGCAGTGTGACCTGCGTCCTCCGGGCTCTCTGCCTTCAGACCCGGCGCGGCAGTGCCTAATAGAGGAGATGGTTCTGATGTTTGGCGTCTCTTGCACGAGGGCTTTCGTGGGCCAGGAAACACCGCAGCCAGAGTTTTGCCATCTGCCCACTGGTGCAATGGAGTGATTCAACCCCCAAAATGCATCAACCCTGCTGCCTGCTGTGGGGGAGAGGAGGGGAAAGCAGCACTATTTGCATGCTGACTCTGAACCAGCTGTGTCTGAACTTGTCCCCCTGTGACCATCAAGACCAGTGAAAACAACCCAGAAATGAATTTTGAACCCTCTCCTCTGCAAATCCTCACTCCAGCTACCTCTGCCAGTATCCTGGATCCCCTTTGCGCTGGTTTTGGCTGGGGTAGAGTTAATTTTCTTCATAGTAGCTGGTATAGTGCTGTGTTTTGGATTTAGGATGAGAATAATGTTGATAACACAGGGATGTTTTAGTTGTTGCTGAGCAGTGCTGACACAGAGTCAAGGCCTTTCCTGCTTCTCACCCCACCCCACCAGTGAGGAGGCTGGGGGTGCACGAGAAGTTGGGAGGGGACACAGCCGGGACAGCTGACCCCAACTGACCAAAGGGATATTCCACACCACATGACATCATGCTCAGCATATAAAGCTGGGGGAAGAAGAAGGAAGGGGCAGACGTTCGGAGTGATGGCGTTTTGTCTTCCCAAGTAACGGTTACACGTGATGGAGCCCTGCTTTCCTGGAGATGACTGAACACCTGCCTGCCGATGGGAAGCAGTGAATGAATTCCCTGTTTTGCTCTGCTTGCGTGCGTGGCTTTTGCTTTACCTGTTGAACTGTCTTTATCTCAACCCACCAGTTTTCTCACTTTTACTCTTCCGATTCTCTCCCCCATCCCACCGGGGGGGAGTGAGCGAGCGGCTTTGTGGGGCTTAGCTGCTGGCTGGGGTTAAACCACGACACCCCTCCCCAGCAGTCAGGGCATTGTGAGCTGGGGTGGATGATGCTTTGTGGCTGTGGCAGAGGTAAAATATTCACTTGTATTGATCTCCACCCATTGATTTTTTAGGCTTGTCTCAAACATTCATGTGTCCAATCCCACCCATGAGGAATCATGTAATCCACATGGAGCTGCGGTGTGCTGTAGTGTAAAGCACCGAGTTCACTGCTAAATTATAGATATGTACTAAAGAGGAATCACATGAATGCGTGTTTATTTTACACCATGAGGTTTTATTTGTAAGAATTGTGGGATTTTCTCCCCCTCTTTGTATAAGCAAAGGAGGCAGCTTCCAAATGAAAATCCTTTTTTCAGCAGTGACCATAAAACATAATGAAATAACAGCAAAGCCAGTGCCTAAACTTTTCAAACTGGGGCTCCAAACCTGATCAGAGCAAGAGCACCTGTCTTCAGAGAGCCAGCAAAGAAAGGGCAGCAAAAATGCTGGTGCCAAGCAAATGCCATAACGTTGCCCAGAAAAGCCCGGGGACAAAATTATACAATCTGGAGAGACCTGAGCTGCGCTGTCTGAAAGGAGATGGTCTAAAAAAAATCCATTTCTGCAAGCTCCAAAATCCAAGACGGAGTGATTCTGGCTCCTTGCTCCCAGCCAGGGGCAAGACAGCGCTGAGAGCCCTGGCTGTCAGCCAGCGCCGGAGTAATGAGAGGAAAGCCGGCTGCCTGGCTGTGCTGCGCTCCCTGTCCCAGCCCCGAGCAGGGATCCCTTCTGGCAACCCGCTTCCTCATCCATCAGCTGGCGTGGGATCTTTTGCATCCTAAATCAGCTGTTTGGGGGGATTAGGAGCTGGGCCTTCTGCAACGGCGGGGAAAGGAGGGCGTCCCCGGTGAGATGTCAGGTGAGGGTTTATGGTAATAACTTGTTGGCACTGTGCATTTTTTATCCAGTTTTTTGCAGCGTTATTCTGTAAGCTGCTTAGTTTAATTAAAGCTCCCCAGCATGGGCTTCTCCCTGCATGTACTAAGTGCTGCCTTTAGGTCTTTCAGCGAGCTAACTATTAATTTCTGTAAGTTAATCTGCGTGCCTGCCTGCTCTTTTGCCTCAGGGGACGGGAGGTTTCTGCGCTCCCTGCTGTCCCGTCAGCCACTCAGTATCCGCCTGCGGACGGACATGGCATCGTCAAACCTTCACCTGTTACTTGGTGCCCGAGGGCTGCACCCAGCTTTGCCCAGAGGTGCCGGTGGAGAAGCTGCAACCAAGTTTTCCCACAGAGACAAGAGATTCTAATGTGCAAATCTCTTTCTAAGGAGTCATGAGGTGGCCAAACACCCAAACGATAATTCGGTTTGTCTACCCGTTGTTTTAAAAAGCAAATACATGAAGGAAAAGCCTTACCCTGGTTATGTACGTCTATTTACAGATTTAATACAACCAGCAAAGCGAGCGAGTGCCTGCCCCGAGGTCAGAACCAGCCTGTTCGCTTCTCCCTGCCTCTTGTTTCTGAAGTTTTCCTCATATCCATATTTATAAGTCCCACTGAAGAAGAACAGAGCTGTCTCCTTCTGTCATCGAAATGCCAGAAAGAGCCTTTAGCTCCTCAAAAACTAATAACCAATATGCTGGGATTGTTTCGCTCCCCATCCTTCTTCGACAGCACATTAAACAGATGTCACAGCATGCATCAGTGAGATGCACGTGGATAAGCGGCAACTGTCTGGAGTTTAACAAAACTGGGGGAGAAGGAAAAAGAAACGTATGGAGGAGCTAGTCACAATCTGATTACCAGGATCTGGTGGAGACGCCTGCCCTCTCAACAGCAAAATGAACCGAAGCCTCAGAGGCACTGGATTAATTTCTGCTCACTGAGAGTTACGCGCCCGCAGGAGCAGCTGCACCTCCAGTGCACAGTAATGTCTGCGTGTCTCTTGTGGAAACGTTGGGTACGGACACGTCTCCAGGCTCTCCACTACTGCATTTCCCTTACAGTGGCATTTTCCTTAGACTTCTGCCCAAAGCCCACTGTGGCTTTGTTTCATGCCATGTCTGTGAGCAGCCGAAGGAGCAGAGATGGTCTGAAAATATATCAGATGAGGGCCATACGCTCAGCGCTGCTCCTACTGCAGTGCAGGGTCTTGAATTTAATCTTTGAAGCAAGCTGGACCACGGCTTCCCTGACGTCTGAGGAATTCACCCTCTCTAGACCCAAATCCAGGGTGGGAGGGATGGCACCAGCTTGTTGAATTGCAGAAAGGTGTCTCCAGTAGCAGTGCTGCTGGGTGAGTGCCTCTTCTGGGAAGTCAGTATGTACGGATCATGTTCAAAACTTGACACAGACCTCATCTCCCCCTGGCCTTCACCCGGAGGATCTCAAAGCAACAAGTTCTAACAAAAGGAGATGACTGATGAATGAATGAGCGTATAATCAGGTTGCACCCTTGGCTAGAAAGTACATAGAGGTGTTGATTAGGGGTTCATAGTTTGATTGGAGATGCCATGATTGTGATCTGATTGAGAGTTTGGGCCTAAGACATATTTTTGACCAAGAGAAGAAGAATTCTTCTTAAATGGCAATCATTCTGCTCGTGCCCATGTGAGGCTATGGATTTGATGTAATGAAGCTATAATATAGTAGGTCTAATCTACTTTATAGGTGCATTGCATTTAGCACTTACCATTTCTGGGACACCTGTTCATGAGCTCAAGCTCATCTCGAGAAAGCCAGAGGCAGGAGCGGCTGTGGCACTGAACTAATAGCAGCAAGGCTATTGTCCTGATGAGACATCAGATCAAACTCTTTCAAGCTGCTTCAGGTGACCAGGCCGTAGCGGTGTCCCTGAAGGCAAAAATAATTGATGGCTGGGGTTGCATACTTGTCAAGGGAAGGCTGCCCTGCCGACGGTGAGCTCCTGGTGCCCAGCTGAAACCAAGCATCGTGGTGCTTGGTGGACTCTTTTTCTGTTTAATGACTTCGGCATTCATGTAGGGTTTCACCGAAGGGTTTCAACAGGAAAGCAAGGGTTTGCTAGAAGCTGCCTGCTCCTTCAGCTATAGCATTTTGCTCTTGTGTCCACGTAATGCAAATTCCTGAATGGTCCCATATATGCCTTTTCCTGAAGCCGTGATACGTAGCATAGAATCATAGAATCATAGAATCATTAAGGCTGGAAAAGACCTTCGAGTCTTCTGGAAAAGATCATCGAGTCCAACCGTCAACCCAACACCACCATGCCCACTAAACCATGTCCCTAAGTGCTGCATCTACACATCTTTTAAATACTGCCAGGGATGGTATCATTGTTGACAGGCCATTACTCTTTCCTATAAGACCTTTACTGGTTCTTCTGCCATATAAAGAAAGGCTTATGGTTATGCCTATGAGCCTCAAGGATGCTTTGTCCAGCCCACAGGCACCTGCTAGCTGGAGAAGTCTGTCTACATGCTTTGTTTACTCTTAAATGTCTTTTTTGGCCTAATTTAGACTGATGGCCCAAGTAATGAACTTTCTCAGAAAGCCTTGAAAAGCTCTGGAAGCAATGTCGGTGCCAGGGAGAGAGACCAAAAGAAAGGTACGTACTACAGGCAATCTGAGAGCAAGAAGTGACACAGCTCTGCCTCTTTGTAATGAAGAAAACGTTAACTAAAATCCTTGTAAGCCTAGAAAGAGCGGTTTCAAAAATTAAGTACCTATTTTGTCATATAATGAGGGACATGAAGCAATATTTTGCAAAGGCTGAAGAGCTCTTTCAGCATCTGCTTGCTGGGTTTGTGGCAGTCTCTTTTTGAAAACAGAAAACCGATTCCTCTAATTCCCCCTTAAATGAGAGAGCTTTCTGCCTTTTTTTATTTGCCGCTGCTGCTGGACTGCCATTACTTTAACGTATCCTGAGGTTAGGGAGAGAACGGCTCAGGTTTGTCAAAGCAGCGATGGCAAAGCCTAACGTGGCCGTGCTGCAGCCTATTTGCGCTCTTTAATGCTTCGGAGGCTTGCACACGGAGTGAATCACGCCAGAATAATAATGCCACATCTTGCAATTCATTCTCATCAGTTTTAATGAAGATAAAGGTGCTCACTTTATGAATCCACTTGGGCTTAACAAATTAAACATGCTGCTGAAAGGGTACATGTGAACAGAATATTTGTCCTTATAATGTTCATTTAGGTGGACAAAGTTAACTAACCTTTTTCCATATATTTTTGTTTTCTTCTTGCTGCCTAAAGAAGGCCTCACAGCTACACAGTCAGCTCTGATCTTGTTCCCTGCTCGTTAAACACATTGTTTAATTATCATTTTACCACAATTTCTGATGATGTAGCATCGTTTTGCTTTAAAAAAGTATTTTGGGTGTCCGGCAGTTCGAGGGAAAGAGCGGCGGGGGACAGGGGAGTGGGGGCAACAGCACGAGGAAATCTCCCTTGTTTTCTGCAGCAGGAAAATCAACCACCAACCAACCAGTCCCACCTGCAGGCAGTTCTCCAGCTCCTCCGTGAAGCTTCATTTCATGGCCCTGTGTCTATCAATCACTGCCAGACTGCAGCAGCCACCTGGAAGGGAGAGAGTAACCCTCCCGCCTTGCTGGGGAGGTTCACTTCAGTCTGCAAGTTGCTCAGATTTGTTACGAGCAGATGCTATGGGGAATGCTTAAGGATAATACGAGCTTTGCCTCCAGAAACTCGAAAGCAAAGCAAGCAATATCTATCACATCAAACACCTCTTTTCTGTAAACCGCGGAGAAGAATAAGATAATAAACACTAGAAAGATTTATTTCCAGCAATAAACAATCTCCTGCAAATAGCCAGGGAAGGGTTGCAAATACTCACTCGCCTGGAGCTGTGACCTTGGATAAAACACAGAGCAGAAGTGGGCAAGCAGACGGGAAACAATGCTGGGCTGTGCTGGGGATTAGCATTTATTACTGCAATCTGGGCGGCAAGGCAGGCTGCACACAGGCGGTACCAGGAGCAACGTCGGGACGGGTCCCTAGCGAAGCCGTGCCGTGGAGCAGGTACAGCCACTCCCTGCCCACAGGGCACTTAAAACCGCAGTGATGCTGTTCACAGCTTGCTTTTTCTGCCCTGATAATGGTAGGGAATAAGTAGCTACAGGGAGTCGCAGGTGATCGCTTGGGGTTGACACTAAGCAATGCCATGTAGCTAAACAAGATCCGTGATTGGCCTTGACCTCTCGTAGACACTGGCATTAAAATGTTATTTTACCTTTCTTTTTCTTTTAAGAAGAGGAGATGCCCCTGATTCAGTAGTCTGTTGAGATGAAGAGAGGGCCCGAATGTCTCCTGGGAGGACAGGAGGGCAAAGATGGGAAGTTACTTGAGCTCTTGCAGTTGGTTTTGTTGTGAAAAGCGGATCCTGTTTCCTTGAAGGCAAAACAGTATATGCAAAGGCCAAAAAGGGGAGATGAGAACACCGACTCCAGAAAATGCAGCTCTCCTCTCTGCTGTTGTCTTTTCCTTGCAGCTTCATTGCTGAAGAAAGATAAGCACAGCATGTGGTATTATCAGTCACTCGAAACCTCGGTCAACGTGTACCAGCATCTGTCTGTTCAAAATATTTCAAGCTTTGTTTTTGGTCACGGACTCACAGCAGTTGTTAGAAAAAAATCCTGGCTTGGCTGGCGGCGTTGGGCTGTTACTGGCAGGAGGCAGAGAGGGAGGAAGAAGAGGAGAAAGAAAAGGACATGCAGGGCAGCAGCAGGACCACAAGTGTCCCACAAATCGACTTCAAAGATCAAAATGGATTCAGTGGCGCTGACTTACACCAACTTACACATGTTTATAGGGGCTGCCTTGAAACACCGTCCGTCACCAGCACAGGTGGCATCCACAATTAGGATGCAGAGGTGGGCACCCCAGCCCCACCGGATGAATTACCTTAAGGTTTTCCAAAATAAAATCATCCCCCTATGGAGCACGGACAGATTTGTGTGGTCACAGCACTCAAGATGATGGTATTGAAGCCAATAGCTCATAAAGGAGCAACTAGACCAAAAGTTGAAGTACTTATTAGCCTAGCAGTTATTTAGCTCTGTGGTTTTCTTCTAGAAAGGAGTAAGGATTTTTAGGTCATTATTTAAGAAAACCTGTCTGCGGCTTTTAAGAAGCAACATTTGAGAAGAGACGACGGTGATTATTTCTGAAGTATCTGTAATAATGATTTCCCACCAGTCATCCACTCGTAAGGAAGAACAAAATATTCATCTTTTATTGTTGCCATTCTTGTCTTGTCAATGACAAAATACTTTTTTTTTTTTTATTTTTCCCTGGTGAAAAGCCTTCATTGGCAAGAATTCCTCATTAACCTGATAAGACAGCTGTCCCTTTCCTGAACCATTTCAAATGTCGCCGCCCCAGGTTCTGAGGCGGCTTCAATCTCTAGGTCATGCCACAGTATTTCATCTTGTAGGCAAGACCATCTAATTTAGGAATAATAAAATAAAAAATAACGAATAATTATAATAAAAAAAATCTGACTGAAGCCAGAAAAAAGCCCCAAGCATCTGTGCCTGGTGGGTTTAATCACAGTGCAGATCAACCTGACCAGCATTGCACCTTCCTTTTCATTTCCCTTTCCCCAGCATCGTCTCTGAAAGTACATCAGAAAAATACGGCACAGTTGTTTGCTTGCCGTGTGCTCCAGCTACCTTTGATTTGCTTAACCATCTTTGACCTTTCGATCCCTCATGGCTGTGTCCGAATAGATTTTGCCCGGCAAACCATTGCAGAAAGGAATCGGCTCACGCAGCCCCCTCCGACATTTCTGAGCCAGGATGGAGGCACTCTTATTGCCCTCCATGGGGTGATAACACATTAAAAACCCGCTTTTGCCATCTCATTCATTACCTGAAATTGCATTGCACTGAAACATTAGAAGATCCAGCATCCACTGAGATAGGCTAATTTTAATGATTAACTGAGGAACTGTTAAATTTTACTTCAGTGCTCCACTGTCATTATGGAATTAGTATTAACGGCCATGTACTGTGAGAGCTCTAATGAGGCTGGCTGGAAGTGACAGTGCCAGGGAGCTGGAGCTCTATAAATATAAACTTAGCACATATCATTAAAAAAGAAAAAAAAAAATGGAAAAAGCCCTCAAGAGCCTCACTTTGTTGCCAAATTGTGTTTGGGTCCCTGGAATGTGAAGTCCAATAACCTTATTTTTCCCCCCTCCTCCTCCCTGTGTCTCTCTTGCTCTCTCTAGTTGCTTTTAATTAAGCCTGGATGAAATTAGTGGACAGAAAATCAACACTTGTAAAAATGTCTCATTACAGGATGACGGCGGGACAGCTTCCTGAAAACTCTAGCAGTTTTTCACTACGCCGGCCGTAAAGCCTGTAGTGACACCAGGCCTGCCGGTACGCCTGCCGCGGCCGCTTGGGAAAGCAGGTGAACAGAAGAGGCAAGTAGATACTAAATTCAAGACTTCTGGTGTCGCCCTTTCCCCCCTCCCGGCTGTATGTTGATCCTTTAAAATTTGCCGCCGGTCAGACGGTCTCTTTTATCGTTGCTCTGAAGCCTGCCTTCCCTCCGGTTTCCGCTCGTATCTGCCTTTTGTTAACGATCAGCCCGAATTCACCGCCAGCAGAAATGCCCACTGCCCCGTGGACGTGGACAAGCCAAGGCTGCGCCCCTTGCTTTGGTGGCGCCTCCAGCTCCCACACATGAAACGCGGGCTCCCTTTGGTCTCCGCCAGCGCCGTGCTTTGTGTCATTTTTTTTTGGCCCGTGACTTCATCTCTGTCTCCTTCCCACTCGCTCCCCACCCCCTTTCGAATACCTTCCTGACTGTATCCTTTGCTTCAAAGCATCTCAGTCCTCCAGTGAATAGCCTGGCACTCTTTGAAGATCTAAGCTCCCCCTTCATCACTTTGGCTGTTTTCTCTTTTCTGTCATGAGCATCTGATCCACCCACTGGAGCTTCCTATTCTCTGACAGCCATTTATGCCTCATTATCTCCTTGGCGGTTGCATTTTTCAGTCTGTCTTCTCTAATTGATCTTCCCAATCTTTTTCAAACATTTGTTTTTAAAGTTATTTCAACTTTCTCTGTTTGTTTTCATGTGCTAACGTCTCATGTCCTTACACCATCTTCAGGGTGATGCTCACCTTGACAGTCGTCCCTTCATCTGTGGATCATTTACATCTCATCTGAAGTCCTGAGAAACTCCTGTCAGTCTCTCATGCACCCGATAGCCGAGCAAGTGACCCTCTGGGCAGATTAATCAGGTAGGAACGAGCTTTCCATGGTGAGTCCTGGTCCTTTTCTGCTGAGAGGAAGAACATCCTCTTGATGGCAGAGGATACAAAATGAAGGCTCTTCCAGTACAAAGAGATACCTTGGGGCTTTTTGCTTTTCTCTCCAATTCCTTTCCCCAGGAAGATGCATGAACACAGTCCTTGTTTTACCATCGGTTTGTAATACCCATAGGGGCTTGATGTGCAAGGCTGTCCACTTTCTCTGCAGAATTTCATTTTGTCTCTAGTCCTGCATTTTTTTTGTTATCTTAAACACAGGAGTTGTTTATCGCTGACCTTGAACAGCAGCTCTTGCACCATAAAAACTCTGCTGTTCCTTCTTGCAACCTCACTTAAGCTTCATTTTTTTCTTCGGCACTATTACAGTGCAAACGACTGCTCTGTATAACACGGAAACAATTTTTTTTTAACACTCTTCCTTCTGCAAGGTGCAGCCCCTGCACTGCTCAGTTACCTGCGGGGGATGCCTATGCGATGCTCTCCCTTTCCTAACTGCCCTCTCTAACATTTACTGTAACCACGTCCGATACTGCTTTAAGCTATTCTTTTTCAACTGAAAACATGGGACACTACTTAGCTCCAAAAGTTTTACCAAGTTGTCTTCTGTGTCTCCTCTTTATGGAGAGAAGAGCTCTCTTCTGGGTGGATAGTGTCTATAGTGCATCCTGGAAAAGACGTCCTGAGATGTCCCAGAGCTTGCACGAGATACCACTTTAAAGCTGATTTAAATGCTTTAAAGCTGATTTCTAGAGAAGTCCTTCAATGCCCACATTTGCAAAGTTGTTGAAGGGAGGGCTGGGGAGCTGGCAACAAACCACGGCTCCAAACAGTGTACCCAAAACATGTGAAATGTTAGAGGCCGCTTCTGCATGAGCCACAAGAAATGAGTTATTCGAAGGGGTTTCCATTGCCAGGAGGTACCAAGCCAGGAAAACAAAGGAGAAAAAGTGGTTTGTGTTGAAACCCCATGTCTAAAAGAGAAAACAATGCAAACCCAGTTAACCCAATGGCTTCCAGTCTGACTTTAAACCTCCAGGCTACATCACATCCCACATAACAAAAATGTAAGGTATTTTTGCTGCACAGCTGGAAGCCCTGATGCTCTCTTTCTTTAACAGTACATCAAAATGCAGTGCTTTACCATGCCGGGGATTTGTTTAGAGCCAGTCAAGTTGCAGGTAGTAGTTGATACCTGGTCAGCACAAGATGTTGTACCTTCTTTCTGTCAGTACTCATGTTAGCATGGAGAGGCCGCTCAGATGCAAGGTCCCACTTTGTTAAGTATGTTACAGACAAATACTTAGAGATAACGCTGCCCTCCTGAAGAGCCTGCAGTGTAAACAGGGAGGAGAGCTTGCCCGGAGAAGAAAGGCAGAGTTGTGATCCCCACTCTGTTGATAGGGAAAATCAACCTCACGGCGTTCACAAGGCAACACTTGACCCTCCAGGATGGGCAGTGACAAATCTCCCACGGGCTTCAGCGGCAGCAGATTTTTTCCAAAGCGGTCTGCCCAGCTGCACTTACTCTGCTCATGATAAGCCAAAACATCTTCCTTTCTTTCTTTCTTTTTTAAATTGTTATCGGTGTTTCAGTTCCTACAGAACCTCTGAATCAAAACAGAGGGAGAACTGCACATGGCGACGCGGTTAAATAGCTGTGTACTTTATCTCTGGTGTAAGAACGGATTAACAGACTTTCTTTAGATGAATCTAACCTATGCCTCATCAGGGACAAAATGATGACAATTTTTCAAGCCAAATAGCTTTGGGACTTAAAATAGTTAATTGCCAGTGGTATTGTAATGACAGCACAAAGTACCACAAGGCCAGAAAAGGCTGGTGGGCTTCATGGATTTGTGTCCCCCCCCTCCATTTTACCTAAGAACTACTTCATTTCTTAGAAAAATTAAATAAATTAATACCTCTTTACCCTTTTCGTAGAGATTCATTTCCTATCAAATACATCCTAGGTTTGTCCTGTTCCTGTGGTTCCTTGTAGAACCAGGGTATCACTATGTTAATGCTTTAAACACTGCAATTCAACAGAAGCTGAGGATTCAAATACCTTAAAAAAAACCCTTAAAAACTAATTTGAAAACCCAGCTTTAGGTCACAGGCATTTATTGATTTTTTTCCTATATATCCTCCCTCTCATGTTCCTTGCCGTTAGAAGAATTTTTCTGAAACAGTAATATCTTGCTGCCATAATTTAAGCAGGCCTTTAAATTTCTGCAGGTATTGCAAACTTTCAAACCAATCTCATGATAATAATTTATCTTAATAACCTGCTAACTTTCTGGGGTATTGATCTGGCATCGTGTCCTCATGGGGCCTCTTGCATCCGTACGTTTCTGCAGCACTTCTGTTGTCTCTTCGACTTGCGTTGGCATGCTTGCCTAAATGTGACACTGTTAAAATTGACTTTATAAAAACGGTATGAACGTTGAAACCAAGAAAAAGAGAAGAAAAATACAATCCTAAACCCTGAGACTTGAGCTTCCTGTTGGGAACGTGAAGCAACTCAGTTTGCCCAATTTTTACCTTTGGAAATTTCCCTTTGGCTGTGGTCCCTACCCCCGAACCCGCAATAATCACAGCAGTCGATAAAACTGGGAGATTTGCTTTTTATGTCATCTTTTCTTCATTACACCTACAGGACAGCCGGCTTATTGCGGTCCTCGGGAACTTCCTCCCCCTGCCTTTCTGGAGTGATTCCGTTTCCCGGTGCTCCCTGCCAGAAGCACTGCCTAGCGTCCCAGTGAAGTTTCTCCTCGGCAATTTTTTCATACTAAAGGTGGGTAAGCACTTTCCAAGGCAAAATAAGCTGCCTGTGTTATTTCCTGGAAAGTCCCGTGTTTTCCAAAAATCAAAATTTTCTTTGTAAACCTATTGGGAACGGGTATATTTTAGTAAAATATGTTGATTAAAAACTCTTCCCTTCAGAAAACTGTCACGCTAGTGGATGCACTGCATCATTTTTTCTTCTGAAGGTAGTGGCTGTTACGTACCACCAAATATTGCTCTAGCACTTCAGAATAACTTAGCCAGTCGAAAGGATGTGAGAAAGTTGTGGAAAAAAAAGAGCTAGGACCTGATCTCAGATTTTACTGAGTCACTGGAAAACTTTTATCCATGTACAACCATGACATAGTGTATGACAACACGCTTCAGAGATTTAGCTTATTTATTTTACTGACAAGGTGGCACCTCACCCAGAGGCAGGTCTGTGAGAATTGGCTTAGTGTTGATAAACAGCGACGGTCTGAGCAAGGGACAGTGTTTGGGCCACAATTACCATTTTATGGATTATCCTGTTTGCTCATTGAGCTCTCCAAAATCAATTCAAATGGGGTCCAACCCTCCCAAATGCTTCCTGTGTGATTTACCAGGTTGGTTATGCAGCGATCAAGAATATCAGCTAGAATGAAGAAAAGTCCAGACCATTGTGATCTAGAGCTCAATATCCACAGGAGAGAAAAGGAAGAGAGGCAGATGTC
This sequence comes from Aptenodytes patagonicus, assembly GCF_965638725.1. Taxonomy (NCBI): domain Eukaryota; kingdom Metazoa; phylum Chordata; class Aves; order Sphenisciformes; family Spheniscidae; genus Aptenodytes; species Aptenodytes patagonicus. The sequence continues at coordinate 123,438,825 of NC_134951.1, forward strand.
TAGCTGAGATACTCTGAGCAGCAAAAGAAAGGTGTGGAGGAAAGGCAGGGTGTCTTAGGAGTGATGACTGCAGCCTTAAGCATTGCGCTGTAGACAGATCATGTGGGTCAGAAAGGAGCACAGTGGAAATAAAAAGATATATTCATGTGAATGAAATAAGACATTGACTGTTTTTGTGTAGCAATTAAGAAGAAAAGAAAGAAGCGGGCCAGAGATATAAAACATCACAGTGGAGTGGAAACGATTAAATGGTCTGCAGCAGCGAAATAAAGAAGCATAAATGTTTGATAAGCATTACCGAAGTAGGCGATGGAACAAAGACAGAGGGATAAATAAAGATAAAAGAAGATCTGAGCTCCTGAAGCACATGAGAAACGGGAACCTAGGCAGCGTGTCACTGGGGCTGTGGGAGAGCTGAGCAGAGGAAGTTAGTGACAAACGAGCCCCGGGCAAATCAGCAGCTGCCAAATACAAGAGGGTCCTGGAAAATGGCTAACAGAGTGATTGTACATCCCGTCAGACTCCAAAAATCCAGGGATCTCCTACAGGATGTCTGGCCTCACTGATGTCAGGGGTTGCTTTGCCTTCAGCGTCAACAGAGCCAGGTTTTCTCCTCTGGACTTCAGGTGGCGTATGCCTGAAGCAGGTACCTTCTTGACCAAATTGTTTATCCTCAGACATCTTGACTCAATAACCAAATCTGGAGCAAAACATCATGACTCTATCATAGTTTGTACGCTTGTTGTCTCCAAAGGACCTGTGTCAATTCAGACCAGCCAAAGGGTCTACGTTGTTGGATCTGATGTACTTTGCGCAGAAGATGGCATTACTAACAAAGGCAGCAACAGAGATAAGATTCAATTAATATAATTGATCCAAACTGGGTCACCCAATAGTTACTGTAATGCGTCCACAGCTTGCTGTAGAACCAGAGGAGACAGTTTCTAGTCTGAGGATCGACGTCTTTGTAATAAGGTTGATGTCTTTGGGGTTCAGAGGAAACTGCCTACTCAAAACTCCTGTTAGGGAAGGCTCCACAAGGCTTTCGCTGACATTACCAAGTAAGCGTGTTGGCTTGTGTGGCAGGTTATTATAGCTTGTCCAAAATCAGGTGGTTAATGGAAGGATCAGAAATAAAATGGGAATCTCTTTGTAAAGGCCATGAAAAACAGAGCCTATTTAACAATATTTTAAATATGAATTTTATTTTTTCTTACTGTTTCATATTTTTTATTTTAAGATTGGCTTTTCCAACAGGAAGTTCATTAAATCTTTGCAGGGAGTCTCATTTCAGATCAACAATAGCTTCTCCATTTCCCAAATGAAATATCTAGAAGGTTTTTTGAAGAACTCAGAAGTTTCCTGGAACGAAGTGACATTTTCAAGAAGTTTTCTCAGGGACTTTATCCAGAACGGGTGGAGTCTGGATGAGCCTGTCAGTTGCTTTTAAGATGCTCTGAATTAGGCCTGTCTTGCAGGATACCTTCCAGTGCATCTCAAGCTTGGTGATAATTTCTGGTCTGCCTAGGCAATGCATGCAAGAACTTTCTTCCAAACTAAGCAAATTTATCCAATTTCTGTTTCCTGTTGGTTTCTTGAACACATGTCGTTTGGATATCGTGCTTGATTAGCATCAAGGGCCTCCGATCTCTTTATTCCCCACTTCTCCAGCCATCGGCTTTGCCCTCTGCAGAGACTCACTAATGCAAGCAGAAGGGGTCTTTAGAGAGGAACCTCTTTGGGGAGCTGCCATTTCACCATTTGGCCTTCTTGCTTCCTCATTCTGCTACAGGCTTGCACGCCAAGTATTTAAGGACCAGCTTTGGATGAAAACACAAGGCTTAGAAGTTAAGGAAAACTGAGAACACGTCCAATTTGCACCAGAGGGAGCCTCTGTAATTCGTTTTGTTGGAAGATGGCATCCAATCCGCACTGCACATATAATCGTAGCCTGGCAAGCGGAGCTGTGCCGCTCTCGTCCAAGCTAGCAGCAAAGAGACCGGCCCATCTGTGAGCAAAGTCCTTGGGCTGGGGGCTGTTCTCCCCTTCCCGTTCTTTTTTCTTTGGTTGTACTTTTTTCCACTCCTTCATTGTCATTTTTTAAAAGAAGTAACAGCATTTCAGGAAGATGGTGCAAACAGCATGATCGGATTTATAGCATTTCCACTCTCTGCTTCTCATTAATATAGATTTTTTTATATTTCATCTCTGACAGCAAACATGACTCTTACAAAACAAAAAAAAAAATCCTCTCTTCAGTTCCCAGCTTTTCCTGAATGGGAGATAACGTGCCTTACTCACTCCGAGCAAAACATTTACTGCCTCTCTACATGGTTGATTACAGTTTTTCACTTTATTGTCTGGCACTCCTAAACAATTGCTACAAGTTTCTCACTGAAGTCTGGAACTGAGAAAATAATTTCTTGGGAGAGAGCTGTATTCACTAAGTTAAATCATAACATGCTGGTCGTGTTTCTAGACTTCAAGTCTTGTGTAATGCTGGGGCATTGTAACGCACTCTTGTAATTAATAAGATTGCAGATTCTTGGGAAATGAGCTGAAGAAAAGTTCAGAATGGTAAATGATTTCTCGATGCCAGAAGGTGATTTTTCTGTTTTACCACTCCCACACATTTGGACTAAGGAGTTAATTCCCCTCCCCACCAAATTAAGGCAACTAGCCTTAAAGTAAAGACAGATATGAGAGCATTTGGCTTCCCCCCCATCTGATTTCTGCAGAGCTGGAACAGTTTGAAGCACGAAGGAAACACCTTTTTCTCCACCAGCGCGGATGACAAAAGCTCTCCTTAAAGCCAAAGGCTGCAGACCGCAGAGTTGGGTGGTGCGAGGACCATGTCTGCGCATAGCCGCTTTGGACCCCACACCAGGTAAACCGGGTTTATTCTCCACATGCAGTGTGACCCCCTTTAGCCTACATCCAAAAAATGCTGTGATCTGCCTTCTTATTTGAACTTGACCTGGAAAAGAAAGGGTGTGTGTGTGCCTTCTCTTAACCCCTAGCGCATGGGTTTTAAGGAATGGCGGAGAGATTGGGGGGGGACACAGAGAAATCTGTTATATGAGAAACACTGGGCTTATCAGCCTGGTTTTTCCCCACGCCAGAGCAGATGCATGCGTGTCTGGAGCAGTACGATGAGTCTGAGATCATACCTCTCCAGCAAATAAAACCTGTTGAATTGAAATAGAAACTCACTTTTATTGACTATTTAAGACTTTTCTTCGTTTTCCTGAAGGCAACTTGCTTGTCACAGGCAAAACAAAATAAGGACTAGGCCACCGTCAGCAAGCAAGCCGGTCCTCTTCTTGCTCCAGAAAAATCCCTGACCTGCCCAAATTAACCAAATTGAGACAGGTCAACCCTTCATAAGCCAGGGTGTCCTCTGGGGATGCTCCGTGCCCCCTCTCTGCCCGAGCGCTGGGGGTGAGGAGCTGCGTACTGCACAAAGCAGATTAAAAAATAAATAAATCCCCTTCTGAGAGCTGATCCGCTGCTTACAGTGTAGCTTTTATTCCAATATTGAAAAATGCATTTAAGTGCCATTCAAGCATCCGCGTACAGCCCAGCAATGATACTTGGGTTTTCTCACCACATTTCAGGCTGATTTAGCGTTGGGTACATTGCAAATCCCCCAAAATAAGAAATGGTAGTGAGCAGGATGGGAAAAGAGATGGGGAAACTCTGCAAGGAGCAGGCGGCGACGGAGGGCTGGAATGATGGCATCGACACCTTTTTGGTCGCTGGGCATTTGAAAGGGGTTGGAAACGGGGTGTGAATTTATCAATAGCTGTCAGGAAGCATTGCCCATGTTTGCTGCTTTACTCATGGCTCGGTACTTAAAATGGAAGGATTGATTGGTTTCAGAGCACGCTGTAATCGATACGGCATGTTTGGATGAATATTGCAGCTTTCCACTTAATTAGAGGTGACTCGGTTGTTTTAGTATTTCAAATCAGTAAAATGATCGTGTCAATGCTGTAATTTCCTAAGAAGGGAAATACTGCTTCATTTTCTGGTCTTTGCTTTGTTTTATGCATATGCATCCTTATTTCTGCGTTTGCTTATGCTGTTTGCTTCAATAAATATTCTTTAGTGTTTTTGCAGGCTAAGATTGAGCAGAATTTGTCTTCGAGCAGAGCTTGACATAAAAGCTTAATCTGCAGCCGAAACACTTATTTTTCTTTTTTCTCACAGGGGCGTAAAAGGAGAACAGAGTAATTGCACGGAGCATGGTCACCGTACTCCAGCGCTCAAGCACCAGCGGTCAGCGAGAGGGGCTGCGAACTGGCTTTCGGCAGCATCTTTGCAAGGGTCCGCGGAGCCTCCGGCACTTGCACAGGCTGTCACCATCCACAGCGTTACAGAGACAACATCTCAAAAACCAGGCTAACCCTTACTTAGGGCTTCATTTGTACCATGATGTTTTAATGCCACTGTAAAATGCCAAGCGATTCCCTACAGCAACGTGACTGATGAGCACACGCCTTGTGCCCCGAGCGGCCCTGGCACTCCCGGGGCTGCGAGGTGAGCAAAGGGGGTCTCGTGGCCTCTCCAATTAGCCGACTCTCCAGCACACACCACGGGTGCCCAAAGGGGATTTGTGCCCGCTAAGGCAATTGGCTGTCCCTGCGGGGAGATGTGCTAATGAATTAATCATGCAAGACTGAAGTACACGAGTATGAAGGAGGAGCAAAGGACCCTGCTGTCACAGGTACTTTCAGGGTTAGGGGCAGACTTAGGTGCCCCAAACCAGAACTTTAACAAATTTCAGGTTTCTAACCCCATAAAATCCAGAATCAGGACAAGACAGTGTCTCTGACCCTCCCGACTGCACACCGACGATATTGGGTCCTTCCCAAGTGTTGTTTGCGTTTAAAGATGCGTCTGTCAAAGAAAGGGGCAGACCTGCCTCTCGTAGATGTAGAAACTGAGAGGCCAGAGTTCACACGGGGGGAGAGTAAGATCCAGCTTGTAGGCTTCACTGAGGCCATGTATGGCCACGCTTGTGCTCTCTGGTTGCCGTCCCACCTAACAAGGTTATCACCTACCCCGTGGGAGCGAGGGGACAGGGAGAACGAGCTCTGTCTTGCAGAGCTGAGACTGGAGGGCCGGGTGGCGCGGAGAGGGTATAGATGCCCGAGCGGAGCTTTGCTGAGATCAAGGTGCCTAAAAATTCATCCTGGAGGCACCCACATCATCATGTGGGTGAACCCATAGGTCCTGTCCTTTCACAGTTACTGGCAACCAGTGGGTCCCAGCATGGCTGGTGGTTGTCTTGCCCAGGTGCCAAGGTGGACATGGCTTTGCCCTGCTCGAGTTTAGGGAGCATTTGCAGAGACACTGTTTGCAAGAGAGCAACTGATGAATGGACTCAGGGAGGCATGCAAAGATAAATGAGCTCCGTAACCCTTGGCTTTGTCCACTCCTCTCGTCTTTCATAACACCCCAGACAAGGTTAATCTGCATCAAATTCCTCCAGCAGCAAGGCGAGCATGCTGAGACAGCCTATCTCATAGGCTTTTAGCACACCTCCTCGCAGTTTTTTTCCTGTCACAGGGCTATTTAAGCTTGATGCCTGGCAATTAGCTGCCAATCTGCTGCCTGGAGAAGCAGTTCAAAACAGGACATTTGGTTGGTGGTTGAAGGAGCCTATATATATATATTTTTATATATATATATATATATATATATATATATATAAAAACCTAAATACGGCCTTACCCCCTCCCAGCAGCTGGGTCTGCCCAGCCATCCCCTAGCTGTGAGCACTCACAGGTCCTCCCCCATTGTCACCAAACCACTGCAAAGGCAGATTTCCTCCAAAGGGAATAAAAAAGGGACAATAATCCATGGCTAAGCTGTAACAGGGGCCTGCTAGCAGCAGCCAGCGCAAAATGCCTAAGCAAGCAGCCTGAGCTGCTTTGGTTTCACAGCTGAAGCTTCCAGTCCTCCCCAAATTGTACTTGTGCCTGCAAGGAGACATGGAAAGGGAAAAGGGAAAGTAGGAAAGAAAAGGACAAAAAGCTTTTGCCTGTTTTGGTCTGGTTTTAATTGCTGACATGTCAAAATTTGAAACACTCCAATTACCTCTCAGCAGCATGTTGGAGATACTGAGTGGCTCCTGTTGGTACTTAAATATGCATCAGGGTGGTGGGGGATCTAATTAGGAGCTTTCTGATTATGATGATGTTGTACTGAGAAGCAGCAGTCTCTTGGAGACCAGAACAATCTTTGAGGTATGCAAAGAGAGACGCTCACCATCAGAAAGGGGCTGCCATCATTGCTTGAGAAGAAAGAGATGAAATTAGACCATCCCTCATTTCAAAATAGGATTCCTTCACCCGCAGGTTACGAGGACCGAGCCTGAAAGTGGTGAGCAGTGGAGATGGGCGATGATGAGACGATGGAGACTTCCAAATGTTTCTTTCATCGTAATGGCTTGAAAATCCTGTGAAGATGTGAAAGCTTTTTTCCTGACTGATTTGGACTTCAAACCAGCCTTTTCTAGGAGGTTTTTTTTTTTTATACAATTGTCCTTGTGTAACTCAGACACAGCAAAAAAAAAAAGCAGCACATGCTCCCTGTCCTTTGGGAATTTGGGAAAACTGGGAGAAACACAGGCACGTGTCTGGCACATTGGGGTTGGGAGACACCTTGCAAAGCTGGGTAGCTCTGTTACCAGCAACTCTGTGGCGCTGTAGAGGATTGCAGATGTGTTTCCTCCACGGCGCGTCCCTTCTTAAGCCTGTCTGGCTGTGTCTGTGCTCCTGACAAAAATTGAAAGATTAACTGAAAATCATGAGATTAAAAAAAAGTAAAATGCAAAGGGTGTCAAGAGCTAGGCAGTAAATAAACCGGCAACTCTTGCATCGCTCCCGAGAGTTGGCACATGTATGCAGGGACATGAAAATCTGCCTGCACCGCTCCTTGCACACCCTCACCCTTCAAGGTCATGTATTCCCTCTTGGATGTACGAAATACTCAGACACACACATGCACGAGAAATGTATAGAGGCTGTCAGCTTTCGTAAGTGATACAATTTTTGCCCTAATAGGAGAGGTAAGAGGGACTCTGATATAGTGATCCTCATGAATAAGGAGTGGGTCTCTCCCCCCGGTCAGTAATTTTGTGTTCAATTCCTAAAGAACCCAAGCCCTCCACGTGCTTTTCTGTCCCATCAACTGAAGTCCTCCCCCCTCAGCAGCAAAATCTGATTCAAAGGATGGGGTTGATGGATGCCTGTCTTCCATGATGTGCTGGGCTCCTGCAGCCCATGTCCCAGGGGTGGACGAGAGGAGGTTTAGCTGCAGGTGGAAGCTAGGGTGAACCAAGGGGACCGAAAGCAAAGCCAGGCAGATGCTCCTGGGCTGGGGGCAATGCACAGGACATTGGCCCCGCCGTGTAACCTCAGGTCACCTGAGGCTGTCTGTGGATGGAGGCCCGATGTAGTGAGTGGCCTGGGTCCAGTTAAAGCACAAACCAAGCAAATGTTAAGTGACAAACTGCCTGGAAGGAGTTCCCTTCAGTGTGTGTGAAACAAAGCATTTGGGATTTCTCTGCAGAAGGTAACAGAAGAGGTTCCTATTGAAACTGTTCAATCTTGGATAAGTATTATTTTTAATTCTAAAGACACAAAACCATGGGGAAGAGGGAGGCAGGAGCAGGACGGGCAGCTGAGAATTCTGTGGGGATGTCAGGTCTGTCTTTAGGTGGAGAAAGCCGTCCTGTCGCCCTCATGGAGTAATCCCCTACAGTGGCACTGCCGCCCCGGCTCCCCTGCACATGTCAGGGTGGGTTAAGTAAGCGGCAGATGGACTCTAACAGAGGTTAGAGTCAAGAGGATTTTTTCAATATGCCTTTTTTTTAATCTCCTCTTAAGCAGACCCACTCAAAGAAAGCTGTAACTATTTTACTCTCTTTTTTCCCCTTCCTACTCCGCAAATGCACTTGGCTTTGCAAGTCCTCAGAGGCAATTTTATGGAATAAAACATGTGCTTTTTTTAATATTTATTTTAGATACATTCCTCACAACGTACTTGCCAGGGAACAGGGTTTTTTTGGGGTTTTATTCTTTTTTCTTATGAGAGATAAAAATGCCACCACAGGCCATTATGATTCAATGAGATCTGGCATATAATTGCAAACCGAACTCTCAGCTCTGCACACCCTTGTCTGCCCTTGGCCCCATACGGCAGCCACCTAGACCGAAATCCACATCCGTCGGTCCTGCCTCCCTCCTCCCTTGCACCTTCGATGATGGTGGCTCCGTCACCTCCCTGTAATTACAGGCTAAGCCATGCTGCCAGGCAGCAGGGACAAGGCGCAAGGTGCCCTTGGGGACGGCAAGGTGGGACTTACTTTGGGGTCTGCACCAAAGCCATGCCAGCAAACACGTCCCTTGTGCTTGGGGTTTTTAAAAAATTTTATTTTATTTGTCCCTTGTGTAGTTACAAGGCAAACCTTTCATCCCCATCTCCTGTGGGTTCCCTTTTATTAAAACCTAGAAGAGGATTTCTTCAGGGCTCCTGCAGGAGTTCATGCCCTTCCCAGAGCAACGCGACATTTGTGGAGGAGCCTGAGATCTCTCAGTCCTGAAGGATGCTCTTGCAGCCTGCGCTGCCAGAGGTGTTTGCAGCAAATTTTTCCAGCTGCTGCCGGGTAATGCCGTAAAGGGAAGAGCTGCCTCCCAGGATAAAAAAAATGAAACCAAAACTACATTTTGGCTGGGAGAGCTCATGCCCCACAGGTGAAAGTGGTTCCCCCAAACAGGGTAGCACCTGGCAAGGCAGGGTGAGGCCAAATGGCCACAGCTGAGGGAGATTTAGCACCAGCATGCATTCCACCTCTGGCAGCCTCAACAGGTCTGTGGGGTTAGATCAGAGCATGTTCCACTGTAGTGGGAGCATGGTTGGGGTTGTGTGTGCTTCCCCTAGCAAGAGGCTCAGGGGAGGAGGTGAACTGGGACCTGGGAGGGCATCTTTGCCTTGCTGAGTTAGACCAGGAGCTGGTGTGGGAACTGTGTTTAGGATGGGAGCTGTGATGATACATCATCTCCTGCCAGCCCCAGGTAAGCAGTGACTGGCTGCTTTTTTAGTGGGTTATGGCTGTTGAAACTATTTTGATTAAACATATAGGAAGTGCCTGTGTATGCAGAGAGTCTTTGCAGTTTTTCATGTCTATAGATGTGTGTTAGATTTCTAGTGAGGCTTTTAAAGTAAAGGGCTGCAAACCATTCCTTAGAAAACTTAATTTCTCTGAGAATGTCTCTTAAACTTGTCTCCTCTCCCAAAGATGGGGGAAGAGAGGAAACAACAAGAGTTGGTCTGTGTGCAATTTGAGGGTGAGAAAGTTGTGGTCCTGGGCACCTAAGCTGTGTATTTATTACTCCACCTGGGATCAGATGCAAAGGTTCACTGGTTACTAGCAAAGCTGTGTAACTAGCTGCTGGAAATGGGAGGAGTACAACTAGGGAAGGAGAAGGGACTCTGTGGAGGAGCTATGGGAGACACCTGGCTGGTTGCATTTGAGCTCCTGCAGGCTGATGTGGGGAGAGGTGGTTGCAGGAACCCTGCATGACTGATGGGCAAACCAGTGATAGCTGCCGCAGCCAGCTCTCCTCCCAGCTCACGTGAGCATGGTCTGGAGCAACCTGGCCCTTCTGGAGGGCCAAAACTGGGATTGGTGCAGTTGGAGGCCATCTGCCCCACCTCTGGTTTGTGAGTAATTCTCACACTGCATTGATGGTGTTCTTGTAAAAGTGCCTGCTAAACACTTAGTGCAGTTTACTGAAGAGAAGGTAGTCTTAGTGGTGTGACCTTCAGCTGTAGGGAATCTGTTAAAGCCAAGACCCAAGTGCTTCCCCCTCCACCTACCTGCCTTCAGTGCTTTGCAGCTTGCCCCACTGAGGGGCAGTGACTGGCTGTGCTGCTGCAGCCCTGATGGCACCACAAACCTGGCCAGAAACTGTTGCCATGGTTCAAACACTTAATAAATTCTGCCCTCGGCGTATGACCTTACCGAAGTGTGGTTTGTCACAGTTGTAAAGCTAATGCTGTAATTAAAGCAGAAGCTGCTCCAGATGAAGGAGCCTGATGCCAAGGCTGCCGTGGGGCACACAGACACCGCAAAGACCAGATCAAATGCTTGGTTACATCTTCAAACCCAGGGAGGAGAATACATTGTGCACCACGGGAAAGAAAAATGACCACCAGCCAAGCCCTTCTCCGGTTTCACCTCTCTTGCTAACTAATTATATACTTTTTTTTTGGCATCTATTTCTGCCATTTATGCTTTTTTTTTTTTATATATCCAAGGGCATGTGGTAGACCTGCTTCACAGACTGCAGCTCTCTTTCATGCAGAGTACTGTCAGTCTGTGCTGGGTCCAAAGGTTCACATCTAGGCTGTAATTTCTAGCCACTGGGTTTATTTCTATGACTTGTTTTTATTTTTCCTTCTCCCCTTTGTGTCTCCTATCATGCTTGCAGCCCATGAGATGCCTCAGTCCAAGGAAGAAACAAGATGTTTTCAAGTCATCCTTCCCCACCAACGATGATGAATCTGGCCCAAGGTGTGGACATCCAACCAAATGGGAAGCTGGCAAATGCGACCCGAACAAAGCAAGCGCATCCTCTGGCAAGGCACGCTGAGCCTGGGGCAGTGACCGCTCCCCAGGGGTAGTGAGGACAAGAGCTTGGCAGGGTTTAAGGTAAATGCCTTCAAAATTTTTTTTTTCTATGGCTAAGAGGAGCGTAGAGAGATACAGTTGTACCCCAAAAAACCCCAAACCAAACAAGCAGGAAGTGTGGGAGGGAAGAAACTTCTCCTGGCCCACCCAGGGCATCAATGAATATTTGTACTGGGGTTTAGCAGCACTCTTTCTCTCTCTGGAGCCAGACACCAGAGTGCGGGACCTGTACCCCATCGGTGGATTAGGGCTAGCCAACCTCTTGGCCCTACAAGCCCATGTCCTCCCAGTGACCTGGGCCTCCTCAGGAGTTCTTGGCAGGTCAAAAGCCATGTTGTACTTGGCTGTTTGACCCCTGCAGCTGTCAGCTGAGACTTCAGCTGGAAAGTCAGCTACAACCTTGACTGTAATGCTTGCAGGTTTTCTGAGATCCTACCCTTGTTTTCTCCCCCCCGCCTATGTTGGGCGACAACTCAGCCTCCTCCCTTTGAGGTACCTGGCCCTGGGCCAACATGTGCATTGGGATTATTTCAGCCGGGTTTGGGGCTGCTGTTTGCTGCTCCCCTCTTAGCGCTGCTGCTTTGAGGCTTATGTGGAGGTTGAGGGGGGTGAATTTGGCCTTGGTGCTGCTCTCAATCTGAGTCACCAGCAGTGGTGCTCATCAAGCCTGTCCTGTGGAAAGGGGCTGTGTATGCAGCTTGCCCAACTCTGTCCCTCTTTCTTAGTTTAGCAATGGGGCTGCAAATCCCTGCATCTCTTTGCTTTCCACAGTCTTGTGTGAACATATGCCTTTTCACAGCTGTCAAGGACGCTTCCTGCTTGTGCTTAGCCTGTCAAAAACAAGGGTGTCTTTGGGTGGTTAGTCTAACTATTATGCTACCGCTTCAACAATCTTTGTTTATGGCTTTTCAGGACCAAGAGGTGCTCCTGATCCCTCTTATGTTTCCTGGACATTTCATGCCCTTGAAATATGCTGCATTACAGAAAGGATGTAAAGGCAGTATCAAAATACGGGGCTGGGTCTTGTTTCGGTGTAAGGTGCTGCAGCTTCACTGAGCGCAACAGGTTTATGTTTGAGCTGACTGTAGACAGCAAGTATCAGGTTGTGTCTGCAAGACAGGCTCTTCTTTCTTTGCGTGCTGGCTTAAAGAAGACACACTGCCCCTGCCCACCCCGCCTGCCCAGAGGCTCAGGCTCAAGATGAGGAAGAGAGGATCACAGCAGCCCAGTGTAACTAACTGAGGCAGACCAGCATTTGCAGATGGCTTTGGGACATCGCCTCACCCAAACAGGTCTTTGGGGATAGCGGGTTTGAGCGAGGGGTCTGCTCTGTAACACCTCTGGACCAAAACTGGTACTTGCTGCCTTCAACCCCTTCCTAACTCTCCTTGGGAGATGCTGAGAGCTGCTGCTTTCCTGTGAAACTATTGTCTTTTTAGACACTTTTGTAAGTCTATGGGGCCAAATTTAAGTAGCTGGTTGATCTGCTAAGCATGTTTGGATAGAAGTGATATAGCCAAATACAAGTTGGTGAAAGACATACAGCTCCCAAAATTTTGGCTGTAGGTTTGGGGCTCGTGGTGGTAAAACAGCAGCAGAGCCCCACAGCGGCTGTGTGGGAAGGGCACAGGAGGCCTCCCTATTTTGGGCAGGTAGGAGTCGCCCATGGCTCAGGCACCAGGCCTGGAAACATAAACCATCTCTAAGTCCTCCTTTCCCAGGGGTTCAGCAATGCAAGTTGGAGCTTTAGCAAAAATAACTTCAATTATGGCATTGCCCTTGCTTGACACAAGAGGTCAGCCATTGCAGGGAGGGTCTAGCAGGTTCTCCCCACCAGCAGGAGAAACTGCTGGCAGGCTGGGTGCTTCCTCTGTAGGAAAGGAAGCAACGATTCATCTCGGTCCTATTTTCTCCAACCACAGCAAGGCTAAAACAGCAGGAGGCATTTTCATTGCTCACAGCTCCAATATCTCTTTGGCTAATAGCTAGTGAAAAGCACTCTGCTTTTTCTTTGGGTCACACTGCTGGGGCTGCCATGCAATCTCCAAGGCTGGATTGATGTCTCTCTCTGCTGCTGTCACGTTTCCACTGTCCCCTGTCCTTCCCAGGCACACAGCCATCCCCATCTGCCTCCCACTCAAATTCTCCAGCCTCCTGATGGGCCTTTGGCCTGGATTTCAGGCAAGGGCTGCTGTTTTGGAGCCCGTGGCTCTGTGATGGGGATTAGTGGCTGGCTGGCTTGACGGTTGCTGTGGCGCCCACCAGCCTAAATAATTTTTTTGCTGTCCCCAAGTCTGTGTATTAACTAACAACACAGCCCAGGGTCGGGGGGAAGCACTCCAGGGCCTCCCCTTTGCAGCAGGAGAAGAAACAAGTGTGCAGCTTTGCCAGACAACTTTCTCTGTGTTGTGGGTTTTGTCGTACTTGCTCTGTATGACACGGTAAAAACCAGAGGGGATTGCACCATTTTATTTTGTTTTTAAATTAAATGCTAACTTTATCTCTTACATTTGTCAGTAGGTTTGACTGGAAAGAAACAACAACAAAAAAAAAACTCAGGGAAAAAAATGCTTCTTGTTATCAAGGTTTTTAAAACTTTGTTTTCTGTCTTTAGATCATGGTACAAGTCAACTTAACCACACAGAGGCAGATACCAATCTCGTTTCCAGAGATGTAAAGCAACAAAAACCACTGTGCCTTCTGGCTTTATTCAGCTCAAATACCCACTATTAAAGTCTTGGTGCAAAGACCATCAGCTGGGGACTGGAATTCCTCTGCTGGTCCAGCTTCAGCCAGAGCAATGTGCTTGCAGGGGTGGCCGGGGCTCTATGAGGACTGAGGTGAGACACAGCACCAGCAGCAGCACTCAGAGATGAAACAGTGGGTTTTACAGCTTGAGGCAGGGGAGGAAGCATTTGCCACTGCAGCACCACCGCCCACCCTCCCGCTGCATGGCTGGGGGTGACTGGTGAAGCGCCAGGATCCATAGGGATGGTTTTTCTCTGGGCTGATGTGAGGCTGAGGAGTAAGTTTCTTTCAGGTAGGCAGCAGCAGCCTTGCTTACAACTGGCCTGGTAGGAGGGCTGCTGCGCTAGGCAGCTTTTCTCTGCATCTGGCAGTGGAGCGGCTGGACTGTGTCAGATCGGTCAAGTCTTGGTGTCCAGACAGCAAGGACCAAGTGCACTGAAGGGCTTGGTCAAGAGTGGTTCCACAGATGCACCTGTGCATGTGCAGTCACTCGCCAGTGTGTGCTGGATACAAATTGCAAGGACTTTACCATGGTGGCCAGCCAGTGGTGTTGTCTGATGACATGCATGCATTTGTCTGAAAAACCAGGCGGTGGTGTGATGTGGTGTGGCCTCTAGTCAGCCCCTCTCTTTGATCATAGGGAATATGCCAACTGAGCTGCTTTGGCAAAAGTCCTCTGCCTCCCTGCTCTCAGCTGAGGGGCCTCTAGTGCTGCTTCCAAAAGCCTCTTGGCCTCATTACCCCCTGCATAGCGTGCAGGACTGGGATGCCTTGTACCTGGCTCTTGTTGCCTTGCCCAGCCCTTGTTGCAGGGTGTCTCGTGTAGGGTGAGTGCCTGCCAGCACTGACCGTGCTGCTTTTCTTTTATGCAGCAGGTGCTTCACTACAGGAATGAAATGGAGCAGCTCTTGGCCACAGCAAGAGCTTGCTCTCCCTGTTCCAGTTGGGCCTGTGATGGGGACAAGCACCAATTCAGAGGTAGATTTTTTTGTTGCTGATTTCTGCAAGTGCTTTGTGAAGAGGATGCTGAAATGCAGCAGCAGCGCCTTCCTTGCACTCCATTTTGTGCAAAGAACTGACTGTCCTGTTTGTAAGGTGGCTTGTTTCTTTTTTCCCCTCAGACTGTGGCATTGCTGTACAGGCCAGAGCTCTCCTCTGCATCAGTATTACGTGAATCTTGGACTAGTGGTAGGATCCTTCCTCTTTCTGTCATTACCTTGTAACTACTCTGCACAGTGCTGTCTCACTTCCCACTGTATTATGTCTGCGGGTGGATGGAAAGGGATGCTGTAGATTCATGTACAAATCATACAGAATATACACCGCATCATATATTATGTACTGTATATTGTACATGCTACATATACTGCATACTATATATACTACCTCTAATATTCTGTATTAGAGCATATATTATCTAAATTACATATTTTAGATGAATTGTCTTGTTTATATATATATAAACATAAATACTTATAAAAATGCATAGAAAAGAAGGCCAGAGGTGATGGTGTGTCTCAACAGACCAGGGTCAATGCCAGTGTCTGGGCTGTCCCTGTTCTTGGCCTGGAGCCTTCCAAGGAGGAGCTGCTCCTGGCCCTGGGTCTCCCAGCTGTGTGTGAGCTCCCCTGCTGCTCTCCTCAGGGTGCCTGAACAGACCTGAGGACTGTGACAAAGTGCTGCACCACCTATACTGGCACAGATGCACTCGGGGTGCTCACCACTCAGAAGCTGAACCCCTCCTCATCTGAATTGCTGTGGCTGGGGGAATGTGGTAATCACCCTCTCCTCAGCACCTGGCCTCTCAATTTCCCTTTCAGGTACAAAAATAAACATAACCCCCCCCTTGGGGGCAGAGATGATGTGACTCACAGAGAAGGGAGTCTTAGTTTCAGGCTGCCCTTTGGATTGCTGCTTGGGTTGTGTGTCTTTGCTGCTCGTTTCAACTGTCTCATGATTTGGTCTTTCTGTGCTCCATCATTCTCTGAAAATCTTTTGCGCTTTTATTTCAAAACTAATTTTCTGCCTTGCTGGGGGGGTAATAGAAAAAAATATTAAAAAAAAAAAAAAAATCAAGTTTAGGCTTACATTTCCCATCAAGAAGGACACTTGCTTCTAGCAAGCTGGTGTGAAACGAGCAGGTGTTAGAAGTACATGGCCCAGACCCAACTGGCTCCTTGGACTCTGCAAAACCCAGTGGCAGTGGTGGCGTTGCTTCGCAGGCTTGTGTTGAAAAATATAAATTGACTAAACACCATTTCTGAGATGGGGGTGGGGGGGGTGTTCTCAATCTCCTCTACTGAACACCATTTCTTTCTGATGAAAACCAAACTTGACCACAATCCTGTCTTCTTGGTGGTACCGTTTCTAGGTGAGATGTGTCCAGACACATCACGATGGACTATAGAAACCTGTATGGTAGGAGCATTTAGGTTGACTGGGTGCTGTTTCCCCTGCAATCTCACAACGGTCCCGGGATCTTCTTGAGCACGCTTCTCTGGTGTCATGAGAGTCCTGCAACACTCCTCTAGCACTGCTCTCTCCAAAAGCTTGCTGAAATCATTGAGACAAGGCTTATTTCAGCTCAGAGTGTGAACGCAGTCATGCTAGATGAGCTGCATTCAGAGCCAGCTCCGGGCAACACATGTCTGTCTTTGCAGTGGGAGCAATGGGAAAATGCTCAGAGGCAAACGCTAGCCCTGCTTTCCAACATCAACCAAGCGCACATGCATATGCTTTTCTACTGAGGAGAGGGTGATGCTCGATATTTTTAAACCAGAGGGAAACCTCACCTGACTCATGCAATCAGAAGTGCCCCCCAAGCGATAAGCCCTGAGCTGCCGCCAGATGGAGCAGCCTCCCCGAGTACCTCCTCCACCAGCTGTGTTTTCACCAGGGCTCTCTTTATTTCTTTTTTTCTACAGGAATTCATTACCATAAATGTTTTATCAGTGAATGCCGAAGGAATTAACAGTGATTTGCCACTTACTTTTAAGGGGTTGCTGATAATTCTAATGGAACGAGAAATTAGGGTATTTAAATGTCTCCCAACACTTTTATTTCAAGGAAGGAAAAAAAAAAAAAAGCCCAACCCCAAACCAATTAAAATCCCAAAGCACAGTTTTCACCTTATGAGAGAGATCAAGGTCATAAAGACCCCTTTGGAAGTTTCTGTGCAAGAGCAGAGGGCGGCGGGGGGGCGAGGCATCAAAGCCAATTTAAAGCATGCACATAGCCCTCTGAGGAGTGCCACGTTCGCATGGAAATCTTGAAAGACACCCTGATTCCTCTGGGAGATTCTCTCCGAGAAGGCTGAGCAGGGAAAGTGGTAATCAGGCCTCCGTTTCTGCAGACTTAGCATGACCTCTGATGTTATCAGCTCAGCAAAAGACTTCCCCAGGCACAAATCTACCACTTTTCCAAACAAGATCCAGAAGGGGAGGTGTCAATCTGGCCAGCAGCCACAGGAGTATAGTTAAGGATAGTTTATTGCTCATCTCATCCTAGCAGACTCACTTGCTCTTTGCCTAATCCACATTATCTGGACAAACACCCATCGCTGCGAGGGTCTGAGCAGCCTCAAACACGTGTCCTTCTTCATCCTCCAAAACCATGGAGGTTTTCCTCTCCGCCCTGTGCTATTCAAAAAGGGTGGAACGGACAGTACTTGCTCCTAGATGAGAGATGAATTTATTTTTCTCCTTTTAAACACACACACCCACTGTAGACAAAAATGTTCCCTTGCAGCAGAAACAGGCTACAGCATGGTGAGAGCGGGTGCCTCCTTCTAGGCTGTACAGTTCTTGAGATACCGTGAAAACGGGGTTCTTGATGAACTGAATCCAACGAGATGCCGTGTTACAGCTATTGCTGGTATTTCCTCTCTCTCAGGTTAGCTCGCTGCTACTAAGACCATACATGACAGTTGGGTCCTGCATCCAGCAAAAAGGCAGGCATTCCCCACTGCCACGCATCTCCTGCGCCTTGTCCTCTTCCATTTGGCTGTCGAAGGGTTGCAGGCAAGGAAAGGTCAAATTTCAGAGAGGGAATCCATTCGGCGGAGAGCTCTGAACGCGGAGAGCTAGCCCCCTAACTTCGGTTATCAATGATTAAATCCTTGGCCTTGGATAAGAAGAGTAAGGCAGGGTCGGTACAAGTGTTTTCATCTATACCGATGCCATGGGAAGAAAAAAGCCACCTTCCCAATTTTTGCAGTATCTTCTGCCCGTTCAAGTCTTGAAATAAGTGACGGCAGAAAGGGCAGAGAACATCTAGTGTACACTGTGTGTTCTGTTATACCTGTGGATTGCATATATATGGGAATATTCTTTGACAGATGAGAGATGCCGGGGATTTAGTACTGGTACAACTGCCAGGACAGGTTTTGTAACATCTTTGGTGCAGCTACGGGACCAACCGAGCAACCTTTTGCCCCTCTGAGCTGCAAAGTCCCCCTTCTTACCTTTTGGTGATGCTGTCCAAAAATCGCCCTGAAATGGAGGTATCCGTTTCTCACAAGACTCTGCCATTAAGTGAACGATAAATTTAAACGAGGACCCAGCTGCGCGCAGTGGTGATCACACGTCCAAACTGAAACACTGACAGCCGAAACGACATCTGCACGATCAGCACTGTTAGGAGGGAATAAACACACAAGCAGCATCGCCTCATCTTCAGGACAAGCTTTATTAACCTTTTGCTTTAACGAACATCGTAGTATGAAGGCATCGGTTCTCTAAGTTTTCCAACGCATGGCACAGACAAAAGGAAAAATGACAGACCGGGAGGCAAATTCGGCACGTAAATGATAGAGTTAACAGAAGAGGCACGAGTTAACCGACATAGCTGCTAGACCATCTATTAGAAGACATTTTGCAAGCGCAACAGTCTACATTTCTTTGCATTGAAGTAAAAACAGATTTTTGGATCAAGAAAATTACCTTTTTTTAATTTTTAGAATTTTTGATCTTTTTTAAACTTTTCTTTGTATCACAAATGTCAGGGTAAGGCAAATCCTGGATGAATCATATGATAAAAACCCCTATTCCCCGAGAAAATAGATCCACATACTCTGTTAATTTTGCCATTTTAAAAGCAAAGCCAGCATGCACTGCATATAGAGAAAAGTATCTTTTTTTTTTTTAATATATATTTTTATTCAAGTGCCTAAAGCAGAACAGTGTTAATTCACAGAGAGGCTTTCTCAGTGCTTTATAGAAAGATTGACAATTAGCTGCAGTGAACGTGTGACCCATTATTACAGACTATGTCTCAAACATCCCCTTTGGATACCTGTATGGAAGGAAACCCATTCGTCATCGGAGCACTCACCAGCCCGAGGAATATTGTGCCTAACAGTAGGGATGAGCGCTTTCAGACACAGGAGAAACAATGATCAAGCAGAGCCTGATACTTTGTGTGCAAGCATCAGCACCCAAGGGCTGCTATTCCCTTTACGTCACCTACTGCAAACACATTTCGGGTTTAAACCAAAATCCTTGACATAAAGCCCTGTGGGGCGATTCTCGGTCTGATGCTTGCTCTTCTACAAAACCAGCTCCCCGCATTTCTGCAGCTCCAGCAAGAGTGTCAGAGACTGCGTCGAGGGGCATGGGTCCAGCCTCGACTACTAACTCAGCTGAAGAACTCACGCTGCCAAACTATACTCACTTTATGACTAGTGAGAAGCCCCAACAACTCAAACCAAAACCCACCTGAAGAAAGATAGATATACACGCGGCTGCAAATTGTCCTTACAATCAACTCCTATGTTTCCTTGCTTTACACCTCCTACCCGGGCTTCACGCTTTGCCACTGCATCCTTGGGCAAACGGTTCACGGTTTCAAAGACTTGCTGCCATGCAAAGACCAAGGTTAAACAAAAAGTGCAATGAAATCACCGTCAGGGGTTAGAGAGTGTCTAATGTGACACATCTTTGCAGTTAATTTTTAACTATTGGCCAGTCTTCACAAGGAGTTTAAGGAGTCTTTGTCTCCTTGCTGAACCGTCACACCTCAGCAGCCAGCCTCCTGCGGGGCTCTCCCTTTGGCTCCCTCGCTAAAACCGAGGCTGGCAATGGCGAGAGTGACATCCGATAGGCGGATAATGGCAGCCTACAGCTCCGTTAACGTTGCCCATGGGCGAGCACGACAGAAACAAGAGCAGAGCTACATTCAGGGGACTGGACTGGCTGAAGTTATCGCAGCTCTGCAGAGCTCAGTTCACCCCAGCTGAGGACCTGGCCACCTCGGATCTCCTCGACATTTTGTACAGCTCAAAGTTGAGCTCGCCGAGCTCATTCCCAGCCCTGCGGGGCCGGTTTCCTCACTTACCTAGATGGAGGGAACCCTTCAATCCCGGTCTTTTCACAGCGACCGCACAAAAGGGGAATTGAGAGGAGAGACACCTAATGTGTTTATTCCCCTTCCTCCCGAGGTATTTATCCACTCCTCCCCCACCTGTTATGACAGGCTGTTTCAATGAAAATCACCCGGTACGGAAACCACACAGAAGCATACGGGATGCGCACCATGCAGAGGTACTACCCGCAACGCCTCCTACTGCAAAACTGCAATCGGCTGGAAACAAGGTGAAGGAACAGCAGGAAAAAAAAAAATCCACGTCCCAAAAGACACGTTCTGTCAAGCATGACCCCAGGGATGGGAAAGAAAAGCAGCAGAGACACCTCAAAGGGAAAAAGGAGTCCCTTCAAGAGTGCTCTGAGGAGAACAAGAGCCAGAGGAGCGATATCTAGCAAATTTAGGTAGACTTAGCAATATTATAAACCCAATTCATAGGCTTACGTCAGCTCATTTACTCCTTCCACAGTTGATCCAATTCAGAGTTATGCATCCACCGGGGAGAAACGGGTGACAAAGAAGTTCCTCAAGATCTTCTCCGGCGCTAGTGTCACCTGGGTTAAAACACCACAGAGGCGGGCACACAGAAACACTCTTCTGATCCTACCACAAGCAAACATGCTGGAGCCGCACATAGGGAGACAGGGGTCTGCCTTTCTAGGGGCCGTACTTTCCAGGTGAAATCTGGGGCTTTTCTTGTTTTCCTTTCTTTTCCTTGTTTGTCCTGACACCCTTTTGAATTAACCTGCAGCTGACGGCAGCCATCAACCACCATAGCCAGTGCTAGGTGCGTTAGGGCCACATTTGGCTCGCTGTTACACCAGCAGACGATTTATCACCAAACCTACTCTAGCTGGGATAAACCCAGATCACAGGAGGATAGAGATTCATCTTACCTTGTTTTTTCCTTCTCTTTTTTTTTGGCCAGCTAGTAAATAACTATTTTGGGATTCGTGCACATTGGGGGGGGTGGGAGGGGAAGAACAGAATCAATTACTTTGCTTAAAATGATCAAATTATTATCAGCGGCATTTTAAAATACAGTTTGCAGCACATCACACCCTGGACACAGGTTGAATGCTCTTCCATCGAGTGTACTGTCTATCGGTTTCGGTGACAGAACGGTTGGGAAATGTATGTGAAACCCTTTTGTTCCTTTTCTAAAAATTTCAGCGCAGCATTTGCTGGCAGAACAATTGACATATGGTGAGACATTCTTATCCAAATAACTGTTAATTGCTTTTTTTTAAAAATTAAAAAAAAAAGAAATCATGCATATGCAGTAGAAAGTATAATGAGGGCTCACACAAGATACGGTGTGAAGTTGTTAAAGCCGGGAGCTGTATTTAAAGATGCCTTGAATGCAGAGCGCCTGTTATCCTCCATCACCCGCAGGCGCGAGGAAATATCTGTTGCCTACCTGCACCCGAAGGTCATACTTACGGCACTGATTTTGAGGTGCGCAGAGCTAACCAGGAAAGAGCAGGACTGATTTGGGGCGCCGGCTGTTTGAGGCCACGCGCATTATTCGCACGTAGGACCCACGGAGGGGCATGACACAGCGTAGGCTGGTCACGGTTTAGCTTTCCCACGCCAGAGAGAAAGGCGAAGGGCAGAGCCACGGGCGACCCCGAGGCATCGGGATGATAGAGTTAATGTGCAAACTCTGTTTCCAGCATGCACTCAAGGGAATCCAGGCAGCATCTCTTCTAGCAGCTGGCGTTCGGACACGGTGACCTGCTGGCGGGTGCCAGCAGGAGCTGCTGATTGTCAAGCCTGGAGGCGGGCAACGTGCAGGGCTGTCTCTACCAATATTTCTGAGATTTTGGAGCATCTAGTCTTTCAAATCCCTAGCACAAGGAAGGTGTTTGTTTATCAGCGTGTGCGGATTATAATCCTTTGTGGCAGTTCATGTTCTTGAAGCAAATCTCCATTTATATCCTAGGGAACAGTTTTAAAAAACAGGGGGGGTGGGGAGGAGGAGAATAAGCTGGCTCCCACAGGTTGCCTGCAGACACTACCATAACCAGGAAAGAAGATAAAGATGCTAGAAAAGGGGTGGGCCTGGAAACTGGCTACTGATGATATGATGCAGGAGCAAAAGAGACCCAATATAAGACAGGGACTCACGGTTCAGAAGAAACTGCTGTAATTGCAGGGATAATTGCAAAACATTGTTAGAACTGGGAAGTTATGTTTCTTTCCAACAGGCTTACAGAACGAAATGCAATGAAGAACAAAGAGAAATTAAAGCAAAGAGTCATTTCCCCAAAGCTCCCTCCCTCCCAGCCCGCGGAGCATCTCTGCGTGCTCTTTTCTGCCAAGAACGATGCCGTAGGATGTCAGCGCCTGCCCGTTGGGTTTCCTTGGGTCTCTCCTCTCCTGCATCCTTCCTTCGCCGCAGCGGGGGAGAGAAAAGAAAAAAAAAAAAAGATAAAATTTCAAAGCTCTGCACAGAACCCAGATCTCATCTTTCTAGCACAGATGCCTACAGTTTCTCTTTCCGTCACACGCGCAGCACATATATGTGTCACACAGTTTATATATAACAGCCATTATCTCTATAGCAAATTGACTGTGCTCATTAGGGTTTCTTGGTTTTCCATAGCACTGTGCTACCTAGCTTGATATCAGAGACCCCTGGCTCTGGTGGGTGCTTCGGTGCTAGACCATAGAACATATGTTAAAAACAACACATTAAAATACTAAACATAGTAAGCAAAGGGATCTCCTCGGCTCTGAAAGACCCTAGCAAGACCTTTGAAGTTTAACAGGCTGATCAATCCTCCCCCGCGACCTGCTCCTTGCAATTAAAACAGCGGCAACAGGGTTGGGAGGACTTCGATAGAGAGCTGCGAAGGATTCGATGTCTGCTTCTAATCCTGCGCGTGCCATTAAAATGCTGGGCAAGACATGGCGTGCCCCGGCTCAGGCCCCTTTCTTTCGGAAAGGTGCCAGCAGAGCCAGGTCTTGCAGTGGAATTGAAGAGATTTATTAATTGATTGCTAATTGTGGTATTATTCCTGTGAACTCTGCCTTCCTAAAGCAAAAGCAACTCCAGCCCAGAACATTCACAGATATTCATTTCCATGGGAAAATGCAGCATGAAACACAGACTTCCTACAGGCCGCGTGAAAGCAGTAATAACCGTCAGATATATTTTTTTAAACTGAGGAAGGGTATTATAACCTTTCCATGTATTTTTAACAGTGAGGATTTCATTAGTTCCTCTTCCTTTTTTGATTGGACAGAACATAAACCAGAAGCTAAGGGAGGGGGAAGGAAGAGTTGCGGAAGCCGTATTTTAACGGCGAGGGTGCCTTCTAGTTTTGCTTCAGTACTTTTTACCAGGGACCCCATCAGGCCTGTTTCTCGCTCCAGCAGTACTCCAGCCCATCGTCTATCTGCTGACAAGGACAAAGGGCTATGCTCAGTAATAACACCTTGTATTTTAAATCCCTCTGATACAGCTGCCGCTGTTGTAAAGCTGCTGTATTTGGTCTTGAGCTACGTGAAATCCCATTACAAGCATAAGTAATGCATCTTGCTGTATATGATACTGGCATCTCACGATAACCCTACGCCAAAGGAAGTGGTGCGCATTAACGCTTAAAAACTACTTTTGAGGGAGAAATGGCAACTGCTTCTTGTAATTGAGGATAAGCCTCAGACTTCTGTCTTCCTACCAAATTATTCATTTTTATCTAGGGGTGAGGCTGTTTATGCCTATGACAAACTCTGCGGCAACAACCATTGCACGCTCCTGCCAGAGCACTATCATTTAGCATATAAAGCTATAAAAAGCTCCAAAAGGCGGCAGAGCTCCAGAAGGCAGCTCGCTGACTTTGCCTTGTTTTTCAGTGGTATCGCTACAAGTGACGTTAGGCATCGGAGAGCCAAGGGCAATAAACCCCTTGTGACGTGAACCTGTTGTTCCCAGAATACAGATCGTACAGAACTGAGCTCGGTTCCAACCGGTATAAATTGCCTGTCATCTTCCTAAGCAATGCCAAAAATTGTTCACTCTTCCATTCCTTATCTCGGTGCTGTCTTGCCTTCTGATGATCTAAGACCGTGCACTGTCTAAATCCATTACAGTTGCAGACTGCTACTATAATATTTACTTGACAAATCAAGTCTACTGGATATTTTCATTTTTTGGTGTAATATGGGCCATATTAGACAATTTCTTTTCCTTTGCATTCTGTCTTCCTTTTTTTTTCTTGGTAAATTCTAACTTTAATTAAGGTCATTTTTAAAGGAAGTTTTCAAATAGAAAGTGAATGGAAAATGGGGGGAAAAAATAGCCATAAAGGTCTCACCTGTTACTTAAGCTTCCCGCTCTGTTTCCATAGGATCATTTATACTTTCAACTTGACTATTCATTTCAGCTGAAAACAAAACGAGTCAGTCAGCAAATTCTATTCATGATACTTGTTAAGTTTATCACGTCGAGTAATAACCACTTCTAACCTAAAGGGGACATTTATTGCATTAAAAATTCTACACCGTAAATGCGCAAAAAGGTCTCTTAGGCCAGCCATCCTAACCTGCGGTTACACGGAAACCCCAACGAGCAGTCCCGCCAGGGTGTAGGCTTCAGCATCGCTAGAAATGCAAGCCTCTGGATCTAGATTTTCCCTTTGGTCCGCATCCATCCAGTTTGACTTTGGCTCCCAACCAAGGTGCCCAGCTCAAGACCACAGTGACCCTCCTCCGTCTCTGTAGGCCACAGGCAGAGATATAGTATCTCCAAAGGATGATTTAGAGTTTTGCCGGACTAAGTGGTCTTGACCCTGCGATTCGAACATTCGCAGGCTTCTGACAAAGTCCCCGGCAGGACCCGGGGCTGAGCTGCGGGCTCAACATGGATCCATCTCCAGTCACAGAGATGCTGCCGCTGCCTCTGGGTGTCCTTGAACTGCAAATTGCTGGAGCCTGGGAGAGGATTCAGGGGCAACGTCACTATACTCCTACACATACTAGTTCGCTCATGTACTATCCATTTACAAACCAATCTTAATTTTTTCATTTAAAATTACAAAAAAAAAAGGAAATAATTTAAATAGAAGTCTTAAACTCAGTTCAGCGTGACCTTTGTCAAAAATAGCATCTAAACTATGGCAGGCGTGATTGGTCCTATCTAGGCTAAATATAAAAGGGTTACTTCAGCATGTGCATTTTTAAGATTAGTATTTAGTATTTGTTCTGCAATGAATTTGAATGAAGCCATTTATATTAAGACCTTTCTTCTTTCTTTAACCTTGCTTTATGTTGTGGTATCAACTGCAGATTACGAGTCATTTGACATTGGTGATGGGGAAAAACCTCAAACCTGAATGGGAGATTTGGAAACTAAGGGAAGATGGGAGAGGGGAGGGGGAAAAAGCCAAAAATCAATAGCTATGCTACTTCCAGCCAGGCAGTATGATCTCTTTCTGAGTTAATATCATGCCAATACACCTGTTAGGGTTTTGATGAATTATTTGTAAATTATTCATCATCCATATGCAGAACAGATACTGTAATGGCTTCCTGGATGTATGCAATGAATAATAAGGAAAGTATCCGCTCCTGATTACGGAGCTCTGATGCACATCGCATTTAGCGATGTTGTGTTCTTTACCCACATTTGCATAGCAAAGACAGGATGCTTAATAAAAAATCATTAAGGGAAGGCTGCTGCACACTGACGACAGCAGCCTTTCTCAGCCTCATTATGCCGGCCAGTTTCACTGGCTGGGTTTTCTGAAAATACCATAAGGCTTCACTCACATTTTACAGAGATATCCTGCAAAATAAAGCTTGATTTGAAACCTGTGGTTAGGCTCTGTCAGCATCCCAGATGAGTACGCCTCCTTCCCCTTCCTTTTTTTATGGCTACGAGCAGTCGACCCCCATCGTGCCTGATAGCACGTCACATAGAGGGGGGCAAATTGCAAACTGCCCAGGAATGCTTTAAGGGCAATGCGAAAGCATGGGGGAGCCCCGGCGAAGGCCTAGGACCTGGAGCCCCCGCCAGTGAGGAAGCAAGAGGAATCACCAAGTCCCACTGTTTTGCCGTGGAAATGGCAGCCAGGCATCCTGCATCACCGGCGCTAAAAGCATCTGCCGTGCACGCAAGCGCTAAGGTACCGGCAGGTTTCGCTATTAGCTTTTTCCTATGTGTTTGTGACTAAGCTCGGCTCTTTGCATTAATGGTGGTAGGGACAGGAAGATCTAACTGAAGGATCTGCAGACCACTGGGTGAACCCCAACAACAGATGTCACTACGAGGCCACCTACACAGTCCTCTATATTTAGCCAGAAAATAACACGTCAGCGAAGCACCTACTGCAAGAGCAGATGGAAGAGCTGCCACCGGGTACGGTGGGGATGTGACTCACAGCCCTCGCTGCCTCCCAGCACGAGTCAGTGTCAGAACAACGCCGTTAGCCCTGGGCGTGCTACATCTGATCGCATCGCAAGCCAAAACTGGCCTTCTCCCCACTAAAAAATGTTTTTGCAGGTGTTAAACTGCTAACTTACGTTAGCGGTCTTTTTGCACCTACCGTAAGACGCTAGAACAGCCAGCAGCTCAGTGAAGCACCTGAAGTTCAGGGAGGCTGCACATGTCCTAAATCCAGTTTTACCTGCTCCTCCTTCTGCAGCTTCCTGTGGGGCCTTTCATGCCAGAAGTTGACATTTCTGTGTCAATGGACATTCCTCTGCACTCTCCCTGTGTGTTTTCCCTTAAATTTTGGCCCGTTGGGGAGGACCCGTCTGCACCTCCTCTCTCAATCTCTGAGCTGCTTAGCAGCTCTCAAATTATGACCATGGAAGGATTTCCTTGCAAAAGCAACCAAGTTCCCCACAAGAGGAGAAGAAATAACCCAGCCCGTAGTTCACATCCATCAAAGCACTGCAGTTGCTGCTGACCCGGTGGATGTGCGTCGGCAGCAAGGCATCCCGCCTCTCCCCTGCAAGAAAGCTACGTGCTTAAAGGTCAGGTAGCCAAGAGTCACAGCATAGCATCTAAGTAGAGAAGACAGGCAAACGGGGGACTGGAAAACCAAGTTTAGGGTCGTCTGCAAGAGAGCGCGCATTTCTCCACCCCAGGATATTATGCTGTAGACCTGGATGGCAGATGACACCAAAATATTACCGTCGTGATTTAAATAGGAGCTCAGTCAGACTCTTACTTGCAAACATAACCTATTTCTTCAGCCACTTCCTACACAATTATTCCCCCGTGCATCTACATAACTTGGCTATAGCACCTTCAGCTATACTCCAGACTGCCTGGAAAGATAACCATCTATTTTGAATTCAACCCGCTGTGCGGTGATGAAACACGTGCACCTGTTTACTTGGTAGTTACTTGTTTCTTGGATATTACGTCAACACCATAAAAAGCATGAGGGTGTTAGCTGTTGAGCTCTTCCTTTTATATTGCTTTGGTGAATCACGTGAAGGTCAGGCTGCTGCTGTCACATTCATCACCCTGCACAAGCTTATAAAAAAAATGGGAAATCTCAGGTTTGACACTGCCTTCATCTTTCTCTTTTCTCCTACTGTGTCAGGAAGTGAGGATGCAGCTTTCCACAGGCTTGAAATAAAAAAGGTGAGTGAGTAACCCCAGTATGAAAGGAGTGAAGAATTTGATCCGCCTAATACCAGCTGGAAACTAACATCTACCTTAGTAATCTTTAAAGCTTCAGTGGCATAAAAAAAAAAAAAAGAAAGAAAGAAAAAAAAGAATAGAAAAATGCTGCTGGCAGGGAAACACCGTCTAGGAAACCAATCACCAAAGGTGGGGTTTGTCATCATTAAAAAATATTAATCAGCAAATCTGTCCTGGGTGCAAAAAGTTTAATATCCAGGGGTCTTTGCTCTGGTGGCCAGCAGAGGTTGCCAGCAGCAATCTGTATCTCTGTATATACGCCCCTCCTTCAGGCTTACACGCGCACCCTCTGACAGCTTTCCTGATGGAGAATCACGCCCAGCTTTCAAATAATAGTAATTTCTGAAATATATCACTATTATGGCCCTGCCCACTAGATGAACCAATATCGAGATCCACCTAAGCTGTCTAAACTCTGCATTTCTAAAGCACTTTTTGCTGTGACATGGTACATGAAATTAAACCACAAGAGCCGGGCTGCCGAGGGGCACCTGGTGATATACGCTTGTGCTTTCAGCTGTGAAGTGATGAGCTCTCCTGGGGCGGAAGGAAGGGGACCAGAGAAAAAATAGGCAATTTACATAAAAATTATTGTCAAAGGGAACCTTTTTTTTTTTTTTTTTAATCTCAACTAGTACCCGGTACATTTAAAAATTTTAGGGCTTTTTTCAGCAAAACTTAACCCTTCAGATAAAACAGAGTATGGGGAGTGTGATCCTTCCTCTGTTCTGATTTTTGTAAACACGTAATAGACGTCCACAAGAAAAACCACCCTGTAACATGATCCCAATAGCAACTGAAGCTGTAGAGAAACGAAGACTTCCCTGAACAGCACAGTATTTTTCTGCAGCCTTAGCAAACACCCTTTTCCTGTCCTTGCATATAACTTAGAAAGTTCAGAGAGAAGGAAGTTACAAGATGAGTTAAATGTAGAAGACCTTACAAGATAAGCAAGATTTGAAACAAAGAAACCTATCATGATTGTCATTTCAGAAGCTGTCAGCTGACCCAGCTGCGCTGCGCTACGGCACACGTTATAAGAGCTGTACAATTGCTTTTCTTTCCAGTGAGAAATCCCTTAAGATATTCTTTTAGTAAATTTGGATTTGTTTTCACTAAGTAGCCCAGACCATTCCAGGGATTCGAAATTCAAATCTTTTAATGCGACTATGACTTTTTGGTTTGTTTGTTCAGAGGATGAGGAGAGAAGGCTGGTTTGGCTTTATTCTGCACACATACTAGTAGTAGCATAATCTCTAGTATTTTTTAAAAAAGAAAATCCATTATGCACGTTTTATTTTCCCGTGCTTGCAAAAACCTCCCTACAGGCCAGTACCTAAATCAGCCACTGATTCAAATGCTGCAGCACGATCTGACATCAGAGAAAGGAAATCAGCATTAGATTCTTTGTGTAACTAATATCAAGAAGAATATAATTGTTTTGTCTTCGAGATGTAAAAAAGTATGCCTTGAATTTATGTTATGTCAATGCTGAAGAGGTTAGAGGAGGAGTTGAAAATCTGCCTTCGCTACAGAGGGGAGTCCACGATAATAAAACGAGGACTGGAACCCCAATTCCAAATCCACTGCCGTTTGGAGCAGTATGGAGGACCCTTTGTGTAAAAAACCAAGAAAACCCCTTACGTAGCACTGGTAAGCTATAAGAGCCGATCTAGAGAAGTGATAAAGGGTCTGCCTCACCAAAACCAAACCTAAGCACCAGGATGCTGATCCCATCTATTATTTCTTTACACACAGGAAGAACCTAGATGGACAGATTTTTTTGTTTACGAATATGTTACGCACTGCAGAGCACGAGCAGTGTCCTGGTACTCAGGCCTTGCCGGGACTTTGCCAGACAGCTGGGTCATCTGCTCACTGAGGTCAATGTCAAAAAAATTTCATTTCCAAGTCAGGAGATTCGGGTTGATAATGTCCACAAACCTGACTAGAACTGCTGTTGGGTCACCAAATTGCGATAGTTTTATCAATAGCAAACGTCCTAGGGAGAGGACTTCCATCTGCTACCAGACCGAGCTATGCATGGACTCTGAAGGAGGAGGAGGAGGAAGGGAAATCAGCTCTGAGGTAGGAGGAGGCCAACATACGAGTTCAGAGTGGTTATACAGCCAACACTTGTCCCACGATGGAGTCGGGCGCTAGCACAGAAATTTTCAGAAATATCTTCTGACTCCTGTGTGAGACCACACACATCTTGGCCAATTCAATATCCAAGCCAAAATTACAGTGGGCCTAAAATATTGTTTAGTTAAAAGGCAAGCGGATTGGACATACCAATCGAACACACAAACCCAGTCAACTAGAAAAGCAGGGGTATGACACTGAAAGGTACTTCCACCAGACTTCCAAGACAGTAGATCTTGTGTAAACTCTCAAGAAGACTCAGTTGAAGAGATTATAAATATAACTCCTATTTTTGGGGGACGCATACAAACAAACCCCAGAAAGGCATGCTACATAACCACTTCAGGACAATTAAAATATTAGAACAACATACCATCCTTATTTGAAACGTCTGCTCCTTCACATGCGAGGTCAACTTTCATAGGCTCCGCAGAAGTTTCCTCTTTCCCTTGCATCCCTACAAGACAAGCCAAAGACGGAGAAAAATCAATACTTACAGTACCTGATTAATGTATAATTTTTAGACTCCGTATGCCTGTTTTTTTTTTCTTTTTCTTCTGGCATGCTCTTACCTTTATAGACTCTGCCGCCATATAGTGGCAGCCATTAGAGAACAGGGAAGAAGATATAGGGGGAGGAACATGATTTGAAAATAACTGCTTGAATATTTGTAGCGATCTGCACTCTTTTCTAACTGGGATTCTTAAAACCACATCATGGTGTGTGCTTCTGCCTCCCTGCCATTCTTTTCTCATCATTTTTGAAGAATCCCTTCTGCTCATAAAATGCAATATATGATGGGGACCTAATCACACTTATAAAGTTTCTCTAGCTAGCAGAATAAAAATAGATACGGTGATAGTTCAAATATACCGGATAGTCAGACACAAACTAGAATTTGAATTTAGGAAAATGCATTTTATCACTGCAACTCAACATTTTTATCTCTTCTGCCTCAGGCTTGTCTG
The DNA here is from genome assembly GCF_965638725.1 of Aptenodytes patagonicus. Lineage (NCBI taxonomy): Eukaryota > Metazoa > Chordata > Aves > Sphenisciformes > Spheniscidae > Aptenodytes > Aptenodytes patagonicus. The sequence goes on from NC_134951.1 coordinate 123,469,414, forward strand.
GAAGCTTAGATTCAATCTCCTAACAATATTTGAAATGGGAAAAAAAGTGGTTTTGCTGTTTCGTACACAGTTCTTCTAATATTCTGCCATTCAGAGTGCCGAGAAGCCAATTTTTAGTTAATTTCCATCACGCTACTTCTCTGCTTTTGTGGCCGCTATAAAGCCTGTTGCACCTATCCTGTGGTTGAACTACAGGATGTAAAGCTATTGGTTGCTAAGCAATCCAGACATTTGGGTGGTTATTATGAGACAGCAAAGTGTAGCAAGGACGAGACATCTCAAAAACGGTTTACTCTTAAGCTGAAATAATTTACCTCTTCAGCAGCAGAGATTAAACGTTCACAGTCCCACAAACACATCCTTCCCCTTTCTGTGGAAGTCTGGAGTGGGTTTTTTTAATGCACTTCAGTGCACTACAGTTATTTTGTCCATAAACATGTATCTATCGCTGAAGTTTTCAGCCAGTTTTCCTTCTAATCATATCTGTAAGCCAATATATTTTCATGGAGATTTTAGTCTCCTCTGTGCTCGCTATGTTGGCAATGCTATTCTCACAGGCAACTTCCAGCGCACTGTATATGGTCCTACCAAGCATCAAAATACTAAAACAAGGACCCAGCAAATACAGAAACCAACAAAAAATAGCAACCGGAAAGCTCAATTAGCCATTTTAGTGAGCAGGGGGGAAAGTGCAATGGATGACTTTACAGTGATGGAGACATCGCCCATCATTCTGATAGCTCTTACTTCTACTGCAGAAATCCTTCATATCACCAGCTCCACCTCTTCCGCACTGGTGTAAATCACCTCCCCGTACAAACAGTCAAAATGCCTGTAAACATCTGTGACGGTGAACTCCACATGTCAGCGAATGCCTGAGATGGCCCCTTTGTGGGTGCATCAAATCCCTGATGCTTCTCCGGGGAATTGAGGAGAGCGAGTGTGGTTTTCTCCTGAGGTTTCTTATGCACCAACAGGCCTAAGCCTTCCCAGCGCTCGCACATGGCTCTTTCACTCACACAAAGGATGAACCCAGGTCACCCCATCACGGAAGCGCACGCATATTCCAGGAGCTTGTCAAGTACAAGGCTGAGAAGGTATGTTCAAAATCCCTGCCTGACTTCCTCTAGCAAAATCAATATGAGATTTGGGTGACTATGAAAGCGCTAATTAATCAAGGAAGATACACTGAAATTTGGGTTGTGCTACATTTCGATTAGCTGGAGGAAGCAGCTCTATGAAAAGCAAAATTTTGGAACACCAACACTCCTGCCGCAAGCGCCGCCTGCAGTGGACGCAGCCTTTCCCTCCAAGACGCTCAGATGTCTGATGTAGGGATTGGGGATCCCTGCTAAATATCGACATGCTCCAACTGGCAGCTGATGCCTCTGAGTCCAACCTTGCCTCCTCTAAAACATCGTCTATTAACCAAATAAAGCAGATACGATATGACAGGTTATGTCTTGGCTCCCAGTTTCTCTAACAGCTCGAGATACCTACTCGCTCTGCTGTTGTCAGTTCCTAAAGGTGCCCGTGTGAAGTTCCCAGGCCCTATCCCAATATCTCCCATTAACTAGCCAGCACGCCTGGCTTCACCATGCTGCCGAAAGGTTTCTCGCTTTCAATTTCAGTAATCTCTCATGCAGCTGACAGGTGCAAAGGATTATTGGCACGGCACTAGGTGAAGACAGAACCTAATTAAAGAGAAGACATTTTGTGCATACATGTGTGTGTGCACACATGTGCACACGTGCTAATTAGGGCTGCTGTTGCAGGGACAAAAGCAGAAGGCATCGAGGGCCCTCAATACCGAAAGCTACAGGTTCGCCTCTTGGGGTGGGCAGCCCCAGGGAGAGGCTGGAAAGAGTAACAACAGCAGCAGCAAATTTGCAAAATTACTTTGAGAGGTTTAAGGCCGTAAACATTGTCAGAAGAGTACTAATGTGTGTTCTGCGTTTTCACCTTCTTTCCAAGTCTTAATAGCCGATTCCCCATCCCTTCTAGGAGGGGATTATGGCCGTATTGGGGGTTTTTTATAGTATATGTTGATTGTTGGATATCGTCAACAAGAAAATGATAGTGGGAAACAACGTTCAGGGACAAACAAGGCAGAAGATATTTTAAGCCTTAACAAAGCCGAGCACCACCACAAACCTTGGGAGGAGGCTTGCACATTATATCGTCCAATTTTTGGGAAGACTTTCAAACTTGGTTAATATAAATCTTTATTTCTTCCCTCGCTATTATTGTGGGTGGGGGACAGGAGCATTCACTATACTGCCATGCGTGTGGAAAGGATATTATCCAAAAAGCTTCTTCCCCTGCTGTGCAGTAAAACTGAGTGCCACACAGAAATGAGCCCATTTCACATAAACAGCAGAACTCGATCAATACCAGAACCGCCTTGACAACCAATTTATTCTAGAGGCCTCCCCTCACCCCCTTGTTTTGATTACTTCCGAGCAGGAGTTGAGAGTTACCGAAGGGGAGGGAGCCTGGGAGACACCACTTTCAATTTCAATTACCATTTCCAATTGCGCTCCTGGCAGAGCTCGTTACCTGAACCCTTTGCAGGCTGGTTACACAACCAGCCTAGCACTAAGTGACAACAGGCTTCTGGCACGAGCAAGGATGGTTCCCAGCCTTTTGAAACACATAAGACAAATATGTACCAGGAAGAGAGACATCTCTCTACTGTTATTTCACCTTTTTTTCTGCTTTACAGTCACAATCTGTCAATAGTTCCACGTGGTTACAGCTAATATGCTGTTCTTTCTCTGGAGAAACACGGTTCCAGATTCACGTGCGATTCATGAGATTAACATGAAGATGTGGTGGTTGTTGGTACATTAGCATCAATTTTAAAAGTGCCCAAGTACAGAGGTCAGACATCTATTCTCCACACCTCTGGATAAATCCTAATAAGTAAAAAGTGTAACCCTCCTCCCTCCTCCTCCTCCCTTTGCACAAGGTTTACATCTATTTCAAGTGATAAAAGCAGGCAACTACGCAGGCTTAGAAGCTGTAACACAGAGCAATCCATAAAACTCATTTTTACCTGATCATCAGCAAGGCTTTGCTGTGTACTGAAGAGCGCCTTTGTAATCAGCAGAGAGAGGCAGGCTCCTCTCCCAGGTAATTCAAAGCAAAATCCCAACGAAGCCTCCCTAGAATCGATAAATCATTCCTGGAAGGTGCCTGAACTGGGTTTCTGCTCTGAGCTGACCACCTTAAGGGAGTTTATTCCTCCCTACTGACTATTGAGGGAGCCTGGGAGATTGGGCTCTCTCGGCAGAGCCTGGCCTTCGAGACCAGCCTTGGCAGAGTCCTCGCACCGGGTGTGGGTAAGGGGTTGTCAAGTGGGCTCTGATCAGAAATCTGGATTTCTGCTATTAGTTCCTAGCTTGTTATAAGGTCATAGACTAGCTTTAAGACAAACAGAAAAACAGATTTCATGCATAGACGGGTTCTGTCAGTGCAATCAGGCAACACCAAGATAACTTAAATCTTAAAAATTCCCCAATTTTAGAAGTCTTGCAACTAAGTGGGAAATCCTGGCCCTAAGAAAATTCTGAATATTTGAGGAAGAAAAGGGTTATCAATAATACAACAGTCCAGACAACTACTTCTATTTTTACAGGCAAAATGGCAAGGTCATTATTCCTGTAACATGTTTGTCCAGCAATTTTGGGTGTTGCCACAGGAATTCCAATAAAATACTATCCTGCCCATGGACAATTTGTAACCAGGGGAAATTCATTAGTCATAAATTATTCGTAGCGCAGTTGCTTCTACTCAATGTTATATACTTTGAAAAAAATCACCTCTGTCATTATGCAATATGAAAACCACACTGCAGCTATTCTGAACGATCCAGGTTTCCCTGATTCATACCCACTGAATAAAATTTATTTTTTTGAGCTTAGCTGTAAATATGCTTCCCCTAATTGGGAGACTATGAGAGATGGAGGCTTGTTAAAATCCAAATTTCTCTGGTTAAAATTTGAAGGCACCATTTTTCATCTGCAGCAACAAAAAAGACAGACAAAGCTCTTCTGACCCACAGCTGCATTGTCTTGTCTGTCAAAACCAGTTCCATTTTTCTTGCTCTGCAAATAGCCAGAGCCGTTTTTTCCTTCTTCCCAGTCATTTCACTGTAGCTCCTTGCTAATGTGACTGTCAAGCCTTCATGTACTTTGTTTACCGCTGTATTTTGGTAGCATTATAAATGCTGCTTCACTTAGAAACTGAAGCTGTCCGTGATACAAGGGCTCAGTTTGACTCGTTTGACACCTCCGCCTGGGATGACTGACCCTTTTAACCAGACCAGATTCTACCACGTAAAAGATTTATGCTGTCTTCTTGTATGGCTTTACATGCAAAACCACCCAACCTGCTGCTCTTGGGGCTCTGAAACAAACACAGCAATCGCGGTCCATCTGTATTTTGTTATGTTCAAGTCGGCGGGCAGTTTTCCCCCTCGCTATCCTTCTGCAACGCACAGGTCGAGCATGACAGCGCTGAGTCTGCAGGAATGGCATTGCCGCAAAGGTGCCTCTCGCTATTCAGCATGGCTTCGTGAACAACAAACGTCTCCACCTGTTAATCAGGAATATTCTACCTCGATCAAAAAAAACCTGAGCAATTAGGCACCATAGAGATGAAAAGAAAACTGAAGGATGCAGATTTCAGAGGAGGGTGTGCTGGCCAGGACGCTAGCTTTGCCGGGCTTTTGAAGGCACTGAGCATCTTTTTCTTAATGCCACGCGTGGGCTGTCAGGATTCACACTGCAGCCCCTTCATCATTAAATGAAGTGTTTACCCTCCATTTTGGCATTGTGGCTTTGTCTCCCAGAGTAACCCAGCACAATGAAGCTCCCTGTCCCTCTGGTGTAGCGTGCATCATCTCAGCTCTCTGTGTTTGTGCACGCAACTGTACCTAAAGGCATTGCACTGCTTCCAGCCACTATTATTTCCAGCTCAAGCTGAACCGCAATTTTTTTTAACGCGATTTAAAAGTGTCTAAGATCTGTTTATCCCTATCCCCTTCCAGCCCTTTATTAAACATACTGTTAGTAAATCTCATTATGCCTCCTTTTCCCTAAAGGTGGGAATGGGAGGGTAGCGAGGATTGTCTCTCAGCAGTATGGTCCATAAGACCCATACAAATTGGGCGTCTCTAAAATCACTAATGCCCATCAGGAGCTCTTTGTATCTTTTGTCTCTTTGTAACAACAGGCTAAACCTGCACACAGCAGGCTCCTGATGAATACAAGGGCATGTCATTTTAAGGAAAGCTCTTTTTGAATTTTTTATTCTGAAAAAAGCCTTAGCTGTGTAAGAAGCCACGTTGCTGTTTTCCAGATGCTCTTTCTGTGAAACCTCTCATCAGAGAAGAAGCCTGCAGCACAGAATATCTGAAATGGAGCCCCCAGAAGCTTTCATCGCATTCCTCAATTGCTGGCTGTTAACACAACTAAAACCTTGCCTGGTTGTATTCAAACTAGTAGATCACCTGTCCCGAACGGCTTCCAAAGCCCTTGTGCTCCATTTCCCTGCCTACAAATAAGGCAGACAGCATGCTCAGCGGTATTATGATAAGTGAAGGGTTTCCAAATGAATAGAAATGGCATGATTATTTACCCTTCTTTCCCGTTCTGTCATTTTCCCTGCCACCTTCAACCATTTATGAAACTCGTAAGTGATTTGGTTCAGTTCCTGATCACTAGCTTTCTGATCCTAAAAAGCTGCGTAGGTGTGAGGAATTACAGCACTGGAGGACCCTTTTGTGTAAGCCGCAGGAAATCTCCAGGTCTCCTAAGGCTCAGCTTTCACCAGGGGGAATGATGCTGGGCATTCAGAAATGTTTTTCTAATTCCACGGCCATGAGAGCAAGCCTGCTGAATGACCACCAGCTGCCAGAATGATACCTGCACCTTCACTGCCATCACAACATTATTTTCTCCGCACACTCACCATACTTATTACCAGGTACTTAGTCTGTTTAATGCCTCTTTGCACCACTAATCTGGGGTGAGGACTCGGTCCTTAATTTTGAAGAACCAATCTGGGAGCCCAATGGCTTTAACAAGCCTTGCCTTCCCCTCCAACACGAACAACTTAATAGCTCGTGCTGCCGCTGGATTTTCCATCGACACATACTGTGCCCCTATTCCATTTCAATCTTGCATTCACTGTATTTTCTGAGCATTTCAAATGATCTTGAGGCAACCGCAGCAAAGCAATAGACTGTGAAAGCAAATAGGTCCTGGATCTTCTAAGTAGGCCAGATTTGTCAGAACGCCACATTATTTATTTCAGGAAAGGGAAAGAAACTTTCCATTTCCCTCCAAAGGAGCCACTCCAAACAGAAGAGACCGTGCCAGTCCTCAGCTCTGAGCAGCTGCACGAGAACCAGGTGGGTGCTGGGAGTGAATAGAAACAATATTTATAAAAGAAATTATAAGGAAAGGGTGGGGAGGGAGAGGGTAAGAACCTGAGAAGATACAAATAGCAAATTGCCCAAGAACTGGAAGTTAGAAAAGTTCCTTTCAGACAAGCACCCTCATCTTTTACGAAGTCCCCACTCCCCAGCTACAGCAGAGAGGATGATGGGGTGAAAAAGCACGCCATCCGCACAGGACAAAAGGAGGCTTTGCCTGAGTTTCTGATAACGTACAGGCGGAGCTGCTGACCCTTATGGCTGCAACCATTTATTTCTGGGGTCACTGCTTCTGAAAGAGATTACTGCTGAGTCAAAGAGGAGCCCTAGAAAATATTCTGTTCAATTCCTTTTCAAGGAGGCTATTGCCAAGTACATGAAGAATGAGCTTCAACGTAGTAGGGAACAGCAGCAGAAGGGTAAATAGAGGCTGTATGGATCTACCTGAAAGGCAGTAACAATATACAGTGTGGGAGAAAGACTCTCCCCTGTTATTTATCCAGAGACCCCAACCTAAATTTTGCAGCTTAAAATAAAACAGAATATTCACAACAAGGAGAGGCACATAAAGTTCAACAAAGTTCTGCTAATAGACGTGACCTTACAGGTACGCTGTAATTTTCAAACTTTTTGTGATATAAAGATACAACAGCCAGCATGAAAAATAAAAATTAATTAAAGAACTCCAAACACCAAGAAAACAAACCTCAGTAAAAACTTGGATAACCAGAGGTAGAGTATACAACACACCTGGCTGAAATGTCTCGCTCTTTGGAAAGAGCACTTGCATTTCTAGGCTCATCACCTCCTGACCGAGCACTCTGTTTTAATTTTTAGAAACCTGTTAGCTTCCTAAAACCAAGTTCAACATAATATGGAACTCATTCACTTGAAAAGAAGTGGTAATTGGCAGCACTCAATAACAAAGACCTTACAGATGATACTTACCATATTTTTCCCCTACCAAGACACATGTTCAATAATGATCATTTTTCAAAAACAATTAAAGAGATGTACCTTTTTTTTTTTTAAACTGAGCTCTGCTCTGACTCCTTCAAAGCCAAAATTTTACAGTCAGCTTTAACTATATGGTGATAAACACAAATCTGCTATAAAGGACTAATTTTGCTACTGAGCTCCTCACCTGTTCCAGTTCTCAGGGCTGTTGTTTTGGACCTGGATGGTGACTCACCAAAATATAACATGTTTAAATAAAAGACACACACACAGGCACACCTGTGTGCGTACATTTATGTTCAAGGGCAGTAAGCAATTTTTCATAGATCATAGAATCATAGAATCATTAAGGTTTGAAAAGACCTCTAAGATCATCGAGTCCAACCATCAACCCAACACCACCATGCCCACTAAACCATGTCCCTAAGCGCCTCATCTACACGTCTTTTAAATACCTCCAGGGATGGGGACTCAACCACTTCCCTGGGCAGCCTGTTCCAATGTTTCACCACTCTTTCAGTAAAGACATTTTTCCTTACATCCAATCTAAACCTCCCCTGCCGCAACTTGAGGCCATTTCCTCTTGTCCTATCGCTTCTTACTTGGGAGAAGAGACCGACACCCACCTCGCTACAACCTCCTTTCAGGTAGTTGTAGAGAGCGATGAGGTCTCCCCTCAGCCTCCTTTTCTCCAGGCTAAACAACCCCAGTTCCCTCAGCCGCTCCTTATTAGACTTGTTCTCCAGACCCCTCACCAGCCTCGTTGCCCTTCTCTGGACACGCTCCAGCACCTTGACGTCCTTCTTGTAGTGAGGGGCCCAAAACCGAACACAGTATTTGAGGTGCGGCCTCACCAGGGCCAAGTACAGGGGCACGATCACTTCCCTACTCCTGCTGGCCACACTATTTCTGATACAGGCCAGGATGCCATTGGCCTTCTTGGCCGCCTGGGCACACTGCCGGCTCATGTTCAGCCGGCTGTCAGCCAGCACCCCCAGGTCCTTTTCCGCCAGGCAGCTTTCCAGCCACTTTTCCCCAAGCCTGTAGCGCTTTCCAGCCCAAATAAATGGCTGGGGGTTGTCTTCCCTCTGTAAAGAAGGGAACAGCCGAGTGCTGGATGTATTACCCAAGGCGATGCTCCCCATTCTGCTCAGGAAGTGCCTTGCACCCCGTGGAAAGAAGCCATCACTGAAATCTGGCTTCTGGAGATTCGTGTGGCTTTCGCTGTCAGAGGATGTCATTAATGCTGATTGCTGCCCCCATTTCTCTGGTGAAAGCCTGGCATCCTCCTCTATAGCAGTGAGTGAGCCAACACCAGCCAGCCTCAAAGGAATGGGGAGGAAAGCAAACATATTGCAAGTGCTATATTACTAAGCATGGATGCCATTTCTAATTTCTACTGTTAACTGGAACAATGTAAGAACAATATTTTACGACGACGACATGGAGTAAGATGTTTCCCCAGGAAACAGCACAACTACATCAGAGCAAGGGGTGGTCTAACCTCCGGCTGCCCTATGCCAGCAGGCAATAACCACATCCTCCTCTCAACACAGAGCACACAGAAATAAGCCATGAGAGGACCAAAATCCCTAAATCATAGCGCTGCCAGAGGGAATCGCATGCCGCCTACTCCCAAACCGAGACAAGCCTAAAAGAACAACCTAGCTACTACCACCGGCGTTTCAGCTCCGTGGTGGCAATCACGCTCTTCCACGCATTTCAGTGGCATGTCTTAAAAGTCAGCTTTTACCACTGACATTTTGGGGAGTAAGGGAGGTGCAGAGCCAGACAGCGATAGCGTAGCTGGTGTTTAACGCCTGAAATACCGACCCATCCTCCTGACACTCACCCTCCCCCCATGAAGCCAGGAGTATTTCCAAAACACTGAAAAGCACAATGGAAAAGATGAGTCCTGTGGGTTGCTTTTAGAAAAAATTTATCCACTAGCCTGGGTGTTATCATCTGCACTTTAGGAGCGTACCGCCACATGATGATTGGCTTGGCCAGTATTTCCTGGCAAGGCTAAAGTCTGGATTTAGATTACCAAATCAGTGAGGTTTATTTGCTCTATTTCTTGGAGAAAATTTTAAGGCCAAATTCAAAATCCACAGTGTGGGGTACAAAAATTTTGCCCACAACAGAGCTTCCAGAAAAGCAATTTTGCTGGCCAGGAAAAAGCAAGTATCGGTACTGGCAGTCATACGCTTGCTTCTTTTCCTTGCAGAGAGCCATTATGCAGTGTTTTCTAAAATTGTAGATGTTCTTTCTGGTTCACAATGGGAAACAACGCTAATACGCATCACAGGGTGTGAGATAAAAAGTGCGGCACTATTGTTGCCTTTGATTTGTCTTCCATTTATATCAGCTCTCAGCAAGAATTACACAAAGACAGAGCTGCAGATTTTTCTTCTCAACTTTTTCACATTTCATCCTTTGTTTGGTTCACAAATTCTCGGGTCTAACTAGGTTGTTACATCAGAGACAGGAACTTACATTTAGATAACATAATGCAAATAATACTAACAACCATAACCCTGCCCACTCCAAATAGCTCCAGAGTACTTCCCAACTGACCTCAGCTTTATAAAACAGGGATCTGGCTTATTTGCTTTAAGCTGAACATTTCTTTCTCTTTCTCTAGTAACCTAACATTCAGGGGGGGTTTGGATGGGTTTTTTTGTTTGCTTGTTTGTTCCCTCCCCCTTTTCTTGATTTTAGCGACTCTCGCTCCCTGTGCTGCCCCTGACTTAGTCTCTAGCTACGGAGATGGCTCCAGTTTGTAGTCTGGGAAAAAGCCTGGGAAAAGACCCTGAGCACAGTGGGAGAGCGCGATAACCACAAGAGGAAGGCCACTTTGTTTCTTGTGAGTTACCTAAAAAATAGGTAGCAGACACCCCCAAGAATAGCTTACTGATTGCAGGAGACTTAAGAGAGACAGCTTTTCTTCCTCAGGACCCTACACAAGGACTCACTAGTCGTGGGCATGCAAAAAGCCAGCAACGTGCATTAAAGGCACAGTAAATCACTCCAGAGAAGTCCTCAGTCAGGTTTATCAACACTGACATCTACCAATGCTGACACCCAGGTCCAGTGATTTACTAGATTTGCAGCTCAGCCTAGGTGGAGGGGGCAAGTACTGGGGGCTTTTTTGTCTCCCAAACAGCTTTATTCCTAATAACACTTCCCCTTATACGAGCTCATTCTCACTGTTTGAAGAGGTCCATCCTGCTGTTAACTGGTCACTCCGGCAACTTTATAAGCAGGAGAACAAGGGGTCAGAAGTTTACTCTAGGTTTCACACATATCAGAGACTTTTCTGTATCAAAAGAAAGTAAATTCAAATAGCAAGTTAGACCAAGGCTGGCTTATGACTAGACCATTACTGTTACATTGGGTAAAAATTGGAACAACTCATTTGGAAAGCTTAGGTACATTTTTTCCTCAACCATCTTGCCTTCACTCCAAATTATTGAAGATTCGTCAAAGTCCTGTTTTATCTCGAGGCACCAAATAGAAACTGGAGGCGAAAAATACAAACCACATAACACAGAGTCTGAACAAAAGTCTTTAAGAAAAAAAGGAGGGGGGGGACGAGGAAACTCAGTTTTGTCTCAGTATGTTTCTTATCAGAGAATATGCTTTCAAAAAGACCAGGATTTTTCCCTTTAGCACTGGAGATCGTATCCCCTCTCTCCATCAAACACTCTTTTAACAAAGAAGTTGTTCTAGATGCCAGCAGACATAGGTCAGTTTTTTCAAAAATAGGTGACTAACATTAGGAGCTCTTTAAAATGGAGTTTAGATCCTGATTTTCAAAAGCTCCAAGCACCCAGCAGCTACAGCTGGCTTCAAAGGGTCTCAACTTCATAAGGTGTTTGGGATGTGCTCAGCATTTTTGAAAATCAGGGCATCTATTTGGCATCCTAAACACGGACTAAAAATTCAATGACAATTCTCACCGCACTAAGGATGACACCACCTCTCTAACCTGTGGCTTAGAAAGCTCAGTGATATTATAACTAAAAATACGGCTTTTGCCTTCTTTTTCCCACAACAGAACTTGTAGAACTGCTAATAAAACCGGTGTCTATCATGAAAACTGGCAGACTCTTGAGTCTAACAAGATAACTACAATTTTCCTTGAAGCTATTGAGCAAGTCTGTAACATCTCCCAAAATTCTCTTAATAATTGACGGCTAACATGGGTTCCTTACAATGAGGTGTCCTGAAGGTCAGCCAGAATACAGCAGCCAGTGCTGTGGGATACTCAGAAATGCCACATGCCATATAAAAGTACTGAAATCCAGGCTGGCACGCTGCAGTACTTAGCCCTTCCCGTAATGCCATCCCCCTGCTATGGGGTGCCAGAAAACATAAAGGCTTATACTTGGGATCTTAGCACCAAAGTCAAGACCTCTACCAATTAAGCCAGAAGAGAATAACTGTATTAGCAGTTGATAGCAGCAGACTTTTGTCCTGCTAAAGGACGATGACATGTACACATTAAAAGCATTTCCTCCAGCTAAACTCCTTCAGATTGCTGGATTTGGACCACGTTTTATGATTTATTCATAATGAAGAGCTTCTTAGCTTATGAACTTGCAGATGCCCAAAGCTTTCAATTATTCCAGGCTTGGGGGAAAAAAAAAAAAAAAGAAATTGATATAGTTGTTCCACCCTTAGGTCAACCAGCAGCAACATCTCCCCTCTTCTCCCCTGGAGTACCCACAGCTGGAGGACAACACAGAGCTTTTGCCAGCATATAGCACTAGAGTCAGAATCAGAGGCTACAGATGTGCACTGTTTCTCATGGTCCAGGTCTGAAAGAATTTGTACGCCGGTGTAAGGATTGCCACTGCCCACAGTCTCCACAAACGCCTCGGTGTCTGTTACTTTCATGGGAATTACCGAAGTTTTCAAAAGAATGCAAAAATTGCTAATCCCCTGGTGCAAGTGACTTCAGCCTTGACAGACATTTTCCCAGAGTCACAGATAAAACTGAAGGATTCAGCCATAAAGGATTAGGAAGGGTGTCACCTAGAATTAAGTCACTGGCCTTGAACCATGCTGACGTTCGGCCCTGTCAATAGCAAATTTCACAATCTTAAAAACAAGGTTTATTGAGTTTCTTTAAATATATCTCTCTCTCTTGATTTCCTGAATAGGTTTAAAGGTCTAGACAATTCACATTATATTGTTTTATAGTTTCCATTTTTCACTACACTTCAGCGCACTAAAAACCATCAATCTGACAGTCTGAGGAGACTCAACTTCTTTTCACAACTGTGCACAGGATGTTTCTTATGTATATAAGGAGAGCAAGGAAATAAAATAAACACCTTGCATGACTCTTTTCACATAGAATCTATTTTAAATATTGCAGACCCTAAAAGGGGAGGGCCTGTTACATAGAAAATAGGTGGTCTTTGCCCAGAGAGTTTATAGTTCACAGCAAATCTAGATAAATATCTTGCCTACTTAGCTGCCCTGTTATTCTGAGGTAAGCACCTAAAAGAGGTCCCTACATGAGATGTGCTTTAAGTTAAAAGTCTGTGGCCTTTCAGTTAACAGGTATAGAGATTATTTGGGGTGGTGGGGGAGAAATAAGCCTTGTGCCTTAATGGGTTGTTTCAGTTCACATTGAGTATCTGTGATAATGCCGAGCCCCAATTGAAAATCTTACGAGGGTCTTAAGCACAGACTACCACTGATCCTCAGCCTGATAAATCCTGCTGAAATTTGGGAGTACTGTGCAAAGCTAACTTGGACTTAAGCATTGTGTGGTACAAGCTGACGAGGAATTTACACGATGGAGGCTAGGCTGCATTTACATGATAGCCACAGGTTTTAGGTTTGTTCAAGGAATACGGTCTTGCAAAAATGCAACAGCTGAATAAAACAAAATCTTACCTAAGCCTCAAATGTACCTCAAGCATGGGGAAGGAGGAGGAGAGGGAAAGTCTCCATGTCATGCCATGTCGTGCAGCACCTCGCAGAGGTTTTGGTTGCTTTGCCTCCCACCATCAAAACTTGCGAAAGCGCCTGGCTCAGGCTGGAGACTAGCTGGGTAGTCGGCAGCAGCCCCGACGCTGTGCCAAAGCCACTACAGCTACTGCATCCCGGAGGCAGCGGGTGGTCCTGCTGCACAGGGAACCGACTGGAAAGGCACATGTGGAGTTGATCAAAATATTTCTAACAAACCTTTTCCTGAATCAAATTACTTTTTTTTTTTTTAAAAGAACAGATAGTTTTATGGGAGACGTCATGTTTTCAGGGAGTCATACAAACGTAGCCTGAGAAGCCCAAGACTTCCAGAGAAATGTTGCTGGCTCTTGCCAAAACTATGAACTGAAGCTATCGGATTTCTGTTAAAAAAAATTTAAAAAAGTAAAAAACCTCCCAAATTTAAAAGGAAATGAGTATTTTTTGATTTTGTAAAAAATTTTCTTGGAGGGAGGAACAAGGGGGAAGTGCTTCTGACTAGCTAGCAGGAAGCACCTATGAGCGTGTCTATTGGTCATTCATGCAACAAGTATTTCTGGCAGAGCTAAGTGAGCTATTCTTTAACCAGCAGGAGCTGGAGGAAGCCTGCTGGTCACAGATGATACATGTATAAGACAGCAGTACAACCGTGTTGGAAATCCATGAAACGGATGCTCCAAGTAGGCTGATAAGCATGCAAAGCCATGAAATTTAGGCTGTGCACTCCCTGGATAGAGACAACCCTGTACAACACCTTGCACGGTATTACCAGTTCAAGTTTAGGAACTGTGTTGCATGGCTATATGGCAGTAATGATTAATGATGACAGTAACAATACTAATGGTTAAAAAGATCCTGCTTATCCTTCTGCATGTTCCCCGTCAGCAAAATTCTTCACTTAAGTTTCATTTCCTTAACACAGTAGTAATTCATAACCCAAGAGACGACTTGCACCAATTACGGTATGATAGAAAGTATAATGAAAATAGACCCAAATTAAAGCTCGCTAAGTTCAGTTTACCAACTCTTCACTCTCATGGCGCAGTTGCTATAGCAAGCTTAAAAGTTCAGATTCATTATATTTCTGCCTGTCCTCAGGTTTACTAACTCTGAATTAATGTAGCTCCTTCCGCAGCCCAAACACGAAAGAACTCTGCAAATAGCTGAAAGAAACGATAAGGACTCCAGGTGACATAGATCATGTACTGTACACAGAATTACTTTCCCCAGAGTGAGCCCATGTAGCAGCGTTTTGTGACATTCATCATTAAAGTTCAGTCCTTGGAGTTCTGCCATTGTGGTCATGCGCAGCCGGCTCTCCGCTGATAGAGCAGAGCTTATAACCAAAGGCCATCCCTCCCGAGGGCAGCGCAGAAGTGATTTGAATATCAGGCCTGGGGAAAGGTGGTTTTCTATCCTTAGCTAGTTTTATTTCAAACAGCCTTTTGAGGGCTGCTAGTGGGCCAATCAGTTTCAGTGCATGACTGTTTATAGCAACAAAACTGTGAAGTCTCCAGAAACTACCGGTGAAATGTGGAAAAAGAGTTGCCTTCTTGCCAAAACAAAATTCCTGGTGACATATAGTGTTGGATGAAAGACAAAGTATTTTGCAGAAACAGAGAACTTGCACAAACCTTGTCATGAAGGCTTTGGGGGCTGCTGGGTAGCAGCCTCTCCGGTGTCCTCGGCCACCCTGGCTGAGCACAGCCAAGGCTGGACCAGCCTCCTGTCACTTCATCCAGCTTCTCTACGGACATATCCTCCCAGCTCTGATCTATTCCCCACGTGAGGAGACACATAACCAGCAGCAGGGCTGCTCAGTGAGTGACTGGGGAGCCCCTGCTGCTCCAGGCAATGCCTCCTCAGCAACTCCCAGCAGCAACACAGCAAGAGGACAAGCAACGCAGTAATTGTGAAGTGTGCCCGGCAATTTGTACGTGCCGCAGTTGCTCTCGAAGGGTTAGAGCTCACTTCATTTCCAAAGCCTGCAGCAGGCCTGACTGCTTCAAGCTATCAGACAGGATGGGGATACAGTAAAGCACCGAGCAACTTCAAGTGGTGCAATTTCAGTCTGCATACTCGTCCTCTGGGTCCTGGGGTCTTTGCCTAAAGACTCTTCCACACCCAACTCAATTAAAAGAAGGTGCAAAATACCAGAGAAATGGCATTTCCCTAGCAATCGTGATAAACAAAGTATATAACCAGCTACTTTAAAAGCAGACTTTGAAATGCCACTGGCTTGCTTCGTTCTGAGCACATTCCCAAGTAGAATGTCAGGTCGCATAACTCATTTGTTATCTGTACACAGAGGAGCTCCACTAAGCGCCAGCCATCATAAAAATACTAACATTCCTTTTTGTGGAAAACAAATATAAAAGAAAAACGCAGCATCTCTCTTTAAAAAAGCCAGTTAGCACTTCAAAGATTACCACATGGTCTGTAAACAGCAATGTCAATACGCCCGGGAGCTGCGCTCCTCTTTGTTTAACAACAGCCTGCGTTACTCAAATGAAGGTAGCAATGTTACAGGCCTTCCCCGTGACACAAAACTACATCGTGCATTCATTTAGACACACTCTTTGGCATTTTATTTCCCTCGATGGCTTAAAAAATACCAAGAATTGGAATAGCGTAAGAACAGCATTTCGATCTAGCCTTATATAAAGCGCTACTCTCCTCTGGGCACTGTGCACCCAGCAACATCGACTTTATATATACCATGAAGGGGAGCGTTGGGGAGAAAACTGCAGTAATTGAGGTCACGTCCTCTGCGTTTGTGAAGAAACCCCCTCCCACATTTTTCCGTCATCCACGGACACTTTCAGGTATTTACAGCTAGCCATTTTAATTATATCTAAATATTTATCTCCAGAATGGCTAAATTAGTAGGTATTTAATTCTAGTGATGCAAACACCTGATGGCTGCTCTCATTTGCCTGTAAACGTGAAACACAAGCCACTGAATTCAATTATGTGGCAAATGTCCACAGGTACCTCTGAGGTATCCGACATCCCACACAAAATCTGTGCTTCACATGCTTAAACAGCTTGCTCTCATGCTTTATAGGGAGGGAGGGAAGAAGGCAAAGAGTTGCTTTGGTTTTTTAAAAAATCTCATTTGCAGTTGTACAGCTAAAGCTCGGGGATTAATAATAAAAGTGTGCATGTGACAATGCAGAAACAATGCTGTTCAATGTCAAATACAAAGCAAGATGCAAATTTATTTTTCGGATAATTAACCAAGCTTTCATCTCAACTGCTCTGATCTGTAAATAAAGCTCACAAGCTAGTTTCAAACAAGTCTGGGAATTAAGCAAACAAACAAACAAAAAAACCCTAAACCAAAATACCCGAACCCAGCAGGCTCCTAGCACTGGTTAGCTAATTATGTTTGCCATTTTTTATTCAGGGGGACATAAACAGATTAAAACAGGTTAAAAGCAACAGTACTCTGGTGCTGGCCTAAGGGCAACAGCCCTCCTCTGAGTACCACCAGCCATCAGACGCTGCCAAACACTGCCAAGAACCAAGGGGCACCCCTGAATAGTCTGAGAGATAACAATGGGAAAGGAAAGATGGACAGAAGGATGGATGGGAGGACAGACAGACAGAAGAAAGGGAGAGAAGAAAGAACAAACGACTGGTCCCCAACACTAGACAACATTACATTCTCCTGCAGCTATGCCTAGCCTCTAAGGATTTGCTTTCCAAGCTCTTTACTGAAATTGCTCAGGTCCTTAACTGATCTCCAGGGGGGTGAATCGGGGGTGTGTGGGGGGGTGTGGGGGGGGAGGGAGAGGGGCTGAAAAGCCTTAAGCTAATTAAGCATGGCTGAGACATGCTTGATGAGATGAGAAAAACACGAAGCTTTTGAAAGGGTGAAAAATCTCTGACCATCTGGTAGTGGTTTTGCAGAGAGAAGAAAAAGGAAGGACAAAGGGGCAGATCTCCGCAGTGAGGAGGTACAGGACTCCTTTAATTACTGGGTCACTGAGACCATTGCCGCTCCAAATGCCTGTGAAAGCCCACAAAACAAGCTTAGGAGGCGCAGCAAAAACAACAGCTCTTAGCAAGAAAAGCATCTGCAAGAAAGCGAATCGGAGCAGCTTTCCCCAAGATACATCCGCTAATTAGAAATGATAGGTAATAGATGGGGGCGGTGAGGCCCCCGGATCAGAACAAGACTTTTTCCGGCGACCTCTCTACCTCTCTCCTCCAATTGCTGTTCTCCAAGGCCCTGCAGATGGTGCTCTCTTTAAATTAATACCACCCTGCTAGCCAGAAGGAAGCTTCTGTTGTACTTGGCAATACAGGTGAACAGCCTGCATTTAGGTTTCAAAATGAATGCCCCAGGTGTTTCATCAATATGGCAAGCAGCTGATGTGCTCCAGCCTCTTCAGGCCTGGTTAAGGCTCATCTGTGTTTTCCCATCTCTAAGACCGGCTAGAGAAAATCACAGCATTCAGAGAGCAAACTTCGCACACCGGAGCAAAATCTGAGCTATCTTTGCGCTAAATGGCTTTGTCAGCCATGAGCTGCGAACGTGCCAGTGCGATCCAAACGAGGAGCCCTCCCCTGCCTTCTCCTCTCAAATCAGCTGGATATGGCTACAGCTGACTACAGGTGCAGGCTAGCAAAGAGCAAGCTGGTTTTGACACCAGAAGCTGTGACCAAACCCCTGCCAAAAAGCATAGCAGCGCTATGATAACTCTTGCTTCGGGATGTGAATACATGCAGCTGATTTCCTTCCCTCCCACAGGCAGATTCTTCTCCAATTATTTTGGCTGTACGCTGTGATCCAGTCAGATTCGCAAGCTGCGCAAGAGCAGGCTATATCCATCCTTGGATGGGAGACCTCATTAAAAGAAGGAAGCGGTACCGGCGATCTAACGCGTTGCACTGTGCTGCTGTCTCCAGGATCAGATATAAAACCCAGGCCCTGACTACCTGTGGTCGTTAAATATCCCATAGCAGTTGTGATAAGAACAAATGGCATTAACCCTCTTCTTTGGCCAAATCTCAATGTGAATTTCTCCCCACTAGACTCCCCTTGAAGGTTCATTTGGAAAGAGTTCCTGTGTCTTAAACTATCACACTTTTAATTCAGTACTGTTAAACATTGGCTGCATTTAATGCCAGAGAGAGAACATTTTCACAAGCAGATTCTGTGATCTCTGTATATATCTCAGTTTCTAAGATAACTTGGGTTCCTTTAGATAGATACCGGATATATATGTATTTCTTATCATCTGCTTTTCATGCTCACACACTTCAAGAGCCAGCTGGATCTGCAAGCAGAACTGCATCCAGAAAATCTATTCCCCTCCACATCCTACACAATGCTAGAAGCAGGCAATATTAGAAATATTGTTTAAGGCCTTTTTCCTTTTTCTTTCTTTTCTTTTTTAAGCAAACTTGCCCATGTTGCAGGGCCAGGAGATTCAAAACCAAGCTAAAAAAGCATCCAAACTTTTGGACACTTACCTGAAAAGCAGCTGTGTTCCAGCTGGCCCTTGATGCTGTGGGGGGCTGCAGTACCACCGCGTGGTTACTGAGTCACCTGGTGCGGACCATGCAGTTCAAGACCCAGGTTTGTATGTGCAAGCAGATTTATGATGAGACAGGCGTTAAAAAAATCAACAATTGTATAAAGTGACCACAATAGCTGTACTTACTACACACTGGACAGTTAATACCTTGGAAGACAGAGAGATAAGGCAAACAAAACCACAGAGGATGCCAATTTTGCCACTCCAGGACCAGTGTGGGAGTTGTTAGCTACACTCCTGTAAGAGGAACTGTAAAATAAGTGCTGTCCCAAGGAGGAGGCCCCAGAAAATGAGAGCACAACTCTGGTCTCTTTTGGAAGTCCAGATTTGTAGACCAGTGCAACCACCAGAGAGGAGCTCCTGATATCCAAAGGAAGGACTGGGTGTGCTGGTAGGGACCAGGCCAAGACTTGGTGAACACACGAGATGAGATAGTAAGAGCCAGGGCCAGCAACTGAACTGAGACGTGATTGTAGCAGCCATGAGCACCCAAACCTAAGGTAGAGGGGCTGTGTCAGTGCTTATCATTGGCCTCATACCCTGCTGATCAGAGCACACTGGAAATAAATTCGAGTTCAAGTCCCTCTCCGTGCTGGAAGGGGTCAAATCCTTACCCTCACGTCCTAGACATCCCATGCAAGGCAGCCGTGAGGGAAAGCTCCTTCCCATCCCTTCCATGCATGTTGGGCTACCACCAACAAAAATGTGTGACCGGTGGAGCCCTTTCAACACTCAGGAATAAGCAAAACAAAAGGCAGTGTAGCTGCTATACAGTCGAAACAGCAAGTCCTGCTCGGTTTTCCACCCTCTCCGGACCATCCGGATCCTGGGCTGACAGAGGCGCCACGCTTGGGTACCGGCACCCCAGAGAGGGGGGAGATGCTAAGACATAGCCCTGCTGACTACCTCCCTGTTCAGTCTGCGAGCTTTTCTGCTAATCTTCCCTGTTGCCTGGACAGCTGGAAGAATCAGCCAATTTAATTTCCTTGAATCGAGCTGCTGGAGTTAGGTACTGATTTTTCAGCACAGTGACATCTTATTTTGAAGCACCTGAGGTATCTCCATTTGTGCTCATTTGATGCTTTTGTGCTACGCTTCAGGCTGACAGATCATACAAACACATCCAGCGAATGCGTTTTAACTGATGAAACACCTTGTAACCATGATAGCATTTGACCACAAATTGGGAATCTCAATTTTTTCCAGCCACTGAGACAGTGACTTTGCCGCCCTGACCCCCTAACTATATACCATTGTTAGCTATAACCAGGGGGCAATGGAGAATATTGACTTTTTCTTTTCAGAATCAAGAACACAGTTTAACTGATTTTCTATCCAGGTAAGAATGGTATAGCCTGTAAGTGACTGCTTATTTCCTCCACAGAGAAAATGCTGAATGTGTAAACATGCCGTCTTTCAAGGGCTGTCAAGTAACGTAGGTATGGAGTGTTTTTTGACCGGATGCTGTAAATGGAATAAAGGCATTTTTGGCCTCTGCAGTAGCTACGATTACTGGCAGAGCTATGCCCTTCACACTAGTGATTGGGGAACAACCAAAGCTGCACATCCACAAAGGGAAATAATAAGACAAAAGGCTTACGTGTCCCAACATTTCAGGGTAAAGATCCTGCACCAGTGAAACAATGATGAAGGGCGTTTTGTGGTTGAAATTTGCCGGCTGTGGAAAGCTATGGATTTTAAAACTCAGGACAGAAGTCACAAGTAAATTCTGAATGTGGGAGAAAAATCCTTAATAACTGTTTGAGCAAAGAACACTGTTAATCAGGTATGAACAATTACACTACGGGCATCCCAGCATGTATAAGGGTAAGGAAGAGACAATGCCACTCCATACTCTTCATATTTCTCTTGGATCTCTCAGACAAAACCAAGTGTTTGTACCCATAGACTGTCTATAGCTGCAACACAAAGTGAATCGTCCAGAGCACCTGCTTTGCTGGACTGGTTTAATTGCAGCTATGAACACATTCACAGCACACGGGAGTGCTCCAGGAAAGGACCTCCAGAGCTCATGCAAGATTCCAAAAGGGAGATATTGAACTTTTTGTTAAATCACAGGAAGTCCCAAAGAGCTGCGCTCCATGCACCAATATGTTGAGATACCACTACTGCATGATTAAGATACAGGTGCAGCCACAGAGATGTAGGAGGCGAGATTAAATGCTAGCTTCCTCCCTGGCAGATAATTCACAGTGACTAGAGACAGGGTCAGCTTGGGCTGTTGGGCTAACGCTATGGGCCAGGTATACTGGTGGTGACCTCGCACGCTCATCTGGAGGTGAAACGTGATGAAAGCTAACCAAGCGGAGGAAAACTGTTCCAGATGGCAAGATCTGCTCGAGAGAACACTCGCCTGTCAACTGCATTAGGAAAAGGCGAGGGGACAGAAAATCTGCTGCCAAAAAATTATGGGTAACAGGCAGAAAAAAGGAAGAGAAGATCCAGAGGTATGAGGAAAGGGCAATGCTTCAAAGATCTGAATGAGATCAGGTGGGATTTTTCCTGCTCAGGTTCTGCAGTAGTGAGAAGCAGATTTAATCTCAGTCAGGGTCATGCCCTATCAAGGCAACCTCCACTTTAGAAGTTGTTACGTCTTCCCCCTCCCCTGTGTAACAAACAGTCCCTCCTTGTACAGCACTGGCCTTCCTCTCCAAGCGCCAGGAGCAAGGGCACCTATGAAGCCATGGTGTACCTCCCCAGCAGAGCCAACACTGTGGGGATGCGCAGAAGAGAAAACAGAACAGAGCTGAATCAAAAAATGTGCCTCCTGACCCACCTGATAGCATGCAGAGTGAGTAAATGCCAGCCTTCTCATATGAGAACAAGGTTAAATACTCACCCACACCACTGGGCACAACTACAGCAATAAAGTTACTGACAGAGAAGCGACAATGTCTTTCCCCCACCCTCCCGAAAGAACCGAAGGAACCTTTTGATCCTAGGACATACACTGCTTTCTTTGATTTCGTTCCTGTTCTGTACTTGAAATAAAAGACAGTTCTCCCAAATCACCCCCCCCCAATCCCACTGCTTATCATAGAATCATTAAGGTTGGAAGAGACCTCTAGGATCATCGAGTCCAACCGTCAACCCAACACCACTATGTCCACTAAACCATGTCCCTAAGCGCCTCATCTGCACGTCTTTTAAATACCTCCAGGGATGGGGACTCCACCACTGCCCTGGGCAGCCTGTTCCAATGTTTCACCACTCTTTCAGTAAAGACATTTTTCCTCACATCCAATCTAAACCTCCCCTGCCGCAACTTGAGGCCATCTCCTCTCGTCCTATCGCTTGTTACTTGGGAGAAGAGACCGACACCCACCTCGCTACAACCTCCTTGCAGGTAGTTGTAGAGAGCAATGAGGTCTCCCCTCAGCCTCCTTTTCTCCAGGCTAAACAACCCCAGTTCCCTCAGCCGCTCCTCTTAAGACTCATAAGCTTAAACGCTCCTCATAAGACTTATTATGTTTTTTTTCCACACTTAGTTATGACTGCACTCCACTCTATTTCATGAAAATCACTGGCTAAGTGCAGTTTTCTTTCTCTGCTGCCCTAAGCATCTGGCCATTTGCATTTATGAAATAGCTATAAAATAGCGTAACAACCTGGGTAGCGTGGCATGTTCTGCTTGCTGTACACCACCATTCATAACGTAAAGCAAGGGGGAGCACAGAATTCCAAATTCCCAAAGCCAAATCAGTTGGATCTGTGCATATCCCGTCATAAACAAACTTTATGAAAGGAGGTAAGATTCCAAAATTAATCAGTGCATAACAAAATGAAGCCTCTTTTTGTAGCACACAGGGTGCAAGAACATAAAATTTGTCCTCGAGGGATAAAATTCTTTCCTTGTGTAGCTCCCCACACTCCATCAGTCTTGCTGGACCTAATTCTAATTTAAGACTGAAGTTCCTACTGTTGCAAACAGGAGTTAAGCCCACTGTTCAAACAGACGCCTCTGTAGCTGTATAGTATATTTTAAAATGGTGCCATTTCTCTGGAGGTGCTAAAGCTAATTTCCAGAGATACTGTTAAGTATGATGCCATCTGTAACAGTGCAGTCCTTGGCCAGTGAGCCCTACTTTTTCAATATGTTACAGGAAAAAGTTTCTAAGGTGTCAGTGTCTCTCCCATATTCCTTTCACTTGTTCCTTGGGTGCCATTTGAGATTATTTCAAAGAGGTACGCGTTTCGTTTGCATAAGGCACTGCTGCTTCTTTGGAGAGTTGAGCTAAAATCAAAGCCTAGTAGACTTGGACACCACCACATGAAATATGGATTCCATTATCTTTCCCGTTTTAATTTGCTAAAAGGGCATTATCAGTATCTTAACGCTCTTCAAGCCTTGTAGCTCACAAGTACAAAACATGTAACACATCATGTAATACTATTATAAACATATGAGGATTTAGAATGACTTCATAGCATCTGCTTTTCGGTGGGATTTCATGACTTCGTATTTTTTGGCATTCCTACCATGGAAAATAAAAATGAAAACGGCACTTCAAAATATTCCATTAAAAATATCCAGTTTCTCCTCCAGCTTCACAGAGGATTTATTTTTTTTAATTTCTTTTTATTTTCTGGATATGGAAAAGAGTTCTAAAAATTATTTTATTTGATTTAATGCTGAGTGTGTTTCAGTTCAGTACTGTAACATGAGTTAATTAAACTAAACAAAGGCCGCATTGTCAACACTTTCAGCAAGAACAAAGAGATGATATTTTTAAATGAAATAAAAATTGCCAATTCATAATAGTATTTCTATTCTGCTTACTGAAAATGAAATGAAGAAAGCAATCAAATACACACAATAAACCTTAAACGCTATCATTGTTAAAGTATTCCCTTTTCTTGTTTCTTTTTTTCTTTCCTTTTGGCTTTTTGTCTTGTACCCTACCATCAAGCCTGACAACATAAAGTGACTGTGACAGCAGGTAAAATGTTTAAGCTGAAAAATTCCTCACATTTTCTACTTTGTATTAGAAAAGCACACAGAAAAAAATATATCGTTTGTCATTGAAAGAGATGAAAAATAATTAAAACTTAAAATTGATCTTGCACCACCTATTCTTTACATACATTCAGGCTAGAATGTGATATATGGAGAGTAATGAAAAGAAACTGATTCCTTCTGTGGCAGGAAAAAAATACGACTTTTTTCCCCCCAGGAGATTGAAATCAATATCTGGAGCAGACTACTGACAGTGTAATAACCACCCCGTCTTGCCAATGCACAGTACTGCTCAGCATGGCCCAAGTAGCACCCTTAGGGAAGGCCTGCAGGGGGTCTGCATCCCATTTGCCGCCTCTCTCAGAGCCAAGGAGGAACATCATTTTGGGCAGCGTACGCTGCCTGATGTGGTATGACTTCTGCACCAGCCCGTGCTTAGATGAACGAACCTCATCACCCCCATGGTCCTGCTGGTACATACCACTGGTCATGACAGCCCGCAAGGGGACATGGATCAGCAAAGCTGGTCCACAGAAGCGACGCTCCCTCCTAAAAATCTTGCTGATCCTTTGCCATCAGTGAAGCAATTGCTGATGGCAACTACCCTTTGCTGATAGAAGAGCCTGGAGACCTCCCAGTTCAGAACTGACAAAGCCATCACAAACATAACCACAGACACTGGGACCAAAAAACCTACTCCTCTTCCACAAGCTGCAACATCCAAGTGGAGCACAGAACATGCTTGCACAGAGTCACTCACAGGCAGGTCAGCCTCACCTGTCTTCAGCTTTTAACAGAGCTACCCCAATTCCATACCTATGCAGGACATTTTAAGTACGTTCATGAAATTCAACATACCGTTTGCAAACTTGGAAAAAAATGCCGCCTCCCCTTCCAAAAGTAATCTTTTGCTGGGCTAAAAGGTTTCTTCTCCCTGCCTACAGTTATGGCCTTTGCTACTTCCACAAGGCATAGAAATTACCTGGATATACTTCTCTGCCATCAGATGCTATGATGCCTTCAGAAGAGCAAAGTGCTTTGCACTGGGAGATATAGACCAAACAGCCCTTGGACCACCACAGATTGACCACAGCAGGCTGGCAAGCAGAAATCTGGTCGCAAAAGCTCCTCATCTGGCTCATATTGCAACTGCAAAGTTCACTTGAGTTTCATGAAGTTCTCGAGCAAATAAAGGCATGTAAAGTGAGGCTTCTTAAAACCTAAAGGTATCCCCTGGACAAAGGCACATTTTGGCTTCCAGGGATAATCTTGTTACTGCATACCTCCAAGTACTTCCAGCTACTTGCTTTGCAACAGTCCACCTCTCTGCGTAGCTTAGAGCTTTAGACATGCGAGTTTAAATACCCATTTGCAATTTTCTGGTTCCACAGCACTTCCAGCAATTCTGCAAAAGGTCTAAAGGTGCACCTTTTTTTTCTTTGCCAAATATCAGTGCCAGTCAGAAGCAGCTTTTAGAGATATATTTCATATTTAGGGCCAGACTATTCTGTAACAGCCCCCAAAATGTCATCTGATCCATTCAGAATGGGTTGTTATCAAAGACCAAACACACTGTATCTGATTCGGGATATTTATTCCTTTCTTCTTTGGGCAACTGAGTAAAAGAAGTTGGAGCCTTTAAACTAGATCTTCAGAAGCCACAACACTCCAAAATATCTTTGTATTCTTTTCTTTCCAAACAAAAAGAAAATATCTTTTTAAAGATATATAAGGAATATTTTTAAAATATCTTTTTTTCCAAAATGTCTCATGCATCTCCACTTTTAACTGAAGTTTGTTTAAGAAATAAAAGATAGTTACAGTTGCCATAACTCAAGAATAAAGATGTCAGATTTGTCCGAAAAGATCTTTCTCAAGCAGTATTTTGTTTCTTTATAGCCACAATGTTGTATCAAAGTCAGTCATTATTTTGACATTATTTATGACTGTACCAATGCATGTAAAATCCTATAAATGCCTGAGACTGAAACTATAACAAATGGAGAGCTCTTTTCCTCCAGGTCTTGGAATATTTAATTCTCTCCAAGATTATGCCATAAAATTATCTCTCTTGCTAAAGTACAGATGGCTAAATGACCTGAAAATCCAGCTGTTTAAGTGAAGAATGGACGAAATGATGGCTACAGAGTTACATAGCTATTCATGTAACAAAGACTGTTGAGAGAAACTGGGCTTAGCTAGAACAGAAACTAGGCAGAATTCAAATTTACAGTAAACAGGCACTGACCAGAAGACCGGCAAAAGAAATCATGTATACTGCAAATGATTTAAACTGTGAAACCTCCCCCAGGCCATTCCCAAGCCTGCCTTAACTTTGCATGGTTCATACAGAAAAAAAGATGGTTAACACAGTTCCCTAAACAAGGCTAAGATGCAACTGCACATTGTAAGGGCTGTGTCCTGCTCTTAAGCTAAATCCCTGGACACTTTACTATCCTTTTTATAGGCATAAATTATGGCATTTTGCTCCTTGATTGTGCTTCAGCAACAACCTGCTTCTGCATTTCTGGACTTGTCAAACGGAAAATAAATGTGTCCTTTGCCCAGGGAGGATGCTACCCAACCACTCTAAATTTGTTTCTTGGGTGGCGAAACATCCCAGGTCAAGCTCGAATCATGTTCTAAACAGCACAATAAAACAAAATATTTTAGCCCAAATACAGAAGAGAGGCAACAGAGAAATAACGGCTACTTCTGTTCATATTCCAGTGCTCTGACAGAAATCCTATCCTCCAAAGAGCTAAGCAACTTCCAAAGGTGATCAGTATGGGTAATCATCGTAGCTAATGTCTTGATGAAGGGAGATAGAAAGAGGTGGGAAATAAGAAAATAGAGGGGAGAGCAGGCTCCGAGGAGGAAATTGCTACATATGCACACAAATAAACGTGAGTTTTATTTCCGTGTGCTGCAAATTGTGTTGTGGAAAAACTGTGCTGATTAAAACTACAACTAAATGCTGAATGCATGGTCATTACAACATGACAGGACTATTTCCAAGCATACATATAAAGGGACTGCCGAATGGGCTATTAAAAGCATGTACACTTACCTAGTCAGCAAATAGGTCAATGATCACCACTTACTCTGCTTTTTAATAAAGGGATTTGAGAATATTCCCTAATCTTATAAGAAACACAGATTTTCATTATTCTTTTGTGAACTAGAATGAGTGCATTATGGTAGCTGGAAAAAAAATTAAAAAGGCACCTTAGTTTGTCTTTTTTCTTCAGTTGCTCCCTAGCAATATATAACTTTAAGTTACGGTAGGAAAAAAGGGAATAAATTGGCACATGCTATATTTTATTACTGATTTTGGAAAAAGCAACAGCAGGTTTTCATGAAACACACACAGTGCTTTACATTGTTAAATTCTTCAGGGTAATCTGGCCTGTTTCTTACTGCTGGCAATGGGAAACAGTAATGAGATTGCCAAGACTTTGATTCTTCGTTCCTCTGGGCTCCTGGCGCCCCAGAACCTCGAAAGTGCCAGGATCCGTGACTCCTTGGTAATAGGCACTACGGCGTGACCCTGGAGCTGTGAAGTCAAATGAGCTATACAGAAAGGACCCTGCAAGCCCTAAAATCCCCCAAAACTCATAGATGAGCTGGTAGTAAAACTTGCACAACTAGATCAGAAGCTTACCTACAGTTTGTCAAACGTTTGCAAAAACTGAGACACATCTCAAACCCAGAAAGAAACAGTCATTTTTCCACAGAAAACCAGATCACTGAAAAAATTCCTAGCACGCTTCAAAACCACAATCAGTAACTAAGCAGAAATCTAGCTTTAGGTTGGAAAAGGGACTTTGATCTTTGTTGGTCATTTAGTGACTTCCACAGTGTCCCCACCTGTGCTGGGGACAGCACAGGTCACAGATGACTCCCATTAATCTAATGGCTCCCGGTGAGAGAGAGAGAGGCAGCTATGTGCTGCCCTTTGCTCCAGGATGAGCTTGGTAACACCAAAAAAGTATCAGATGTAGAACAGAAAGACCAGGTAGTTTGCAGTTTAACCACTTAAGATCCGTGTATTTCTATTTAATGGGAGTAGCAATCCCATGTTAGCTTTTTATCACGTGTTCTTAGAGAAAAATATGCCATTTCATCGTATGTCAAATGTACTGCGGATGCTGCTGGAAAACTATTTAACTGAATTAGTTTATGAGGTAGCACTTGGGTTACATAAAATAACGTTACATATTAAATCTCTGTTTTATGCAAGGTAATCTCTTTCCATTAAGAGGAGTCTGTCTTTGGGGAATGTATCTTATTTTATCAGCCTGAACTTCAGCTGATTTTTTTTTTTACCTCTTTTTGTCCAGATCCACCTTGCTTTGTGGCACGCTTCCAAAAATCACACGGCAGAGTATGTGCCCACCAGAATGGGAAGCATCTAGCAAGATGAGCGCCAAGTGTGCTTTACATGTTCTTATACCCAGAAGAATGAAACAAAGCAAGGGAAAGCCTTAATTTCCTTCCCTTCTCAAAACCCTGAAAAAGCACCCATTTATTTTCCCTGACCCAAAGACAGTATGTTCGGAAGAAGCTAAACAGAATATCTATGCAGTTACCCAAGTTCTGTTATCCTGCATGTAGACTCAACACATCATCTCCTCTTATCAAGGAACTGGCCGAAAACTCACTTAAATCAATGAGAGTCCTTCTATGAACTTCAACCAGCTTTGGATTAGACGAACCTTGTACAGGAGCAATACCTGAGCCCCCAGGTAGGAACACGTTCCAAAATGTTTGGAAAGAACCTTTCACTTACTTAGTACTTGAACCTTTTAAATCAGGGGCAGGAAAAGGGAAAGTGCCAAGAACAACCCTTTTCTGACATTATCTTCGTTTCCTTAATGTTGCATATTTTAATAGTAGGTAGAACAGATGGTAAAATATAATCTCTCCACTGAGAACTAAATGACAGTGACTAGCTGTAGGGGACACTAAAGTATTAAAGAGAAGGAAATGTACAAATAATGAAAGTACATTTTGTCCAACTTGCTTTTGATGAGGCATAAAATAAAATGTAAATAATTTCTATTAGGAGGAAATTAACGTAACGACTTTGATATTTGCAATCAGCTTGTATTATATAACCTGGATTTGCAACTGAGGTAGCGCAATACCATTTACCTGGATTTGAAGTAAGGATTATATCAATTCTATTTTCACCATCAGTTATAAAGCACAAACCCGATACCATTAACATGACTGATAATAAAGAGATGTGATTAGTCTCAACTTGAACAGGCAATTAAAAAAAAAAAAAAAGGAGAGGAAATGTTGTTTAGCTGTATATGAACAAAGAGGTTCTATTAACCTGGGTTTGCAGTGAAGAAAACTGTCAATATTGCTAACACAGGTTTGCAATTAAGTTGGTATCAATCTGGCTGGGAAAATGAGTTCATAATTAGGACAACACAGTTAGGATTGACCTGAATTTTCAATAAAAATCATGTCTGCATTTTAATTTGGAACAGCAAAATTCATCCCTGCGCTCTACAAATGACCATATAATTATTAACTTGCAGTTACTTTACAATTAGAGAATTATTTACACAATATGTTATTTTTTATATAACCATGTGCCTGTTACAAACAGTGAGCTGAATGTAGGGTTCCCAGAAGTGTCCAACACTTAAAATGAAACTTCTACATTTCTTTGCAAAAGCATTCCTAAGGATTTAAATACTTTACTCCCAGAAAAAACTACTGCTTCAGCAAGACTCTGTGTTCCTGCTCCAAATATTGGTTTCTTTATTAGAATTACTAGTTTTAGTTAACTACTAGTTAAATCTCTATTAATGACCTCATATGCTGGTTTTGGCTGGGGTGGAGTTAATTTTCCTTATAGTAGCTAGCATGGGGCTGTGTTTTGGATTGGTGCTGAAAACAGTGTTGATAATACAGGGGTGTTTTTGTTACTGCTGAGCAGTGCTGACACAGAGTCAAGGCCTTTCCTGCTTCTCACTCCACCCCACCAGCGAGGAGGCTGGGGGTGCACAAGCAGTTGGGAGGGGACACAGCTGGGACAGCTGACCCCAGCTGACCAAAGGGATATTCCACACCACATGACGTCATGCTCGGCATATAAAGCTGGGGGAAGAAGAAGGAAGGGGAAGATGTTCGGAGTGATGGCGTTTGTCTTCCCAAGTCACCGTTACGCGTGATGGAGCCCTGCTTTCCTGGAGATGGCTGAACACCTGCCTGCCGATGGGAAGCAGTGAATGAATTCCTTGTTTTGCTCTGCTTGCGTGCGCGGCTTTTGCTTTACCTATTAAACTGTCTTTATCTCAACCCACGAGTTTTCTCACTTTTACTCTTCCGATTCTCTCCCCCATCCCACCGGGGGGGGGAGTGAGCAAGCGGTTGTGTGGGGCTTAGCTGCTGGCTGGGGTTAAACCACGAGACCTCACAAATAATTATCATACCCATTTATTGTAAATACTCTCGATGCTTCTAGCCAACATGATCAAGAGGGTACTTAAATGGACATAAATTGGTTGTTTAATCAGCCTTATGCACTTTAATGCAGAAAACCAACAATGAGAAGAGTATTTATTTTAAAGTAACTTTAGAACCTGAGTGTGCACTTCTTTGCACTTATTGTCCTATGTAAATCCAAGTCCAATATATCAAAACAACACTCAAGAATAGGCAAAAAAGGATTTTTCTTAGGAAAAAAAACACCCCACGTTTTTATGTGCTCTTTCCACGTTTCCTCACAATAGAAAAGGAGAACATGAGCCCAGCAGCATTCTCCATCTCAATCTATTTTATAAGGAGCCTCACCTCCTTCTTCTTTTCCTTCTTCTTCTTTTTCCTCTGCACCATGAATCAAAGGTATCTCAACTTCTGTTGTGTCTTCTTGGTTCAACAATGCCTCTGAATAAATTTGATAAAAAGAAGATGAACAGTAAGGCTTTTCAGAACAGACATAAAAGGATTAACATACGCTAGAGAGATTACCATTAAAAAACACTGGCAGAGGAAAAGGATCCTTTTCCCCAAGAATACAGATACAAAAGCTGTCTCAGGGAAATCCAAGGGGCTATAGTTGAGAACAAGGCCTTGATCCTCCAAGATGCTGCGCTTTCTGGGATTTAGCACAAAAACCCCATGTGCCTAGCTCCAAGCATGGGCCTTCACTGGGACTCATCGCAAGCCCACAGACACATGTACTCAAGTGTTTTGCTGGACTGGGGACAGAGCATTCAGTGCTCCAAACGTACAAGGCTGAAGCGCTTGTCGTCAGGAATAAGAAATGCAATGTTCACTTCTTTCTCTAACAGTTGCAGTCATTAAAAAGTCGGCTTTTATCACCAAGAATCCAGATACTCCCCTGCTCAGGGTTGAATTTAGAGTTACCATAAGAAGATCCAGCTCCACAGCTTTAGCTTAGTAGGTATGGAGAAAGAAAGGGAACTTAAACACTACTGATAATATCTGAGCAATAACTAGTGTTTTTGCCTGTTAATCTTGCTCTTTGGTTTCAAGACATGTGCAGTACCTTCTATTTCCATGCAGGAGCTTTGGGAATCTGCCCCAGTTTTCATCTCCTCCTCTGCAGAAACACCCTGTTGTCCTGTTAACGTGACAAATTGAAAATGACATCAGCACGACGGCTGCGTGCAGGCAATGGCAAGTCCGTCAAAACAGGACACGAACCTAACATATAGCACGGTCCTGTTCAGCCAAGTACTGCTTTTTTTTTTTCTGTTAAACAATGTTGGAATTATTGTATATATGAAAATATCGCTTAAACTCTAAGCATTAAGTATGTTAAATGGCTGGTCAAAACTGACCCAGAAACAACTTTTTTTTTTTTCTTCTTTTGTAGCTCAGCCTTGACACACTGATTCTCACAGGAGCTGTTGTAAAGCGCTCACACTTGACAGTTGACTTAGCAGAAGGTACAGAATCACCCCACAGGCTTTTAGAACAACAACAACAACAAAAAGGACAACAATAACAATGCTCTGCACCCAGGATCAATATGGTTAAAACCCCACATATTTGGAGACGTGTGTCTTTTCCAGCAACACCAGAGATTACCGCACCACAACTGGTTGGCACACAACCTCTGCTAGCTGACAGCGTTTTCTTAAGACAGCAGAGGTCAGGCTGAAAACCACTGGATGCTGAAACTGGAAGAACTAAGGTTCCCAACTGGTTCATTATCTCTGTCTTAAAGAATTTTGATACAAAACTTTACCTTCAGCTCGATCTTGTTCACATCCCACGGGATGCACTGGGTCACTCTCCCATGTGCCTTTGGAATCTTTCAGGGAGTCTGAGGAAACAGCAAACAAACAAACAAACAAACATCCTGGAGCAGTTTTTCGTGCTGGAAAAGTCTGGTAGTTACTTCAGACACAGCTAGCCCTTAGGTGCTAGCTTCATATCTGGTGTTCTGATATGCTGACAGATTTTCTATCTGTTTAACTACAGACTTATATACTACAAAAGTATACTCATGGGTTTCAATTATTCAGATTGAATTCAAAATCTGTACACTTACTGAGCAGTTTTTTGCCTGTAGTACAAACGTTAAACAAGGAGCTGGCAAGAAAGGACGCGTAAGAATAATCAGCAGCGCTACTGAGAATTTCATTTCTAATGAACAGAGTGGCACAAAGCTACGAGAAACAGCACAAACCACCTACTTGATAAATAGTGATTTCTTACTTATTTAGAGCAACACCAGCACTTTTCGTGGTTGGACCTCCACAAGCTTGACAAACATTAAGTCCTATAAATCTCAGTGCAAATCCTAGCCTCATTTCACTTGATGACAGAACTTCCAAGGTCGTTATCGTGGCCAAGACTGCTTTTCCTTTTGGGGGAGACCAGCAAAATGAACTGCCCAAAGCCGTGTCCTGAACCAGTGGCACAGTGAGGTTTAAATTAGATGACGAGTCCAATTACTATGCTATCTGCAAGTCTTCATAAACACAGGGCATTATTTTGTTGTGTCAAATGACATTTTCTGACAACAGCCACTCCTTAGTTTTTGCGTGGGAATGGAGAAATGCATCATTCCACCGCAGTCAGGAAATCACAGCAACACAGCCACCCGTTTTCGCTCTGCTCATCCACATAACACACAGCTTTCACCGGATAAAAAGCTCTCTTTGAGCCTTGTTAAAAAACACCGCTGATATAATTGGACATTTCTGCAAACTACAGGGGTAAGTACACTTGAGGTCATAACAACCGTAACAGATAATCACTATTTGTGTTCCAGAGTGAAACACTTTCTAAAATGCTGCTAGATGGAAAACTTAAGTAACAGTGCCAAAAGATCTATGGTGCATGATAATACATTATGCTATGACAGTCTTGTTAGGGCTCTACTTCTGGAAGATCTCTTTCTACAATATAGCAGAGCAAATCTTACAATATACCAAAGGATGCCTCTGTAATGCTCTGTTCCTGAAACTTGCCAAGAATAATCTCTGATGGGTAAGTGAGAAAGCTGGGTTGTTAACATCTGATCCAAACTTAATAATCTGTAGAAAAGGTATGCACTGAAAGTGTGTGGCTTTAATTAACTGCAAATAATCCCCCAAGGCAAATATTTAATTACCTGCACAGCTTCTTACTTCTTTCATGGCATGACAATAAGTTTATAAATCCAAGTTTGAAAGCAGAATATCTCACTGATGTACAATTTGCTAAAATTTGCCCTTGCTGCACTTTTTTTCACCCTACTGTGGACTTAAAACACTACTCACTGCTATCAGCTGGACCACTGTGCTGGCCTAGGATGCCACACTGTGCTATGAGTTACAAGGGATTACCCTATCAGCCTGAATCAGAGCAAAAATAAATTAGAATTTCATCAAATTCTGAGTTTAATCAAAAAGCGAGTTGAAGGACCTCTTGGTGTAAATGGGAACGGCACTAAAAATCTGTAGGGAATTTTTCAAGCAAACTTTAAACCCATTCAGTGAAATTCTGGCTTGGCTGAAGCTTTTGACGAAGCTTTCAGGATATCAAACAAGCCAAGATTTGTACCACCTGTAGCCCCATACCCTAAATTAATATAATCTTTTTCTGTATGATTTAGTTGCATGTTTGTAAAAGGAACTGTACTGACAAAGGTGGAATCAGGGGTCCTCTGCCTTAAGTACCATGCAGCCAGGGCCCAAACACAGCCCTTCGAACAGCCAAAAGTGATGATAAAGTGTGGTATTACCTGCTATGGGCAGGAGAGATGCACGCAGCTCTGTCCCATCAAACCCTTAGAGCTATCTTATCCTACACCTATTGCACAGTACTTCATACTCCCAGACCTGTGCCTTTAATCTCAGTTCACAGGTGCCACCTTTTCTCCTGGAATGAGGAATGACTCCAATTTCATGCAAAAATCAATCCCCAGCATCAGAGGAACAATTACGCGCTTTGGTCAATAATAACAAATGGAGTTTAAGGAGGCCCGTGCTTGGCTGATGTATGTGCCCCATCACGCTGCTGTTTGTCGCGGAGCATCACGTAGCTTTTGGCAAACTACGGTTATTGCACAGTGTGGGGAGTTGTTGCTACTCCCACCCTTTGGCACAGCTGGCAGTTTGACCCTGCAGCTGTGCTGAGCGCCAGCGTTAGGCGCCACAGCTAGAGACCACCTATGCTATTTGGCACATCTTCACACATTCCCATAGCTGGCTCTGCACAGTTTATTCTTACGGGATTGTAATTTTGTGTTAAACTTTCATTTTGGTCATAAACAGTTTTCTAATCATTCCAGGGTACAAGAAAACAATTTAAAAATTGCACAGGAATCCAAATTATCCCAGGCAATATACAATGATAATTTTGCACAAGTTATTTTTTATAAAGTGTGTTTCTGAAAAGAGCAGAACATGGACAGGAGTTACTGCCTAGCTGTAAGAGTCTGCAGTTCTTATGTCAGCAGGAGAAATCAGTCATTGCATTAGGATGCAGATTATGAGTTTCAAAATCTTTAAGGTCAAGACCATACCAAAGATTTCTTCTTTTCAAATGCAAATATTAGATCAAATATTCAAGCCAAAAGGTCCAAAGATAGATTTACTTTTAGGATTAACAAGAATAAAATAAAGCAAAGGAATAAACCCAGATTTATTAAGAAAATCTGAGCCAAGCAAGAGTAAAAGTGTAAGACCAAATGCACAGGTCAATAAAAGCTGTTCCCAAATTGCATACGAGGCAAGAGTGCCACCTCCATTTCAGTTGCAAGCAGCGGTGGGAATCCCACAAATGCTGATGACATACTAGTTTCTGCGTGCAGGTTTTCAGTAGGGTAGTGGTATTCCTTGGGCTCAGCTGGTCCTCTCTGCTCGCTTAGCCCTTTAGAGCCTTATGCAACTGGGCATAAGCCAGTACCATAGTCCTAAACGATTCCAGG
Organism: Aptenodytes patagonicus; assembly: GCF_965638725.1. NCBI lineage: Eukaryota > Metazoa > Chordata > Aves > Sphenisciformes > Spheniscidae > Aptenodytes > Aptenodytes patagonicus. The sequence goes on from NC_134951.1 coordinate 123,504,738, forward strand.
GTCTACAAAAGCTCTGGCCATCCCTACAGCCTTCAGTCATTTCTAATTGGCTAGGGAACTAACTCTGATTTTTTAAACGGCACAAAGCAGTGTTAGTCTTCTCCTAACACAGCTACTTATCTGTTAAGTCGTACCAGAGAATTCAAGTCAGGATATCATTTCGCAGCACAGTATACTTAGTTTTTTGATAACACACGCTGAGCACTATTTACCTTGGGCAACCACAAATTGTGACTGTAAGGGTTAACATTCCTCCAGGCAGGACTGAAAATAATCAGTTTCTGATACTACACTGGAGCACAGTTCCTAATGTCATCATTGATCACACATGAATGAACCGAACATGACATTTAATGACACAAATGAACCAAAAATAGGCCACTTTTATCTACTGCACATCAAGCATTGAAGTGCTCATTGAAGTCTGAGCATCCCTTAGTTCCTTCAAACCTGCTTTTACTTGGTGGCAGCAGTGGCAGCGTCCAGTTCAGGAGCGCTTGGCTCTGCACCGCTCCATTGTATTGAAACAACCGTCTCCTGGGGCTGCATGGATGAATGCACCTGGGAATTAGCCCCAACCTTTAACAACCCGTGAAGAAAATATTTGGACTTTAAGTAAGCCGATCAGAATAATCACCAAGTATATTCCCTGTTGCAATATATCAACTGTATGTTGAATTCAGCTCCAAGAAAACCGTGTAGCTTGCGATAAACTATCAATCCTACCCTTCCTGCCAATAATCGGACACCATTTTGTCTACATACCTAAAAAACATACATAAACATACAAAACATACATACATACAAAAAACATACATAAACCCCCATGCTTTTCCATGCCATTCTTCTTTTTTTTTTTTTTTGACTGTATAAAGCAACGCTGCTCAAACAAAATTTTGCAAATGCTAAGGAAGAGGAGAAATGGTAAGATCTGAATGTTAAGTGGTTTTAATGATCTTTTAAAATTCACTTCCCCAGCTACTCTCTGTATGGCTTATTTACTGAGTTGTTTCTAATGTGCAACACACCTGGGTCCCGCATACAGCATAGATAAATCATCATGTTTTAGGGAGCTGTAAGAAGATTAAAGAGGGAAAAAGCTGGTCATTATGAAAGAAACAGGTTCAGTGCATTTTATTTTTTAAGCATGATACTGTGAGAAATGACTGGAATATTTCCAGAGTGAAAGAAATCAAGCAGGCGTCTAAAATTACAGGTAATGGTGTGCACGGAGGCTGCCACATGATTAGGGTATTCTTTTGCCTCATAAACTGAGGAAAATGTGTTAAAATGAAGTACTATAAAATGGTGATTTATGAGAAGTTAGGGAGATATTCTTGAGCTTTGACTTTAAAACGTTATTTTTATATCCACCAAGATTTCATTTTAATCTATCTTTATGACAGATTAGATTTATCGGAGCCCAAGTTTATATGGCTTGGTAAAACAGACCTTTTTAGGTGCAACAACCTGTAGAGGTATTTTTGCAAGTGTTCGGGTAACAGACCAGGCAGTTCATCTCTGCAGGTGGGGTCCGCCGAGTAATGCTCCCACCCGCTCGTGCTTCGAGCTGACAGAAGGGCATCTCCTCTAACCTCACCTTCTGTCCACAAGACAAATTTCAGGTGCAGCTCGTATGATAACCGTGGGCATCCTGCTGCTGCTGTCAGGGGCAAGGCCTGTTGTACAGGGCACTGAGAAAGGAAAAAAAGCTGAGAAAAACCTGGCCGCCTTGGTTAGACCCTTCCCAGGAGAAGATGCCGCACAGCTGAAGGCAAAGGTTGAGGAAGGGGAGATGGAAGGAGTAGGCGCTCACATCAGACTGACGGGAGCGCAGCTGGATGGCTCCAGGTCAGCTAATATTTAAAAGTAAGTAGGATCTAAATAAACCAGCTAAGTAGATTAGTGTCAGCTGTTGTGGCTGCCTGTACTGGCAAAGGGTAGAGCAGAAATCATAGAATCATAGAATAGTTTGGGTTGGAAGGGCCCTCTAAAGGTCATCTAGTCCAACCCCCCTGCTGTGGGCAGGGACATCTTCAACTAGATCAGGTTGCTCAGAGCCCTGTCCAACCTCACCTTGAATGTTTCCAGGGATGGGGCATCCACCACCTCTCAGGGCAACCTGTTCCAATGTTTCACCACCCTCAGCGTAAAAAATTTCTTCCTTATATCTAGTCTAAATCTACCCCCCTTTAGTTTAAAGCCATTCCCCCTTGTCCTGTCGCAACAGGCCCTGCTAGAAAGTCTGCCGCCACCTTTTTTATAAGCCCCCTTTAATCCCTCTTGAGTAGTTTATGGTCTGGACCCCATCTGGATGCTCAATGCTACAGACAGGTCAGATTAAAAGGAAAAGTGAATAACCCGCATTAGGTACAGCTCAAAGTGACCATTATGGAGGGTGCTAGGAGAATAGGCACTTGGTTGGATGGTGATGGTTATGTATCTGGTTTAAAAAAAACACCAACCACACCATTTAGCTTGTGTTCGCCAATTTGCTTTCATAGAAATCCTTCTAACCAAGGGAGAGAAAAACGTTATCACTGTAGCTGGCATGCAGAGCCACAGCTATGGTTGGGGGTATTGAAACTCTTCCATTAAAAAGGTTCTCTTTCAGTTACCTATAATTGAAATTTTTCAGGCTGAAATTTTCCAGGTCTAATCATAGCCCAAGGGTGAAGTAAAACATTTCATTGGTAGCTGCTGAGCACTCAGCACTTCTGAAAATCAGGTCATTCATTTAGATGTCTTAATATATACTTAAAAGCTGATTTTAAACACCTCTTTTTTAACATATTGGCATTTCAGTCAATCTTTTTCACCCAATTATCAATGTCTAATTTACGTCAATTTGCACAGCTGCCCTGCATTTGAAATGCTCTGTCTTTCAGTTTATCCCTTCTCAATCATTTATGTCTTTAAGACATCAAGATTTTTCCATGGTGAGAACTACAGCTGGCCAAACAGGAATTTTGTATCCATTATGTTTTACAGGCAGGATACTTACAGGCTTCTGGGTTGCACAAAGTGAGTTTTTAGGGCTAACCCCTAGCCAAGGCATATACCTAATTCTGTTTCTGACAACATAAGCCCTCCGGCTCACTGAATCTGACTCCATTTCAGAGAATGTAGAAAAACAGTGACTTGCTTTAAATGGCACTCCCACAGGGGCACAGACTTTGGTGAACACCTGGAAATACTTAATTGCTACTTTATTTTTAAAATTAATTAGCATATGATTTAATTTAGTTGACCTTCAATTGAAAATTCAGTTCTTATTAAGTGCTAATGAATTAAAATCAGCGTATTGTGCACAGAAACTTTGCCATGACTGCATAATGGGGAGTTCATTCTTCACCTGTACTAAATCCAGTTCCTTTTTTCATTTTTCTACCAGAAAGCCCTATCATTAAATCAGGTTAAATAGTAATTTGTAGGACAGGTAACTGAGATGAAGATGCAGAACGCTCACTCTCTCACACACGCACGGCTGTGCACGCACACGTACTCTTTTTTTAAAAAAAAAGGTTCAAACCAATCCACAGCTATATACAATACAGTCCGTTTAAAATGAGTTTGTAGTCCCAGCACAATCTTGTATGGACAGGCATACTAGACTGAGTGCAGACTGTCTGATACGTGCTTTATCTGCTGCATAAACATTAATGACTTTAATCACTTTGTTCTGCCCTTACACTTCATAAAGAGAAGCATCTCTAACTTGAAATACGCTGTGTATAAAGGATCTACTTCCATATGCACAGTAATGAAGCGCTACGAAGGTGCTGCCTAGAGATGTCAGCTCTCCCCCCAAGAGCTAGTAGTTATGAATGCAAGTTTTCAAGGGTAAAATTGCAACATTTCTTTGCGGTATTTCCAGACAGTGGAAATAGAAACTTGGCACAGACTGGAATAAGAGGATACCTCCACAGCATAACATCAAACATCTTGATATTCTTGGAATATGACTGTTCTGCTTTTTTTTTTCCTGAGGACAGACAGAGCACTCAAAAAATTCAGTCTGTTCAAAGGCCACATGCAAACCGGGCCCATGTGGACATTTTTTTCTGGACAGTGTCTCTTCTATTGTGAATAACAGAAGAGATATACTTTCACATTAATATCAGATTTGTAATCTCACATTAGGTTTTCATTTTAATCGGAGCCCCTCAAAACATGATTCCTGCACCGTTCCACGCACTTATCACAAAACATCCCCTTTCCTGTTCCCATCCTTCCCCTTTTGTTTTAAAAAAAATGATAAACTTGACTCAGGTAAGACAAAAACATACTAGAAATTCATGGTAGCAGAGATGCATGTGATCTGTTTTGAGTATCACCAGATTTTAGAACAATAAATAACTATTTCAATGTGTTTGCTGTATTCTAATCCCAGAAATGTGAGAAAAATAAGCAGAAAAACTATTAGTCAACTCTAATTGGAGTCAAAATACTTGTTTTGGTGCACTCACCAGAACTGACATTTGAAAGACTGCTATGCTTCCACAGTAGGCTTGGAAACCTATTCCAAGTGGTTTAAACTATGCATTTTGGGAATATGCAGCCTAGACTTACTTGCCACAAATCTCCTTTCACAGTAATTAGGTGGTATGACTGGAAAAACATAATTTCTTTAAATGCTTTACATCCAGTTCATTTAGTTGAAGATAAACTACAGAAATGAGTATGTTCCAGAACCTGGCAGGTTTTAGCTGTGTTAACTCAGTGGGCAAACAATTTGAAGGCTGAAATTTATTTCGGGAGCAGCAGGTGTTTTCAGAAATGCCAGGATTTTGTAAAAGTGCCATTTCCTAAGCGGTTGCAA